>NC_083721.1:136316281-136616281 GCF_028564815.1 Eubalaena glacialis | reverse complement strand
GAAACCTGGGGTTTCCAGTTCCTTGTTGGAAGCTCACCCTGCTCTGCGCTATACCTAAAATGAAAGTCAACGTGAGCCCAAGCTTCGAAGTAAGGCCTTGATTATCCTTGCAAAACGAGAGGCGTGCAGCAGCTCCATGAGGCCTTCATCGTTGTTCTGCTTTAGTTTCAAGGTAGTAAGCTTTTCAACACTCCTAGGGGCCTTGCTTCAGCACCCGTTTCAGTACCAGAACACTGCGTAGAACAAGGAAGCTCTGGTCCTGCGTGTATGCTGCGTGTCAACCTAGAAATTGGAGAGTGATGGCATAAAGCTTCTTTTCCCATTATGAAAGCTCCGTTCATGCGGCCTCGAAGCTACCTGAAAAGCATGGTTGTTGCCGGGGTTTTCCTCACTGCCGGCATGGTTCTGAGAAGAAAATGAGTTTTCTCCTAAGAAACCTTGGGTTTCCCGTTCCTTGTTGGAAGCTCAACCTGCTCTGCTCTATACCTAAAATGAAAGTCAACGTGAGCCCAAGCTTCGAAGTAAGGCCCTGATTTTCCTTGCAAAACGAGAGGCGTGCAGCAGCTCCATGAGGCCTTCATCGTTGTTCTGCTTTAGTTTCAAGGTAGTAAGCTTTTCAACACTCCTAGGGGCCTTGCTTCAGCACCCGTTTCAGTCAGAACACTGCGTAGAACCAGGAAGCTCTGCTCCTGCGTGTATGCTGCGTGTCAACCTAGAAATTAGAGACTGATGGCACAAGGCTTGTTTTCCCATTGTGAAAGCTCCATTCATGCGGCCCCGAAGCTACCTGAAAAGCACTGTTGTTACCGTGCTTTTACTTACAGCCGGCATGGCACATAGAAGAAATGAGTTTTCTCGAAAGAAATCTTGTGCTTCCAGTTCCTAGTTGGAAGCTCACCCTGCTCTGCTCTATACCAAACGTGAAAGTCAATGTGAGCACTAGCCTCGAAGTAAGGCCCTGATTATCCTCGCAAAACAGGTGGCGTGCAGCAGCTCCATGAGGCCTTCATCGCTGTTCTGCTTTAGTTTCACGGTAGTAAGCTTTCCAAGACTCCTAGGGACTTTGCTTAAGCAACCGTTTCGGTACCAGAACACTGCGTAGAGACAGTAAGCTCTGGTCCTGCGTGTATGCTGCGTGTCAACCTAGAAATTGGAGACTGATGGCATAAGGCTTCTTTTCCCATTATGAAAGCTCCGTTCATGCGGCCTCGAAGCTACCTGAAAAGCATTGTTGTTGCCGGGGTTTTCCTCACTGCCGGCATGGTTCTGAGAAGAAAATGAGTTTTCTCCTAAGAAACCTGGGATTTCCAGTTCCTTGTTGGAAGCTCACCCTGCTCTGCACTATACCTAAAATGAAAGTCAACGTGAGCCCAAGCTTCGAAGTAAGGCCCTGATTATCCTTGCAAAACGAGAGGCGTGCAGCAGCTCCATGAGGCCTTCATCGTTGTTCTGCTTTAGTTTCAAGGTAGTAAGCTTTTCAACACTCCTAGGGGCCTTGCTTCAGCACCCGTTTCAGTACCAGAACACTGCGTAGAACCAGGAAGCTCTGGTCCTGCGTGTATGCTGCGTGTCAACCTAGAAATTGGAAACTGATGGCATAAAGCTTCTTTTCCCATTATGAAAGCTCCGTTCATGCGGCCTCGAAGCTACCTGAAAAGCATTGTTGTTGCCGGGGTTTTCCTCACTGCCGGCATGGTTCTGAGAAGAAAATGAGTTTTCTCCTGAGAAACCTTGGGTTTCCAGTTCCTTGTTGGAAGCTCACCCTGCTCTGCGCTATACCTAAAGTGAAAGTCAACGTGAGCCCAAACTTCGAAGTAAGGCCCTGATTATCCTTGCAAAACGAGAGGCGTGCAGCAGCTCCATGAGGCCTTCATCGTTGTTCTGCTTTAGTTTCAAGGTAGTAAGCTTTTCAACACTCCTAGGGGCCTTGCTTCAGCACCCGTTTCAGTACCAGAACACTGCGTAGAACCAGGAAGCTCTGCTCCTGCGTGTATGCTGCGTGTCAACCTAGAAATTAGAGACTGATGGCACAAGGCTAGTTTTCCCATTATGAAAGCTCCGTTGATGCGGCCCCGAAGCTACCTGAAAAGCACTGTTGTTACCGTGCTTTTACTTACAGCCGGCATGGTTCATAGAAGAAAATGAGTTTTCTCGAAAGAAACCTTGTGCTTCCAGTTCCTAGTTGGAAGCTCACCCGGCTCTGCTCTATACCAAACGTGAAAGTCAATGTGAGCACTAGCCTCGAAGTAAGGCCCTGATTATCCTGGCAAAACGGGAGGCGTGCAGCAGCTCCATGAGGCCTTCATCGCTGTTCTGCTTTAGTTTCACGGTAGTAAGCTTTCCAAGACTCCTAGGGACTTTGCTTAAGCAACCGTTTCGGTACCAGAACACTGCGTAGAGACAGTAAGCTCTGGTCCTGCGTGTATGCTGCGTGTCAACCTAGAAATTGGAGACTGATGGCATAAGGCTTCTTTTCCCATTATGAAAGCTCCGTTCATGCGGCCTCGAAGCTACCTGAAAAGCATGGTTGTTGCCGGGGTTTTCCTCACTGCCGGCATGGTTCTGAGAAGAAAATGAGTTTTCTCCTAAGAAACCTTGGGTTTCCCGTTCCTTGTTGGAAGCTCAACCTGCTCTGCTCTATACCTAAAATGAAAGTCAACGTGAGCCCAAGCTTCGAAGTAAGGCCCTGATTATCCTTGCAAAACGAGAGGCGTGCAGCAGCTCCATGAGGCCTTCATCGTTGTTCTGCTTTAGTTTCAAGGTAGTAAGCTTTTCAACACTCCTAGGGGCCTTGCTTCAGCACCCGTTTCAGTCAGAACACTGCGTAGAACCAGGAAGCTCTGCTCCTGCGTGTATGCTGCGTGTCAACCTAGAAATTAGAGACTGATGGCATAAGGCTTGTTTTCCCATTGTGAAAGCTCCATTCATGCGGCCCCGAAGCTACCTGAAAAGCACTGTTGTTACCGTGCTTTTACTTACAGCCGGCATGGCACATAGAAGAAATGAGTTTTCTCGAAAGAAACCTTGTGCTTCCAGTTCCTAGTTGGAAGCTCACCCTGCTCTGCTCTATACCAAACGTGAAAGTCAATGTGAGCACTAGCCTCGAAGTAAGGCCCTGATTATCCTCGCAAAACAGGTGGCGTGCAGCAGCTCCATGAGGCCTTCATCGCTGTTCTGCTTTAGTTTCACGGTAGTAAGCTTTCCAAGACTCCTAGGGACTTTGCTTAAGCAACCGTTTCGGTACCAGAACACTGCGTAGAGACAGTAAGCTCTGGTCCTGCGTGTATGCTGCGTGTCAACCTAGAAATTGGAGACTGATGGCATAAGGCTTCTTTTCCCATTATGAAAGCTCCGTTCATGCGGCCTCGAAGCTACCTGAAAAGCATTGTTGTTGCCGGGGTTTTCCTCACTGCCGGCATGGTTCTGAGAAGAAAATGAGTTTTCTCCTAAGAAACCTGGGATTTCCAGTTCCTTGTTGGAAGCTCACCCTGCTCTGCGCTATACCTAAAATGAAAGTCAACGTGAGCCCAAGCTTCGAAGTAAGGCCCTGATTATCCTTGCAAAACGAGAGGCGTGCAGCAGCTCCATGAGGCCTTCATCGTTGTTCTGCTTTAGTTTCAAGGTAGTAAGCTTTTCAACACTCCTAGGGGCCTTGCTTCAGCACCCGTTTCAGTACCAGAACACTGCGTAGAACCAGGAAGCTCTGCTCCTCGTGTATGCTGCGTGTCAACCTAGAAATTGGAAACTGATGGCATAAAGCTTCTTTTCCCATTATGAAAGCTCCGTTCATGCGGCCTCGAAGCTACCTGAAAAGCATTGTTGTTGCCGGGTTTTCCTCACTGCCGGCATGGTTCTGAGAAGAAAATGAGTTTTCTCCTGAGAAACCTTGAGTTTCCAGTTCCTTGTTGGAAGCTCACCCTGCTCTGCGCTATACCTAAAGTGAAAGTCAACGTGAGCCCAAGCTTCGAAGTAAGGCCCTGATTATCCTTGCAAAACGAGAGGCGTGCAGCAGCTCCATGAGGCCTTCATCGTTGTTCTGCTTTAGTTTCAAGGTAGTAAGCTTTTCAACACTCCTAGGGGCCTTGCTTCAGCACCCGTTTCAGTACCAGAACACTGCGTAGAACCAGGAAGCTCTGCTCCTGCGTGTATGCTGCGTGTCAACCTAGAAATTAGAGACTGATGGCACAAGGCTAGTTTTCCCATTATGAAAGCTCCGTTGATGCGGCCCCGAAGCTACCTGAAAAGCACTGTTGTTACCGTGCTTTTACTTACAGCCGGCATGGTTCATAGAAGAAAATGAGTTTTCTCGAAAGAAACCTTGTGCTTCCAGTTCCTAGTTGGAAGCTCACCCGGCTCTGCTCTATACCAAACGTGAAAGTCAATGTGAGCACTAGCCTCGAAGTAAGGCCCTGATTATCCTGGCAAAACGGGAGGCGTGCAGCAGCTCCATGAGGCCTTCATCGCTGTTCTGCTTTAGTTTCACGGTAGTAAGCTTTCCAAGACTCCTAGGGACTTTGCTTAAGCAACCGTTTCGGTACCAGAACACTGCGTAGAGACAGTAAGCTCTGGTCCTGCGTGTATGCTGCGTGTCAACCTAGAAATTGGAGACTGATGGCATAAGGCTTCTTTTCCCATTATGAAAGCTCCGTTCATGCGGCCTCGAAGCTACCTGAAAAGCATTGTTGTTGCCGGGGTTTTCCTCACTGCCGGCATGGTTCTGAGAAGAAAATGAGTTTTCTCCTGAGAAACCTTGGGGTTCCAGTTCCTTGTTGGTGGCTCACCCTGCTCTGCGCTATACCTAAAATGAAAGTCAACGTGAGCCCAAGTTTCGAAGTAAGGCCCTGATTATCCTTGCAAAACGAGAGGCGTGCAGCAGCTCCATGAGGCCTTCATCGTTGTTCTGCTTTAGTTTCAAGGTAGTAAGCTTTTCAACACTCCTAGGGGCCTTGCTTCAGCACCCGTTTCAGTACCAGAACACTGCGTAGAACAAGGAAGCTCTGGTCCTGAGTGTATGCTGCGTGTCAACCTAGAAATTGGAGACTGATGGCATAAAGCTTCTTTTCCCATTATGAAAGCTCCGTTCATGCGGCCTCGAAGCTACCTGAAAAGCATTGTTGTTGCCGGGGTTTTCCTCACTGCCGGCATGGTTCTGAGAAGAAAATGAGTTTTCTCCTAAGAAACCTTGGGTTTCCCGTTCCTTGTTGGAAGCTCACCCTGCTCTGCTCTATACCTAAAATGAAAGTCAACATGAGCCCAAGCTTCGAAGTAAGGCCCTGATTATCCTTGCAAAACGAGAGGCGTGCAGCAGCTCCATGAGGCCTTCATCGTTGTTCTGCTTTAGTTTCAAGGTAGTAAGCTTTTCAACACTCCTAGGGGCCTTGCTTCAGCACCCGTTTCAGTCAGAACACTGCGTAGAACCAGGAAGCTCTGCTCCTGCGTGTATGCTGCGTGTCAACCTAGAAATTAGAGACTGATTTCACAAGGCTTGTTTTCCCATTATGAAAGCTCCGTTGATGCGGCCCCGAAGCTACCTGAAAAGCACTGTTGTTACCGTGCTTTTACTTACAGCCGGCATGGTTCATAGAAGAAAATGAGTTTTCTCGAAAGAAACCTTGTGCTTCCAGTTCCTAGTTGGAAGCTCACCCGGCTCTGCTCTATACCAAACGTGAAAGTCAATGTGAGCACTAGCCTCGAAGTAAGGCCCTGATTATCCTGGCAAAACGGGAGGCGTGCAGCAGCTCCATGAGGGCTTCATCGCTGTTCTGCTTTAGTTTCACGGTAGTAAGCTTTCCAACATTCCTAGGGACTTTGCTTAAGCAACCGTTTCGGTACCAGAACACTGCGTAGAGACAGTAAGCTCTGGTCCTGCGTGTATGCTGCGTGTCAACCTAGAAATTAGAGACCGATGGCACAAGGCTAGTTTTCCCATTATGAAAGCTCCGTTGATGCGGCCCCGAAGCTACCTGAAAAGCACTGTTGTTACCGTGCTTTTACTTACAGCCGGCATGGTTCATAGAAGAAAATGAGTTTTCTCGAAAGAAACCTTGTGCTTCCAGTTCCTAGTTGGAAGCTCACCCGGCTCTGCTCTATACCAAACGTGAAAGTCAATGTGAGCACTAGCCTCGAAGTAAGGCCCTGATTATCCTGGCAAAACGGGAGGCGTGCAGCAGCTCCATGAGGCCTTCATCGCTGTTCTGCTTTAGTTTCACGGTAGTAAGCTTTCCAAGACTCCTAGGGACTTTGCTTAAGCAACCGTTTCGGTACCAGAACACTGCGTAGAGACAGTAAGCTCTGGTCCTGCGTGTATGCTGCGTGTCAACCTAGAAATTGGAGACTGATGGCATAAGGCTTCTTTTCCCATTATGAAAGCTCCGTTTATGCGGCCTCGAAGCTACCTGAAAAGCATTGTTGTTGCCGAAGTTTTCCTCACTGCCGGCATGGTTCTGAGAAGAAAATGAGTTTTCTCCTGAGAAACCTTGGGTTTCCAGTTCCTTGTTGGAAGCTCACCCTGCTCTGCGCTATACCTAAAGTGAAAGTCAACGTGAGCCCAAGCTTCGAAGTAAGGCCCTGATTATCCTTGCAAAACGAGAGGCGTGCAGCAGTTCCATGAGGCCTTCATCGTTGTTCTGCTTTAGTTTCAAGGTAGTAAGCTTTGCAACACTCCTAGGGGACTTGCTTCAGCACCCGTTTCAGTACCAGAACACTGCGTAGAACCAGGAAGCTCTGCTCCTGCGTGTATGCTGCGTGTCAACCTAGAAATTAGAGACCGATGGCACAAGGCTAGTTTTCCCATTATGAAAGCTCCGTTGATGCGGCCCCGAAGCTACCTGAAAAGCACTGTTGTTACCGTGCTTTTACTTACAGCCGGCATGGTTCATAGAAGAAAATGAGTTTTCTCGAAAGAAACCTTGTGCTTCCAGTTCCTAGTTGGAAGCTCACCCGGCTCTGCTCTATACCAAACGTGAAAGTCAATGTGAGCACTAGCCTCGAAGTAAGGCCCTGATTATCCTGGCAAAACGGGAGGCGTGCAGCAGCTCCATGAGGCCTTCATCGCTGTTCTGCTTTAGTTTCACGGTAGTAAGCTTTCCAAGACTCCTAGGGACTTTGCTTAAGCAACCGTTTCGGTACCAGAACACTGCGTAGAGACAGTAAGCTCTGGTCCTGCGTGTATGCTGCGTGTCAACCTAGAAATTGGAGACTGATGGCATAAGGCTTCTTTTCCCATTATGAAAGCTCCGTTTATGCGGCCTCGAAGCTACCTGAAAAGCATTGTTGTTGCCGGGGTTTTCCTCACTGCCGGCATGGTTCTGAGAAGAAAATGAGTTTTCTCCTGAGAAACCTTGGGTTTCCAGTTCCTTGTTGGAAGCTCACCCTGCTCTGCGCTATACCTAAAGTGAAAGTCAACGTGAGCCCAAGCTTCGAAGTAAGGCCCTGTTTATCCTTGCAAAACGAGAGGCGTGCAGCAGTTCCATGAGGCCTTCATCGTTGTTCTGCTTTAGTTTCAAGGTAGTAAGCTTTTCAACACTCCTAGGGGACTTGCTTCAGCACCCGTTTCAGTACCAGAACACTGCGTAGAAACAGGAAGCTCTGCTCCTGCGTGTATGCTGCGTGTCAACCTAGAAATTAGAGACTGATGGCACAAGGCTAGTTTTCCCATTATGAAAGCTCCGTTGATGCGGCCCCGAAGCTACCTGAAAAGCACTGTTGTTACTGTGCTTTTACTTACAGCCGGCATGGTTCATAGAAGAAAATGAGTTTTCTCGAAAGAAACCTTGTGCTTCCAGTTCCTAGTTGGAAGCTCACCCGGCTCTGCTCTATACCAAACGTGAAAGTCAATGTGAGCACTAGCCTCGAAGTAAGGCCCTGATTATCCTGGCAAAACGGGAGGCGTGCAGCAGCTCCATGAGGCCTTCATCGCTGTTCTGCTTTAGTTTCACGGTAGTAAGCTTTCCAACATTCCTAGGGACTTTGCTTAAGCAACCGTTTCGGTACCAGAACACTGCGTAGAGACAGTAAGCTCTGGTCCTGCGTGTATGCTGCGTGTCAACCTAGAAATTGGAGACTGATGGCATAAGGCTTCTTTTCCCATTATGAAAGCTCCGTTCATGCGGCCTCGAAGCTACCTGAAAAGCATGGTTGTTGCCGGGGTTTTCCTCACTGCCGGCATGGTTCTGAGAAGAAAATGAGTTTTCTCCTAAGAAACCTTGGGTTTCCCGTTCCTTGTTGGAAGCTCAACCTGCTCTGCTCTATACCTAAAATGAAAGTCAACGTGAGCCCAAGCTTCGAAGTAAGGCCCTGATTATCCTTGCAAAACGAGAGGCGTGCAGCAGCTCCATGAGGCCTTCATCGTTGTTCTGCTTTAGTTTCAAGGTAGTAAGCTTTTCAACACTCCTAGGGGCCTTGCTTCAGCACCCGTTTCAGTCAGAACACTGCGTAGAACCAGGAAGCTCTGCTCCTGCGTGTATGCTGCGTGTCAACCTAGAAATTAGAGACTGATGGCATAAGGCTTGTTTTCCCATTGTGAAAGCTCCATTCATGCGGCCCCGAAGCTACCTGAAAAGCACTGTTGTTACCGTGCTTTTACTTACAGCCGGCATGGTTCATAGAAGAAATGAGTTTTCTCGAAAGAAACCTTGTGCTTCCAGTTCCTAGTTGGAAGCTCACCCTGCTCTGCTCTATACCAAACGTGAAAGTCAATGTGAGCACTAGCCTCGAAGTAAGGCCCTGATTATCCTCGCAAAACAGGTGGCGTGCAGCAGCTCCATGAGGCCTTCATCGCTGTTCTGCTTTAGTTTCACGGTAGTAATCTTTCCAAGACTCCTAGGGACTTTGCTTAAGCAACCGTTTCGGTACCAGAACACTGCGTAGAGACAGTAAGCTCTGGTCCTGCGTGTATGCTGCGTGTCAACCTAGAAATTGGAGACTGATGGCATAAGGCTTCTTTTCCCATTATGAAAGCTCCGTTCATGCGGCCTCGAAGCTACCTGAAAAGCATTGTTGTTGCCGGGGTTTTCCTCACTGCCGGCATGGTTCTGAGAAGAAAATGAGTTTTCTCCTAAGAAACCTGGGATTTCCAGTTCCTTGTTGGAAGCTCACCCTGCTCTGCGCTATACCTAAAATGAAAGTCAACGTGAGCCCAAGCTTCGAAGTAAGGCCCTGATTACCCTTGCAAAACGAGAGGCGTGCAGCAGCTCCATGAGGCCTTCATCGTTGTTCTGCTTTAGTTTCAAGGTAGTAAGCTTTTCAACACTCCTAGGGGCCTTGCTTCAGCACCCGTTTCAGTACCAGAACACTGCGTAGAACCAGGAAGCTCTGCTCCTCGTGTATGCTGCGTGTCAACCAGAAATTGGAAACTGATGGCATAAAGCTTCTTTTCCCATTATGAAAGCTCCGTTCATGCGGCCTCGAAGCTACCTGAAAAGCATTGTTGTTGCCGGGGTTTTCCTCACTGCCGGCATGGTTCTGAGAAGAAAATGAGTTTTCTCCTGAGAAACCTTGGGTTTCCAGTTCCTTGTTGGAAGCTCACCCTGCTCTGCGCTATACCTAAAGTGAAAGTCAACGTGAGCCCAAGCTTCGAAGTAAGGCCCTGATTATCCTTGCAAAACGAGAGGCGTGCAGCAGCTCCATGAGGCCTTCATCGTTGTTCTGCTTTAGTTTCAAGGTAGTAAGCTTTTCAACACTCCTATGGGCCTTGCTTCCGCACCCGTTTCTGTACCAGAACACTGCGTACAACCAGGAAGCTCTGCTCCTGCGTGTATGCTGCGTGTCAACCTAGAAATTAGAGACCGATGGCACAAGGCTAGTTTTCCCATTATGAAAGCTCCGTTGATGCGGCCCCGAAGCTACCTGAAAAGCACTGTTGTTACCGTGCTTTTACTTACAGCCGGCATGGTTCATAGAAGAAAATGAGTTTTCTCGAAAGAAACCTTGTGCTTCCAGTTCCTAGTTGGAAGCTCACCCGGCTCTGCTCTATACCAAACGTGAAAGTCAATGTGAGCACTAGCCTCGAAGTAAGGCCCTGATTATCCTGGCAAAACGGGAGGCGTGCAGCAGCTCCATGAGGCCTTCATCGCTGTTCTGCTTTAGTTTCACGGTAGTAAGCTTTCCAAGACTCCTAGGGACTTTGCTTAAGCAACCGTTTCGGTACCAGAACACTGCGTAGAGACAGTAAGCTCTGGTCCTGCGTGTATGCTGCGTGTCAACCTAGAAATTGGAGACTGATGGCATAAGGCTTCTTTTCCCATTATGAAAGCTCCGTTCATGCGGCCTCGAAGCTACCTGAAAAGCATTGTTGTTGCCGGGGTTTTCCTCACTGCCGGCATGGTTCTGAGAAGAAAATGAGTTTTCTCCTGAGAAACCTTGGGGTTCCAGTTCCTTGTTGGTGGCTCACCCTGCTCTGCGCTATACCTAAAATGAAAGTCAACGTGAGCCCAAGTTTCGAAGTAAGGCCCTGATTATCCTTGCAAAACGAGAGGCGTGCAGCAGCTCCATGAGGCCTTCATCGTTGTTCTGCTTTAGTTTCAAGGTAGTAAGCTTTTCAACACTCCTAGGGGCCTTGCTTCAGCACCCGTTTCAGTACCAGAACACTGCGTAGAACAAGGAAGCTCTGGTCCTGCGTGTATGCTGCGTGTCAACCTAGAAATTGGAGACTGGTGGCATAAAGCTTCTTTTCCCATTATGAAAGCTCCGTTCATGCGGCCTCGAAGCTACCTGAAAAGCATTGTTGTTGCCGGGGTTTTCCTCACTGCCGGCATGGTTCTGAGAAGAAAATGAGTTTTCTCCTAAGAAACCTTGGGTTTCCCGTTCCTTGTTGGAAGCTCACCCTGCTCTGCTCTATACCTAAAATGAAAGTCAACATGAGCCCAAGCTTCGAAGTAAGGCCCTGATTATCCTTGCAAAACGAGAGGCGTGCAGCAGTTCCATGAGGCCTTCATCGTTGTTCTGCTTTAGTTTCAAGGTAGTAAGCTTTGCAACACTCCTAGGGGACTTGCTTCAGCACCCGTTTCAGTACCAGAACACTGCGTAGAACCAGGAAGCTCTGCTCCTGCGTGTATGCTGCGTGTCAACCTAGAAATTAGAGACCGATGGCACAAGGCTAGTTTTCCCATTATGAAAGCTCCGTTGATGCGGCCCCGAAGCTACCTGAAAAGCACTGTTGTTACCGTGCTTTTACTTACAGCCGGCATGGTTCATAGAAGAAAATGAGTTTTCTCGAAAGAAACCTTGTGCTTCCAGTTCCTAGTTGGAAGCTCACCCGGCTCTGCTCTATACCAAACGTGAAAGTCAATGTGAGCACTAGCCTCGAAGTAAGGCCCTGATTATCCTGGCAAAACGGGAGGCGTGCAGCAGCTCCATGAGGCCTTCATCGCTGTTCTGCTTTAGTTTCACGGTAGTAAGCTTTCCAAGACTCCTAGGGACTTTGCTTAAGCAACCGTTTCGGTACCAGAACACTGCGTAGAGACAGTAAGCTCTGGTCCTGCGTGTATGCTGCGTGTCAACCTAGAAATTGGAGACTGATGGCATAAGGCTTCTTTTCCCATTATGAAAGCTCCGTTTATGCGGCCTCGAAGCTACCTGAAAAGCATTGTTGTTGCCAGGGTTTTCCTCACTGCCGGCATGGTTCTGAGAAGAAAATGAGTTTTCTCCTGAGAAACCTTGGGTTTCCAGTTCCTTGTTGGAAGCTCACCCTGCTCTGCGCTATACCTAAAGTGAAAGTCAACGTGAGCCCAAGCTTCGAAGTAAGGCCCTGTTTATCCTTGCAAAACGAGAGGCGTGCAGCAGTTCCATGAGGCCTTCATCGTTGTTCTGCTTTAGTTTCAAGGTAGTAAGCTTTTCAACACTCCTAGGGGACTTGCTTCAGCACCCATTTCAGTACCAGAACACTGCGTAGAAACAGGAAGCTCTGCTCCTGCGTGTATGCTGCGTGTCAACCTAGAAATTAGAGACTGATGGCACAAGGCTAGTTTTCCCATTATGAAAGCTCCGTTGATGCGGCCCCGAAGCTACCTGAAAAGCACTGTTGTTACTGTGCTTTTACTTACAGCCGGCATGGTTCATAGAAGAAAATGAGTTTTCTCGAAAGAAACCTTGTGCTTCCAGTTCCTAGTTGGAAGCTCACCCGGCTCTGCTCTATACCAAACGTGAAAGTCAATGTGAGCACTAGCCTCGAAGTAAGGCCCTGATTATCCTGGCAAAACGGGAGGCGTGCAGCAGCTCCATGAGGCCTTCATCGCTGTTCTGCTTTAGTTTCACGGTAGTAAGCTTTCCAACATTCCTAGGGACTTTGCTTAAGCAACCGTTTCGGTACCAGAACACTGCGTAGAGACAGTAAGCTCTGGTCCTGCGTGTATGCTGCGTGTCAACCTAGAAATTGGAGACTGATGGCATAAGGCTTCTTTTCCCATTATGAAAGCTCCGTTCATGCGGCCTCGAAGCTACCTGAAAAGCATGGTTGTTGCCGGGGTTTTCCTCACTGCCGGCATGGTTCTGAGAAGAAAATGAGTTTTCTCCTAAGAAACCTTGGGTTTCCCGTTCCTTGTTGGAAGCTCAACCTGCTCTGCTCTATACCTAAAATGAAAGTCAACGTGAGCCCAAGCTTCGAAGTAAGGCCCTGATTATCCTTGCAAAACGAGAGGCGTGCAGCAGCTCCATGAGGCCTTCATCGTTGTTCTGCTTTAGTTTCAAGGTAGTAAGCTTTTCAACACTCCTAGGGGCCTTGCTTCAGCACCCGTTTCAGTCAGAACACTGCGTAGAACCAGGAAGCTCTGCTCCTGCGTGTATGCTGCGTGTCAACCTAGAAATTAGAGACTGATGGCATAAGGCTTGTTTTCCCATTGTGAAAGCTCCATTCATGCGGCCCCGAAGCTACCTGAAAAGCACTGTTGTTACCGTGCTTTTACTTACAGCCGGCATGGTTCATAGAAGAAATGAGTTTTCTCGAAAGAAACCTTGTGCTTCCAGTTCCTAGTTGGAAGCTCACCCTGCTCTGCTCTATACCAAACGTGAAAGTCAATGTGAGCACTAGCCTCGAAGTAAGGCCCTGATTATCCTCGCAAAACAGGTGGCGTGCAGCAGCTCCATGAGGCCTTCATCGCTGTTCTGCTTTAGTTTCACGGTAGTAATCTTTCCAAGACTCCTAGGGACTTTGCTTAAGCAACCGTTTCGGTACCAGAACACTGCGTAGAGACAGTAAGCTCTGGTCCTGCGTGTATGCTGCGTGTCAACCTAGAAATTGGAGACTGATGGCATAAGGCTTCTTTTCCCATTATGAAAGCTCCGTTCATGCGGCCTCGAAGCTACCTGAAAAGCATTGTTGTTGCCGGGGTTTTCCTCACTGCCGGCATGGTTCTGAGAAGAAAATGAGTTTTCTCCTGAGAAACCTTGGGTTTCCAGTTCCTTGTTGGAAGCTCACCCTGCTCTGCGCTATACCTAAAGTGAAAGTCAACGTGAGCCCAAGCTTCGAAGTAAGGCCCTGATTATCCTTGCAAAACGAGAGGCGTGCAGCAGTTCCATGAGGCCTTCATCGTTGTTCTGCTTTAGTTTCAAGGTAGTAAGCTTTGCAACACTCCTAGGGGACTTGCTTCCGCACCCGTTTCAGTACCAGAACACTGCGTAGAACCAGGAAGCTCTGCTCCTGCGTGTATGCTGCGTGTCAACCTAGAAATTAGAGACTGATGGCACAAGGCTAGTTTTCCCATTATGAAAGCTCCGTTGATGCGGCCCCGAAGCTACCTGAAAAGCACTGTTGTTACCGTGCTTTTACTTACAGCCGGCATGGTTCATAGAAGAAAATGAGTTTTCTCGAAAGAAACCTTGTGCTTCCAGTTCCTAGTTGGAAGCTCCCCCGGCTCTGCTCTATACCAAACGTGAAAGTCAATGTGAGCACTAGCCTCGAAGTAAGGCCCTGATTATCCTGGCAAAACGGGAGGCGTGCAGCAGCTCCATGAGGCCTTCATCGCTGTTCTGCTTTAGTTTCACGGTAGTAAGCTTTCCAAGACTCCTAGGGACTTTGCTTAAGCAACCGTTTCGGTACCAGAACACTGCGTAGAGATAGTAAGCTCTGGTCCTGCGTGTATGCTGCGTGTCAACCTAGAAATTGGAGACTGATGGCATAAGGCTTCTTTTCCCATTATGAAAGCTCCGTTCATGCGGCCTCGAAGCTACCTGAAAAGCATTGTTGTTGCCGGGGTTTTCCTCACTGCCGGCATGGTTCTGAGAAGAAAATGAGTTTTCTCCTAAGAAACCTTGGGTTTCCAGTTCCTTGTTGGAAGCTCACCCTGCTCTGCGCTATACCTAAAATGAAAGTCAACGTGAGCCCAAGCTTCGAAGTAAGGCCCTGATTATCCTTGCAAAACGAGAGGCGTGCAGCAGCTCCATGAGGCCTTCAACGTTGTTCTGCTTTAGTTTCAAGGTAGTAAGCTTTTCAACACTCCTAGGGGCCTTGCTTCAGCACCCGTTTCAGTACCAGAACACTGCGTAGAACAAGGAAGCTCTGGTCCTGCGTGTATGCTGCGTGTCAACCTAGAAATTGGAGACTGATGGCATAAAGCTTCTTTTCCCATTATGAAAGCTCCGTTCATGCGGCCTCGAAGCTACCTGAAAAGCATTGTTGTTGCCGGGGTTTTCCTCACTGCCGGCATGGTTCTGAGAAGAAAATGAGTTTTCCCCTAAGAAACCTTGGGTTTCCCGTTCCTTGTTGGAAGCTCACCCTGCTCTGCTCTATACCTAAAATGAAAGTCAACGTGAGCCCAAGCTTCGAAGTAAGGCCCTGATTATCCTTGCAAAACGAGAGGCGTGCAGCAGCTCCATGAGGCCTTCATCGTTGTTCTGCTTTAGTTTCAAGGTAGTAAGCTTTTCAACACTCCTAGGGGCCTTGCTTCAGCACCCGTTTCAGTCAGAACACTGCGTAGAACCAGGAAGCTCTGGTCCTGCGTGTATGCTGCGTGTCAACCTAGAATTTAGAGACTGATGGCACAAGGCTTGTTTTCCCATTTTGAAAGCTCCATTCATGCGGCCCCGAAGCTACCTGAAAAGCACTGTTGTTACCGTGCTTTTACTTACAGCCGGCATGGTTCATAGAAGAAAATGAGTTTTCTCGAAAGAAACCTTGTGCTTCCAGTTCCTAGTTGGAAGCTCACCCTGCTCTGCTCTATACCAAACGTGAAAGTCAATGTGAGCACTAGCCTCGAAGTAAGGCCCGGATTATCCTTGCAAAACGGGAGGCGTGCAGCAGCTCCATGAGGCCTTCATCGTTGTTCTGCTTTAGTTTCAAGGTAGTAAGCTTTTCAACACTCCTAGGGGCCTTGCTTCAGCACCCGTTTCAGTCAGAACACTGCGTAGAACCAGGAAGCTCTGGTCCTGCGTGTATGCTGCGTGTCAACCTAGAAATTAGAGACTGATGGCACAAGGCTTGTTTTCCCATTTTGAAAGCTCCATTAATGCGGCCCCGAAGCTACCTGAAAAGCACTGTTGTTACCGTGCTTTTACTTACAGCCGGCATGGTTCATAGAAGAAAATGAGTTTTCTCGAAAGAAACCTTGTGCTTCCAGTTCCTAGTTGGAAGCTCACCCTGCTCTGCTCTATACCAAACGTGAAAGTCAATGTGAGCACTAGCCTCGAAGTAAGGCCCGGATTATCCTTGCAAAACGGGAGGCGTGCAGCAGCTCCATGAGGCCTTCATCGTTGTTCTGCTTTAGTTTCAAGGTAGTAAGCTTTTCAACACTCCTAGGGGCCTTGCTTCAGCACCCGTTTCAGTCAGAACACTGCGTAGAACCAGGAAGCTCTGGTCCTGCGTGTATGCTGCGTGTCAACCTAGAAATTAGAGACTGATGGCACAAGGCTTGTTTTCCCATTTTGAAAGCTCCATTCATGCGGCCCCGAAGCTACCTGAAAAGCACTGTTGTTACCGTGCTTTTACTTACAGCCGGCATGGCACATAGAAGAAATGAGTTTTCTCCAAAGAAACCTTGTGCTTCCAGTTCCTAGTTGGAAGCTCACCCTGCTCTGCTCTATACCAAACGTGAAAGTCAATGTGAGCACTAGCCTCGAAGTAAGGCCCTGATTATCCTCGCAAAACAGGTGGCGTGCAGCAGCTCCATGAGGCCTTCATCGCTGTTCTGCTTTAGTTTCACGGTAGTAAGCTTTCCAAGACTCCTAGGGACTTTGCTTAAGCAACCGTTTCGGTACCAGAACACTGCGTAGAGACAGTAAGCTCTGGTCCTGCGTGTATGCTGCGTGTCAACCTAGAAATTGGAGACTGATGGCATAAGGCTTCTTTTCCCATTATGAAAGCTCCGTTCATGCGGCCTCGAAGCTACCTGAAAAGCATGGTTGTTGCCGGGGTTTTCCTCACTGCCGGCATGGTTCTGAGAAGAAAATGAGTTTTCTCCTAAGAAACCTGGGATTTCCAGTTCCTTGTTGGAAGCTCACCCTGCTCTGCGCTATACCTAAAATGAAAGTCAACGTGAGCCCAAGCTTCGAAGTAAGGCCCTGATTATCCTTGCAAAACGAGAGGCGTGCAGCAGCTCCATGAGGCCTTCATCGCTGTTCTGCTTTAGTTTCACGGTAGTAAGCTTTCCAACATTCCTAGGGACTTTGCTTAAGCAACCGTTTCGGTACCAGAACACTGCGTAGAGACAGTAAGCTCTGGTCCTGCGTGTATGCTGCGTGTCAACCTAGAAATTGGAGACTGATGGCATAAGGCTTCTTTTCCCATTATGAAAGCTCCGTTTATGCGGCCTCGAAGCTACCTGAAAAGCATTGTTGTTGCCGGGGTTTTCCTCACTGCAAGCATGGTTCTGAGAAGAAAATGAGTTTTCTCCTGAGAAACCTTGGGTTTCCAGTTCCTTGTTGGAAGCTCACCCTGCTCTGCGCTATACCTAAAGTGAAAGTCAACGTGAGCCCAAGCTTCGAAGTAAGGCCCTGATTATCCTTGCAAAACGAGAGGCGTGCAGCAGTTCCATGAGGCCTTCATCGTTGTTCTGCTTTAGTTTCAAGGTAGTAAGCTTTGCAACACTCCTAGGGGCCTTGCTTCAGCACCCGTTTCAGTACCAGAACACTGCGTAGAACCAGGAAGCTCTGCTCCTGCGTGTATGCTGCGTGTCAACCTAGAAATTAGAGACCGATGGCACAAGGCTAGTTTTCCCATTATGAAAGCTCCGTTGATGCGGCCCCGAAGCTACCTGAAAAGCACTGTTGTTACTGTGCTTTTACTTACAGCCGGCATGGTTCATAGAAGAAAATGAGTTTTCTCGAAAGAAACCTTGTGCTTCCAGTTCCTAGTTGGAAGCTCACCCGGCTCTGCTCTATACCAAACGTGAAAGTCAATGTGAGCACTAGCCTCGAAGTAAGGCCCTGATTATCCTGGCAAAACGGGAGGCGTGCAGCAGCTCCATGAGGCCTTCATCGCTGTTCTGCTTTAGTTTCACGGTAGTAAGCTTTCCAAGACTCCTAGGGACTTTGCTTAAGCAACCGTTTCGGTACCAGAACACTGCGTAGAGACAGTAAGCTCTGGTCCTGCGTGTATGCTGCGTGTCAACCTAGAAATTGGAGACTGATGGCATAAGGCTTCTTTTCCCATTATGAAAGCTCCGTTCATGCGGCCTCGAAGCTACCTGAAAAGCATGGTTGTTGCCGGGGTTTTCCTCACTGCCGGCATGGTTCTGAGAAGAAAATGAGTTTTCTCCTAAGAAACCTTGGGTTTCCCGTTCCTTGTTGGAAGCTCACCCTGCTCTGCTCTATACCTAAAATGAAAGTCAACGTGAGCCCAAGCTTCGAAGTAAGGCCCTGATTATCCTTGCAAAACGAGAGGCGTGCAGCAGCTCCATGAGGCCTTCATCGTTGTTCTGCTTTAGTTTCAAGGTAGTAAGCTTTTCAACACTCCTAGGGGCCTTGCTTCAGCACCCGTTTCAGTCAGAACACTGCGTAGAACCAGGAAGCTCTGCTCCTGCGTGTATGCTGCGTGTCAACCTAGAAATTAGAGACTGATGGCACAAGGCTAGTTTTCCCATTATGAAAGCTCCATTCATGCGGCCCCGAAGCTACCTGAAAAGCACTGTTGTTACCGTGCTTTTACTTACAGCCGGCATGGTTCATAGAAGAAAATGAGTTTTCTCGAAAGAAACCTTGTGCTTCCAGTTCCTAGTTGGAAGCTCCCCCGGCTCTGCTCTATACCAAACGTGAAAGTCAATGTGAGCACTAGCCTCGAAGTAAGGCCCTGATTATCCTGGCAAAACGGGAGGCGTGCAGCAGCTCCATGAGGCCTTCATCGCTGTTCTGCTTTAGTTTCACGGTAGTAAGCTTTCCAAGACTCCTAGGGACTTTGCTTAAGCAACCGTTTCGGTACCAGAACACTGCGTAGAGACAGTAAGCTCTGGTCCTGCGTGTATGCTGCGTGTCAACCTAGAAATTGGAGACTGATGGCATAAGGCTTCTTTTCCCATTATGAAAGCTCCGTTCATGCGGCCTCGAAGCTACCTGAAAAGCATTGTTGTTGCCGGGGTTTTCCTCACTGCCGGCATGGTTCTGAGAAGAAAATGAGTTTTCTCCTGAGAAACCTTGGGTTTCCAGTTCCTTGTTGGAAGCTCACCCTGCTCTGCGCTATACCTAAAGTGAAAGTCAACGTGAGCCCAAGCTTCGAAGTAAGGCCCTGATTATCCTTGCAAAACGAGAGGCGTGCAGCAGTTCCATGAGGCCTTCATCGTTGTTCTGCTTTAGTTTCAAGGTAGTAAGCTTTGCAAACTCCTAGGGGACTTGCTTCCGCACCCGTTTCAGTACCAGAACACTGCGTAGAACCAGGAAGCTCTGCTCCTGCGTGTATGCTGCGTGTCAACCTAGAAATTAGAGACCGATGGCACAAGGCTAGTTTTCCCATTATGAAAGCTCCGTTGATGCGGCCCCGAAGCTACCTGAAAAGCACTGTTGTTACCGTGCTTTTACTTACAGCCGGCATGGTTCATAGAAGAAAATGAGTTTTCTCGAAAGAAACCTTGTGCTTCCAGTTCCTAGTTGGAAGCTCCTCCGGCTCTGCTCTATACCAAACGTGAAAGTCAATGTGAGCACTAGCCTCGAAGTAAGGCCCTGATTATCCTGGCAAAACGGGAGGCGTGCAGCAGCTCCATGAGGCCTTCATCGCTGTACCACTTTAGTTTCACGGTAGTAAGCTTTCCAAGACTCCTAGGGACTTTGCTTAAGCAACCGTTTCGGTACCAGAACACTGCGTAGAGACAGTAAGCTCTGGTCCTGCGTGTATGCTGCGTGTCAACCTAGAAATTGGAGACTGATGGCATAAGGCTTCTTTTCCCATTATGAAAGCTCCGTTCATGCGGCCTCGAAGCTACCTGAAAAGCATTGTTGTTGCCGGGGTTTTCCTCACTGCCGGCATGGTTCTGAGAAGAAAATGAGTTTTCTCCTAAGAAACCTTGGGTTTCCAGTTCCTTGTTGGAAGCTCACCCTGCTCTGCGCTATACCTAAAATGAAAGTCAACGTGAGCCCAAGCTTCGAAGTAAGGCCCTGATTATCCTTGCAAAACGAGAGGCGTGCAGCAGCTCCATGAGGCCTTCATCGTTGTTCTGCTTTAGTTTCAAGGTAGTAAGCTTTTCAACACTCCTAGGGGCCTTGCTTCAGCACCCGTTTCAGTACCAGAACACTGCGTAGAACCAGGAAGCTCTGCTCCTGCGTGTATGCTGCGTGTCAACCTAGAAATTAGAGACTGATGGCACAAGGCTAGTTTTCCCATTATGAAAGCTCCGTTGATGCGGCCCCGAAGCTACCTGAAAAGCACTGTTGTTACCGTGCTTTTACTTACAGCCGGCATGGTTCATAGAAGAAAATGAGTTTTCTCGAAAGAAACCTTGTGCTTCCAGTTCCTAGTTGGAAGCTCACCCTGCTCTGCTCTATACCAAACGTGAAAGTCAATGTGAGCACTAGCCTCGAAGTAAGGCCCGGATTATCCTTGCAAAACGGGAGGCGTGCAGCAGCTCCATGAGGCCTTCATCGTTGTTCTGCTTTAGTTTCAAGGTAGTAAGCTTTTCAACACTCCTAGGGGCCTTGCTTCAGCACCCGTTCAGTCAGAACACTGCGTAGAACCAGGAAGCTCTGGTCCTGCGTGTATGCTGCGTGTCAACCTAGAAATTGGAGACTGATGGCATAAGGCTTCTTTTCCCATTATGAAAGCTCCGTTCATGCGGCCTCGAAGCTACCTGAAAAGCATTGTTGTTGCCGGGGTTTTCCTCACTGCCGGCATGGTTCTGAGAAGAAAATGAGTTTTCTCCTAAGAAACCTTGGGTTTCCAGTTCCTTGTTGGAAGCTCACCCTGCTCTGCGCTATACCTAAAATGAAAGTCAACGTGAGCCCAAGCTTCGAAGTAAGGCCCTGATTATCCTTGCAAAACGAGAGGCGTGCAGCAGCTCCATGAGGCCTTCATCGTTGTTCTGCTTTAGTTTCAAGGTAGTAAGCTTTTCAACACTCCTAGGGGCCTTGCTTCAGCACCCGTTTCAGTCAGAACATTGCGTAGAACCAGGAAGCTCTGCTCCTGCGTGTATGCTGCGTGTCAACCTAGAAATTAGAGACTGATGGCACAAGGCTTCTTTTCCCATTTTGAAAGCTCCATTCATGCGGCCCCGAAGCTACCTGAAAAGCACTGTTGTTACCGTGCTTTTACTTACAGCCGGCATGGCACATAGAAGAAATGAGTTTTCTCCAAAGAAACCTTGTGCTTCCAGTTCCTAGTTGGAAGCTCACCCTGCTCTGCTCTATACCAAACGTGAAAGTCAATGTGAGCACTAGCCTCGAAGTAAGGCCCTGATTATCCTCGCAAAACAGGTGGCGTGCAGCAGCTCCATGAGGCCTTCATCGCTGTTCTGCTTTAGTTTCACGGTAGTAAGCTTTCCAAGACTCCTAGGGACTTTGCTTAAGCAACCGTTTCGGTACCAGAACACTGCGTAGAGACAGTAAGCTCTGGTCCTGCGTGTATGCTGCGTGTCAACCTAGAAATTGGAGACTGATGGCATAAGGCTTCTTTTCCCATTATGAAAGCTCCGTTCATGCGGCCTCGAAGCTACCTGAAAAGCATGGTTGTTGCCGGGGTTTTCCTCACTGCCGGCATGGTTCTGAGAAGAAAATGAGTTTTCTCCTAAGAAACCTGGGATTTCCAGTTCCTTGTTGGAAGCTCACCCTGCTCTGCGCTATACCTAAAATGAAAGTCAACGTGAGCCCAAGCTTCGAAGTAAGGCCCTGATTATCCTTGCAAAACGAGAGGCGTGCAGCAGCTCCATGAGGCCTTCATCGCTGTTCTGCTTTAGTTTCACGGTAGTAAGCTTTCCAACATTCCTAGGGACTTTGCTTAAGCAACCGTTTCGGTACCAGAACACTGCGTAGAGACAGTAAGCTCTGGTCCTGCGTGTATGCTGCGAGTCAACCTAGAAATTGGAGACTGATGGCATAAGGCTTCTTTTCCCATTATGAAAGCTCCGTTTATGCGGCCTCGAAGCTACCTGAAAAGCATTGTTGTTGCCGGGGTTTTCCTCACTGCCGGCATGGTTCTGAGAAGAAAATGAGTTTTCTCCTGAGAAACCTTGGGTTTCCAGTTCCTTGTTGGAAGCTCACCCTGCTCTGCGCTATACCTAAAGTGAAAGTCAACGTGAGCCCAAGCTTCGAAGTAAGGCCCTGATTATCCTTGCAAAACGAGAGGCGTGCAGCAGTTCCATGAGGCCTTCATCGTTGTTCTGCTTTAGTTTCAAGGTAGTAAGCTTTGCAACACTCCTAGGGGACTTGCTTGAGCACCCGTTTCAGTACCAGAACACTGCGTAGAACCAGGAAGCTCTGCTCCTGCGTGTATGCTGCGTGTCAACCTAGAAATTAGAGACCGATGGCACAAGGCTAGTTTTCCCATTATGAAAGCTCCGTTGATGCGGCCCCGAAGCTACCTGAAAAGCACTGTTGTTACCGTGCTTTTACTTACAGCCGGCATGGTTCATAGAAGAAAATGAGTTTTCTCGAAAGAAACCTTGTGCTTCCAGTTCCTAGTTGGAAGCTCACCCGGCTCTGCTCTATACCAAACGTGAAAGTCAATGTGAGCACTAGCCTCGAAGTAAGGCCCTGATTATCCTGGCAAAACGGGAGGCGTGCAGCAGCTCCATGAGGCCTTCATCGCTGTTCTGCTTTAGTTTCACGGTAGTAAGCTTTCCAACATTCCTAGGGACTTTGCTTAAGCAACCGTTTTGGTACCAGAACACTGCGTAGAGACAGTAAGCTCTGGTCCTGCGTGTATGCTGCGTGTCAACCTAGAAATTGGAGACTGATGGCATAAGGCTTCTTTTCCCATTATGAAAGCTCCGTTCATGCGGCCTCGAAGCTACCTGAAAAGCATTGTTGTTGCCGGGGTTTTCCTCACTGCCGGCATGGTTCTGAGAAGAAAATGAGTTTTCTCCTAAGAAACCTTGGGTTTCCAGTTCCTTGTTGGAAGCTCACCCTGCTCTGCGCTATACCTAAAATGAAAGTCAACGTGAGCCCAAGCTTCGAAGTAAGGCCCTGATTATCCTTGCAAAACGAGAGGCGTGCAGCAGCTCCATGAGGCCTTCATCGTTGTTCTGCTTTAGTTTCAAGGTAGTAAGCTTTTCAACACTCCTAGGGGCCTTGCTTCAGCACCCGTTTCAGTCAGAACACTGCGTAGAACCAGGAAGCTCTGCTCCTGCGTGTATGCTGCGTGTCAACCTAGAAATTAGAGACTGATGGCACAAGGCTTGTTTTCCCATTTTGAAAGCTCCATTCATGCGTCCCCGAAGCTACCTGAAAAGCACTGTTGTTACCGTGCTTTTACTTACAGCCGGCATGGCACATAGAAGAAATGAGTTTTCTCCAAAGAAACCTTGTGCTTCCAGTTCCTAGTTGGAAGCTCACCCTGCTCTGCTCTATACCAAACGTGAAAGTCAATGTGAGCACTAGCCTCGAAGTAAGGCCCTGATTATCCTCGCAAAACAGGTGGCGTGCAGCAGCTCCATGAGGCCTTCATCGCTGTTCTGCTTTAGTTTCACGGTAGTAAGCTTTCCAAGACTCCTAGGGACTTTGCTTAAGCAACCGTTTCGGTACCAGAACACTGCGTAGAGACAGTAAGCTCTGGTCCTGCGTGTATGCTGCGTGTCAACCTAGAAATTGGAGACTGATGGCATAAGGCTTCTTTTCCCATTATGAAAGCTCCGTTCATGCGGCCTCGAAGCTACCTGAAAAGCATGGTTGTTGCCGGGGTTTTCCTCACTGCCGGCATGGTTCTGAGAAGAAAATGAGTTTTCTCCTAAGAAACCTGGGATTTCCACTTCCTTGTTGGAAGCTCACCCTGCTCTGCGCTATACCTAAAATGAAAGTCAACGTGAGCCCAATCTTCGAAGTAAGGCCCTGATTATCCTTGCAAAACGAGAGGCGTGCAGCAGCTCCATGAGGCCTTCATCGCTGTTCTGCTTTAGTTTCACGGTAGTAAGCTTTCCAACATTCCTAGGGACTTTGCTTAAGCAACCGTTTCGGTACCAGAACACTGCGTAGAGACAGTAAGCTCTGGTCCTGCGTGTATGCTGCGTGTCAACCTAGAAATTGGAGACTGATGGCATAAGGCTTCTTTTCCCATTATGAAAGCTCCGTTTATGCGGCCTCGAAGCTACCTGAAAAGCATTGTTGTTGCCGGGGTTTTCCTCACTGCCGGCATGGTTCTGAGAAGAAAATGAGTTTTCTCCTGAGAAACCTTGGGTTTCCAGTTCCTTGTTGGAAGCTCACCCTGCTCTGCGCTATACCTAAAGTGAAAGTCAACGTGAGCCCAAGCTTCGAAGTAAGGCCCTGATTATCCTTGCAAAACGAGAGGCGTGCAGCAGTTCCATGAGGCCTTCATCGTTGTTCTGCTTTAGTTTCAAGGTAGTAAGCTTTGCAACACTCCTAGGGGACTTGCTTGAGCACCCGTTTCAGTACCAGAACACTGCGTAGAACCAGGAAGCTCTGCTCCTGCGTGTATGCTGCGTGTCAACCTAGAAATTAGAGACCGATGGCACAAGGCTAGTTTTCCCATTATGAAAGCTCCGTTGATGCGGCCCCGAAGCTACCTGAAAAGCACTGTTGTTACCGTGCTTTTACTTACAGCCGGCATGGTTCATAGAAGAAAATGAGTTTTCTCGAAAGAAACCTTGTGCTTCCAGTTCCTAGTTGGAAGCTCACCCGGCTCTGCTCTATACCAAAGTGAAAGTCAATGTGAGCACTAGCCTCGAAGTAAGGCCCTGATTATCCTGGCAAAACGGGAGGCGTGCAGCAGCTCCATGAGGCCTTCATCGCTGTTCTGCTTTAGTTTCACGGTAGTAAGCTTTCCAAGACTCCTAGGGACTTTGCTTAAGCAACCGTTTCGGTACCAGAACACTGCGTAGAGACAGTAAGCTCTGGTCCTGCGTGTATGCTGCGTGTCAACCTAGAAATTGGAGACTGATGGCATAAGGCTTCTTTTCCCATTATGAAAGCTCCGTTCATGCGGCCTCGAAGCTACCTGAAAAGCATTGTTGTTGCCGGGGTTTTCCTCACTGCCGGCATGGTTCTGAGAAGAAAATGAGTTTTCTCCTAAGAAACCTTGGGTTTCCCGTTCCTTGTTGGAAGCTCACCCTGCTCTGCTCTATACCTAAAATGAAAGTCAACGTGAGCCCAAGCTTCGAAGTAAGGCCCTGATTATCCTTGCAAAACGAGAGGCGTGCAGCAGCTCCATGAGGCCTTCATCGTTGTTCTGCTTTAGTTTCAAGGTAGTAAGCTTTTCAACACTCCTAGGGGCCTTGCTTCAGCACCCGTTTCAGTCAGAACACTGCGTAGAACCAGGAAGCTCTGCTCCTGCGTGTATGCTGCGTGTCAACCTAGAAATTAGAGACTGATGGCACAAGGCTTGTTTTCCCATTTTGAAAGCTCCATTCATGCGGCCCCGAAGCTACCTGAAAAGCACTGTTGTTACCGTGCTTTTACTTACAGCCGGCATGGTTCATAGAAGAAAATGAGATTTCTCGAAAGAAACCTTGTGCTTCCAGTTCCTAGTTGGAAGCTCACCCTGCTCTGCTCTATACCAAACGTGAAAGTCAATGTGAGCACTAGCCTCGAAGTAAGGCCCTGATTATCCTGGCAAAACGGGAGGCGTGCAGCAGCTCCATGAGGCCTTCATCGCTGTTCTGCTTTAGTTTCACGGTAGTAAGCTTTCCAAGACTCCTAGGGACTTTGCTTAAGCAACCGTTTCGGTACCAGAACACTGCGTAGAGACAGTAAGCTCTGGTCCTGCGTGTATGCTGCGTGTCAACCTAGAAATTGGAGACTGATGGCATAAGGCTTCTTTTCCCATTATGAAAGCTCCGTTCATGCGGCCTCGAAGCTACCTGAAAAGCATTGTTGTTGCCGGGGTTTTCCTCACTGCCGGCATGGTTCTGAGAAGAAAATGAGTTTTCTCCTGAGAAACCTTGGGTTTCCAGTTCCTTGTTGGAAGCTCACCCTGCTCTGCGCTATACCTAAAGTGAAAGTCAACGTGAGCCCAAGCTTCGAAGTAAGGCCCTGATTATCCTTGCAAAACGAGAGGCGTGCAGCAGTTCCATGAGGCCTTCATCGTTGTTCTGCTTTAGTTTCAAGGTAGTAAGCTTTGCAACACTCCTAGGGGACTTGCTTCCGCACCCGTTTCAGTACCAGAACACTGCGTAGAACCAGGAAGCTCTGCTCCTGCGTGTATGCTGCGTGTCAACCTAGAAATTAGAGACTGATGGCACAAGGCTAGTTTTCCCATTATGAAAGCTCCGTTGATGCGGCCCCGAAGCTACCTGAAAAGCACTGTTGTTACCGTGCTTTTACTTACAGCCGGCATGGTTCATAGAAGAAAATGAGTTTTCTCGAAAGAAACCTTGTGCTTCCAGTTCCTAGTTGGAAGCTCCCCCGGCTCTGCTCTATACCAAACGTGAAAGTCAATGTGAGCACTAGCCTCGAAGTAAGGCCCTGATTATCCTGGCAAAACGGGAGGCGTGCAGCAGCTCCATGAGGCCTTCATCGCTGTTCTGCTTTAGTTTCACGGTAGTAAGCTTTCCAAGACTCCTAGGGACTTTGCTTAAGCAACCGTTTCGGTACCAGAACACTGCGTAGAGATAGTAAGCTCTGGTCCTGCGTGTATGCTGCGTGTCAACCTAGAAATTGGAGACTGATGGCATAAGGCTTCTTTTCCCATTATGAAAGCTCCGTTCATGCGGCCTCGAAGCTACCTGAAAAGCATTGTTGTTGCCGGGGTTTTCCTCACTGCCGGCATGGTTCTGAGAAGAAAATGAGTTTTCTCCTAAGAAACCTTGGGTTTCCAGTTCCTTGTTGGAAGCTCACCCTGCTCTGCGCTATACCTAAAATGAAAGTCAACGTGAGCCCAAGCTTCGAAGTAAGGCCCTGATTATCCTTGCAAAACGAGAGGCGTGCAGCAGCTCCATGAGGCCTTCAACGTTGTTCTGCTTTAGTTTCAAGGTAGTAAGCTTTTCAACACTCCTAGGGGCCTTGCTTCAGCACCCGTTTCAGTACCAGAACACTGCGTAGAACAAGGAAGCTCTGGTCCTGCGTGTATGCTGCGTGTCAACCTAGAAATTGGAGACTGATGGCATAAAGCTTCTTTTCCCATTATGAAAGCTCCGTTCATGCGGCCTCGAAGCTACCTGAAAAGCATTGTTGTTGCCGGGGTTTTCCTCACTGCCGGCATGGTTCTGAGAAGAAAATGAGTTTTCCCCTAAGAAACCTTGGGTTTCCCGTTCCTTGTTGGAAGCTCACCCTGCTCTGCTCTATACCTAAAATGAAAGTCAACGTGAGCCCAAGCTTCGAAGTAAGGCCCTGATTATCCTTGCAAAACGAGAGGCGTGCAGCAGCTCCATGAGGCCTTCATCGTTGTTCTGCTTTAGTTTCAAGGTAGTAAGCTTTTCAACACTCCTAGGGGCCTTGCTTCAGCACCCGTTTCAGTCAGAACACTGCGTAGAACCAGGAAGCTCTGGTCCTGCGTGTATGCTGCGTGTCAACCTAGAATTTAGAGACTGATGGCACAAGGCTTGTTTTCCCATTTTGAAAGCTCCATTCATGCGGCCCCGAAGCTACCTGAAAAGCACTGTTGTTACCGTGCTTTTACTTACAGCCGGCATGGTTCATAGAAGAAAATGAGTTTTCTCGAAAGAAACCTTGTGCTTCCAGTTCCTAGTTGGAAGCTCACCCTGCTCTGCTCTATACCAAACGTGAAAGTCAATGTGAGCACTAGCCTCGAAGTAAGGCCCGGATTATCCTTGCAAAACGGGAGGCGTGCAGCAGCTCCATGAGGCCTTCATCGTTGTTCTGCTTTAGTTTCAAGGTAGTAAGCTTTTCAACACTCCTAGGGGCCTTGCTTCAGCACCCGTTTCAGTCAGAACACTGCGTAGAACCAGGAAGCTCTGGTCCTGCGTGTATGCTGCGTGTCAACCTAGAAATTAGAGACTGATGGCACAAGGCTTGTTTTCCCATTTTGAAAGCTCCATTAATGCGGCCCCGAAGCTACCTGAAAAGCACTGTTGTTACCGTGCTTTTACTTACAGCCGGCATGGTTCATAGAAGAAAATGAGTTTTCTCGAAAGAAACCTTGTGCTTCCAGTTCCTAGTTGGAAGCTCACCCTGCTCTGCTCTATACCAAACGTGAAAGTCAATGTGAGCACTAGCCTCGAAGTAAGGCCCGGATTATCCTTGCAAAACGGGAGGCGTGCAGCAGCTCCATGAGGCCTTCATCGTTGTTCTGCTTTAGTTTCAAGGTAGTAAGCTTTTCAACACTCCTAGGGGCCTTGCTTCAGCACCCGTTTCAGTCAGAACACTGCGTAGAACCAGGAAGCTCTGGTCCTGCGTGTATGCTGCGTGTCAACCTAGAAATTAGAGACTGATGGCACAAGGCTTGTTTTCCCATTTTGAAAGCTCCATTCATGCGGCCCCGAAGCTACCTGAAAAGCACTGTTGTTACCGTGCTTTTACTTACAGCCGGCATGGCACATAGAAGAAATGAGTTTTCTCCAAAGAAACCTTGTGCTTCCAGTTCCTAGTTGGAAGCTCACCCTGCTCTGCTCTATACCAAACGTGAAAGTCAATGTGAGCACTAGCCTCGAAGTAAGGCCCTGATTATCCTCGCAAAACAGGTGGCGTGCAGCAGCTCCATGAGGCCTTCATCGCTGTTCTGCTTTAGTTTCACGGTAGTAAGCTTTCCAAGACTCCTAGGGACTTTGCTTAAGCAACCGTTTCGGTACCAGAACACTGCGTAGAGACAGTAAGCTCTGGTCCTGCGTGTATGCTGCGTGTCAACCTAGAAATTGGAGACTGATGGCATAAGGCTTCTTTTCCCATTATGAAAGCTCCGTTCATGCGGCCTCGAAGCTACCTGAAAAGCATGGTTGTTGCCGGGGTTTTCCTCACTGCCGGCATGGTTCTGAGAAGAAAATGAGTTTTCTCCTAAGAAACCTGGGATTTCCAGTTCCTTGTTGGAAGCTCACCCTGCTCTGCGCTATACCTAAAATGAAAGTCAACGTGAGCCCAAGCTTCGAAGTAAGGCCCTGATTATCCTTGCAAAACGAGAGGCGTGCAGCAGCTCCATGAGGCCTTCATCGCTGTTCTGCTTTAGTTTCACGGTAGTAAGCTTTCCAACATTCCTAGGGACTTTGCTTAAGCAACCGTTTCGGTACCAGAACACTGCGTAGAGACAGTAAGCTCTGGTCCTGCGTGTATGCTGCGTGTCAACCTAGAAATTGGAGACTGATGGCAT
Organism: Eubalaena glacialis; assembly: GCF_028564815.1. NCBI lineage: Eukaryota > Metazoa > Chordata > Mammalia > Artiodactyla > Balaenidae > Eubalaena > Eubalaena glacialis. The sequence goes on along the minus strand of NC_083721.1, from coordinate 136,587,510 downwards.
AAGGCTTCTTTTCCCATTATGAAAGCTCCGTTTATGCGGCCTCGAAGCTACCTGAAAAGCATTGTTGTTGCCGGGGTTTTCCTCACTGCAAGCATGGTTCTGAGAAGAAAATGAGTTTTCTCCTGAGAAACCTTGGGTTTCCAGTTCCTTGTTGGAAGCTCACCCTGCTCTGCGCTATACCTAAAGTGAAAGTCAACGTGAGCCCAAGCTTCGAAGTAAGGCCCTGATTATCCTTGCAAAACGAGAGGCGTGCAGCAGTTCCATGAGGCCTTCATCGTTGTTCTGCTTTAGTTTCAAGGTAGTAAGCTTTGCAACACTCCTAGGGGCCTTGCTTCAGCACCCGTTTCAGTACCAGAACACTGCGTAGAACCAGGAAGCTCTGCTCCTGCGTGTATGCTGCGTGTCAACCTAGAAATTAGAGACCGATGGCACAAGGCTAGTTTTCCCATTATGAAAGCTCCGTTGATGCGGCCCCGAAGCTACCTGAAAAGCACTGTTGTTACCGTGCTTTTACTTACAGCCGGCATGGTTCATAGAAGAAAATGAGTTTTCTCGAAAGAAACCTTGTGCTTCCAGTTCCTAGTTGGAAGCTCACCCGGCTCTGCTCTATACCAAACGTGAAAGTCAATGTGAGCACTAGCCTCGAAGTAAGGCCCTGATTATCCTGGCAAAACGGGAGGCGTGCAGCAGCTCCATGAGGCCTTCATCGCTGTTCTGCTTTAGTTTCACGGTAGTAAGCTTTCCAAGACTCCTAGGGACTTTGCTTAAGCAACCGTTTCGGTACCAGAACACTGCGTAGAGACAGTAAGCTCTGGTCCTGCGTGTATGCTGCGTGTCAACCTAGAAATTGGAGACTGATGGCATAAGGCTTCTTTTCCCATTATGAAAGCTCCGTTCATGCGGCCTCGAAGCTACCTGAAAAGCATGGTTGTTGCCGGGGTTTTCCTCACTGCCGGCATGGTTCTGAGAAGAAAATGAGTTTTCTCCTAAGAAACCTTGGGTTTCCCGTTCCTTGTTGGAAGCTCACCCTGCTCTGCTCTATACCTAAAATGAAAGTCAACGTGAGCCCAAGCTTCGAAGTAAGGCCCTGATTATCCTTGCAAAACGAGAGGCGTGCAGCAGCTCCATGAGGCCTTCATCGTTGTTCTGCTTTAGTTTCAAGGTAGTAAGCTTTTCAACACTCCTAGGGGCCTTGCTTCAGCACCCGTTTCAGTCAGAACACTGCGTAGAACCAGGAAGCTCTGCTCCTGCGTGTATGCTGCGTGTCAACCTAGAAATTAGAGACTGATGGCACAAGGCTAGTTTTCCCATTATGAAAGCTCCATTCATGCGGCCCCGAAGCTACCTGAAAAGCACTGTTGTTACCGTGCTTTTACTTACAGCCGGCATGGTTCATAGAAGAAAATGAGTTTTCTCGAAAGAAACCTTGTGCTTCCAGTTCCTAGTTGGAAGCTCCCCCGGCTCTGCTCTATACCAAACGTGAAAGTCAATGTGAGCACTAGCCTCGAAGTAAGGCCCTGATTATCCTGGCAAAACGGGAGGCGTGCAGCAGCTCCATGAGGCCTTCATCGCTGTTCTGCTTTAGTTTCACGGTAGTAAGCTTTCCAAGACTCCTAGGGACTTTGCTTAAGCAACCGTTTCGGTACCAGAACACTGCGTAGAGACAGTAAGCTCTGGTCCTGCGTGTATGCTGCGTGTCAACCTAGAAATTGGAGACTGATGGCATAAGGCTTCTTTTCCCATTATGAAAGCTCCGTTCATGCGGCCTCGAAGCTACCTGAAAAGCATTGTTGTTGCCGGGGTTTTCCTCACTGCCGGCATGGTTCTGAGAAGAAAATGAGTTTTCTCCTGAGAAACCTTGGGTTTCCAGTTCCTTGTTGGAAGCTCACCCTGCTCTGCGCTATACCTAAAGTGAAAGTCAACGTGAGCCCAAGCTTCGAAGTAAGGCCCTGATTATCCTTGCAAAACGAGAGGCGTGCAGCAGTTCCATGAGGCCTTCATCGTTGTTCTGCTTTAGTTTCAAGGTAGTAAGCTTTGCAAACTCCTAGGGGACTTGCTTCCGCACCCGTTTCAGTACCAGAACACTGCGTAGAACCAGGAAGCTCTGCTCCTGCGTGTATGCTGCGTGTCAACCTAGAAATTAGAGACCGATGGCACAAGGCTAGTTTTCCCATTATGAAAGCTCCGTTGATGCGGCCCCGAAGCTACCTGAAAAGCACTGTTGTTACCGTGCTTTTACTTACAGCCGGCATGGTTCATAGAAGAAAATGAGTTTTCTCGAAAGAAACCTTGTGCTTCCAGTTCCTAGTTGGAAGCTCCTCCGGCTCTGCTCTATACCAAACGTGAAAGTCAATGTGAGCACTAGCCTCGAAGTAAGGCCCTGATTATCGTGGCAAAACGGGAGGCGTGCAGCAGCTCCATGAGGCCTTCATCGCTGTACCACTTTAGTTTCACGGTAGTAAGCTTTCCAAGACTCCTAGGGACTTTGCTTAAGCAACCGTTTCGGTACCAGAACACTGCGTAGAGACAGTAAGCTCTGGTCCTGCGTGTATGCTGCGTGTCAACCTAGAAATTGGAGACTGATGGCCTAAGGCTTCTTTTCCCATTATGAAAGCTCCGTTCATGCGGCCTCGAAGCTACCTGAAAAGCATTGTTGTTGCCGGGGTTTTCCTCACTGCCGGCATGGTTCTGAGAAGAAAATGAGTTTTCTCCTAAGAAACCTTGGGTTTCCAGTTCCTTGTTGGAAGCTCACCCTGCTCTGCGCTATACCTAAAATGAAAGTCAACGTGAGCCCAAGCTTCGAAGTAAGGCCCTGATTATCCTTGCAAAACGAGAGGCGTGCAGCAGCTCCATGAGGCCTTCATCGTTGTTCTGCTTTAGTTTCAAGGTAGTAAGCTTTTCAACACTCCTAGGGGCCTTGCTTCAGCACCCGTTTCAGTACCAGAACACTGCGTAGAACCAGGAAGCTCTGCTCCTGCGTGTATGCTGCGTGTCAACCTAGAAATTAGAGACTGATGGCACAAGGCTAGTTTTCCCATTATGAAAGCTCCGTTGATGCGGCCCCGAAGCTACCTGAAAAGCACTGTTGTTACCGTGCTTTTACTTACAGCCGGCATGGTTCATAGAAGAAAATGAGTTTTCTCGAAAGAAACCTTGTGCTTCCAGTTCCTAGTTGGAAGCTCACCCTGCTCTGCTCTATACCAAACGTGAAAGTCAATGTGAGCACTAGCCTCGAAGTAAGGCCCGGATTATCCTTGCAAAACGGGAGGCGTGCAGCAGCTCCATGAGGCCTTCATCGTTGTTCTGCTTTAGTTTCAAGGTAGTAAGCTTTTCAACACTCCTAGGGGCCTTGCTTCAGCACCCGTTCAGTCAGAACACTGCGTAGAACCAGGAAGCTCTGGTCCTGCGTGTATGCTGCGTGTCAACCTAGAAATTAGAGACTGATGGCACAAGGCTTGTTTTCCCATTTTGAAAGCTCCATTCATGCGGCCCCGAAGCTACCTGAAAAGCACTGTTGTTACCGTGCTTTTACTTACAGCCGGCATGGCACATAGAAGAAATGAGTTTTCTCCAAAGAAACCTTGTGCTTCCAGTTCCTAGTTGGAAGCTCACCCTGCTCTGCTCTATACCAAACGTGAAAGTCAATGTGAGCACTAGCCTCGAAGTAAGGCCCTGATTATCCTCGCAAAACAGGTGGCGTGCAGCAGATCCATGAGGCCTTCATCGCTGTTCTGCTTTAGTTTCACGGTAGTAAGCTTTCCAAGACTCCTAGGGACTTTGCTTAAGCAACCGTTTCGGTACCAGAACACTGCGTAGAGACAGTAAGCTCTGGTCCTGCGTGTATGCTGCGTGTCAACCTAGAAATTGGAGACTGATGGCATAAGGCTTCTTTTCCCATTATGAAAGCTCCGTTCATGCGGCCTCGAAGCTACCTGAAAAGCATTGTTGTTGCCGGGGTTTTCCTCACTGCCGGCATGGTTCTGAGAAGAAAATGAGTTTTCTCCTAAGAAACCTTGGGTTTCCAGTTCCTTGTTGGAAGCTCACCCTGCTCTGCGCTATACCTAAAATGAAAGTCAACGTGAGCCCAAGCTTCGAAGTAAGGCCCTGATTATCCTTGCAAAACGAGAGGCGTGCAGCAGCTCCATGAGGCCTTCAACGTTGTTCTGCTTTAGTTTCAAGGTAGTAAGCTTTTCAACACTCCTAGGGGCCTTGCTTCAGCACCCGTTTCAGTACCAGAACACAGCGTAGAACAAGGAAGCTCTGGTCCTGCGTGTATGCTGCGTGTCAACCTAGAAATTGGAGACTGATGGCATAAAGCTTCTTTTCCCATTATGAAAGCTCCGTTCATGCGGCCTCGAAGCTACCTGAAAAGCATTGTTGTTGCCGGGGTTTTCCTCACTGCCGGCATGGTTCTGAGAAGAAAATGAGTTTTTTCCTAAGAAACCTTGGGTTTCCCGTTCCTTGTTGGAAGCTCACCCTGCTCTGCTCTATACCTAAAATGAAAGTCAACGTGAGCCCAAGCTTCGAAGTAAGGCCCTGATTATCCTTGCAAAACGAGAGGCGTGCAGCAGCTCCATGAGGCCTTCATCGTTGTTCTGCTTTAGTTTCAAGGTAGTAAGCTTTTCAACACTCCTAGGGGCCTTGCTTCAGCACCCGTTTCAGTCAGAACACTGCGTAGAACCAGGAAGCTCTGCTCCTGCGTGTATGCTGCGTGTCAACCTAGAATTTAGAGACTGATGGCACAAGGCTTGTTTTCCCATTTTGAAAGCTCCATTCATGCGGCCCCGAAGCTACCTGAAAAGCACTGTTGTTACCGTGCTTTTACTTACAGCCGGCATGGTTCATAGAAGAAAATGAGTTTTCTCGAAAGAAACCTTGTGCTTCCAGTTCCTAGTTGGAAGCTCACCCTGCTCTGCTCTATACCAAACGTGAAAGTGAATGTGAGCACTAGCCTCGAAGTAAGGCCCGGATTATCCTTGCAAAACGGGAGGCGTGCAGCAGCTCCATGAGGCCTTCATCGCTGTTCTGCTTTAGTTTCACGGTAGTAAGCTTTCCAACATTCCTAGGGACTTTGCTTAAGCAACCGTTTCGGTACCAGAACACTGCGTAGAGACAGTAAGCTCTGGTCCTGCGTGTATGCTGCGTGTCAACCTAGAAATTGGAGACTGATGGCATAAGGCTTCTTTTCCCATTATGAAAGCTCCGTTCATGCGGCCTCGAAGCTACCTGAAAAGCATTGTTGTTGCCGGGGTTTTCCTCACTGCCGGCATGGTTCTGAGAAGAAAATGAGTTTTCTCCTGAGAAACCTGGGATTTCCAGTTCCTTGTTGGAAGCTCACCCTGCTCTGCGCTATACCTAAAGTGAAAGTCAACGTGAGCCCAAGCTTCGAAGTAAGGCCCTGATTATCCTTGCAAAACGAGAGGCGTGCAGCAGCTCCATGAGGCCTTCAACGTTGTTCTGCTTTAGTTTCAAGGTAGTAAGCTTTTGAACACTCCTAGGGGCCTTGCTTCAGCACCCGTTTCAGTACCAGAACACTGCGTAGAACAAGGAAGCTCTGGTCCTGCGTGTATGCTGCGTGTCAACCTAGAAATTGGAGACTGATGGCATAAAGCTTCTTTTCCCATTATGAAAGCTCCGTTCATGCGGCCTCGAAGCTACCTGAAAAGCATTGTTGTTGCCGGGGTTTTCCTCACTGCCGGCATGGTTCTGAGATGAAAATGAGTTTTCTCCTAAGAAACCTTGGGTTTCCAGTTCCTTGTTGGAAGCTCACCCTGCTCTGCGCTATACCTAAAATGAAAGTCAACGTGAGCCCAAGCTTCGAAGTAAGGCCCTGATTATCCTTGCAAAACGAGAGGCGTGCAGCAGCTCCATGAGGCCTTCATCGTTGTTCTGCTTTAGTTTCAAGGTAGTAAGCTTTGCAACACTCCTAGGGGCCTTGCTTCAGCACCCGTTTCAGTACCAGAACACTGCGTAGAACCAGGAAGCTCTGCTCCTGCGTGTATGCTGCGTGTCAACCTAGAATTTAGAGACTGATGGCACAAGGCTTGTTTTCCCATTTTGAAAGCTCCATTCATGCGGCCCCGAAGCTACCTGAAAAGCACTGTTGTTACCGTGCTTTTACTTACAGCCGGCATGGTTCATAGAAGAAAATGAGTTTTCTCGAAAGAAACCTTGTGCTTCCAGTTCCTAGTTGGAAGCTCACCCTGCTCTGCTCTATACCAAACGTGAAAGTCAATGTGAGCACTAGCCTCGAAGTAAGGCCCTGATTATCCTCGCAAAACAGGTGGCGTGCAGCAGCTCCATGAGGCCTTCATCGCTGTTCTGCTTTAGTTTCACGGTAGTAAGCTTTCCAAGACTCCTAGGGACTTTGCTTAAGCAACCGTTTCGGTACCAGAACACTGCGTAGAGACAGTAAGCTCTGGTCCTGCGTGTATGCTGCGTGTCAACCTAGAAATTGGAGACTGATGGCATAAGGCTTCTTTTCCCATTATGAAAGCTCCGTTCATGCGGCCTCGAAGCTACCTGAAAAGCATTGTTGTTGCCGGGGTTTTCCTCACTGCCGGCATGGTTCTGAGAAGAAAATGAGTTTTCTCCTAAGAAACCTTGGGATTCCCGTTCCTTGTTGGAAGCTCACCCTGCTCTGCTCTATACCTAAAATGAAAGTCAACGTGAGCCCAAGCTTCGAAGTAAGGCCCTGATTATCCTTGCAAAACGAGAGGCGTGCAGCAGCTCCATGAGGCCTTCATCGTTGTTCTGCTTTAGTTTCAAGGTAGTAAGCTTTTCAACACTCCTAGGGGCCTTGCTTCAGCACCCGTTTCAGTCAGAACACTGCGTAGAACCAGGAAGCTCTGCTCCTGCGTGTATGCTGCGTGTCAACCTAGAAATTAGAGACTGATGGCACAAGGCTTGTTTTCCCATTTTGAAAGCTCCATTCATGCGGCCCCGAAGCTACCTGAAAAGCACTGTTGTTACCGTGCTTTTACTTACAGCCGGCATGGTTCATAGAAGAAAATGAGTTTTCTCGAAAGAAACCTTGTGCTTCCAGTTCCTAGTTGGAAGCTCACCCTGCTCTGCTCTATACCAAACGTGAAAGTCAATGTGAGCACTAGCCTCGAAGTAAGGCCCGGATTATCCTTGCAAAACGGGAGGCGTGCAGCAGCTCCATGAGGCCTTCATCGCTGTTCTGCTTTAGTTTCACGGTAGTAAGCTTTCCAACATTCCTAGGGACTTTGCTTAAGCAACCGTTTCGGTACCAGAACACTGCGTAGAGACAGTAAGCTCTGGTCCTGCGTGTATGCTGCGTGTCAACCTAGAAATTGGAGACTGATGGCATAAGGCTTCTTTTCCCATTATGAAAGCTCCGTTTATGCGGCCTCGAAGCTACCTGAAAAGCATTGTTGTTGCCGGGGTTTTCCTCACTGCCGGCATGGTTCTGAGAAGAAAATGAGTTTTCTCCTGAGAAACCTTGGGTTTCCAGTTCCTTGTTGGAAGCTCACCCTGCTCTGCGCTATACCTAAAGTGAAAATCAACGTGAGCCCAAGCTTCGAAGTAAGGCCCTGATTATCCTTGCAAAACGAGAGGCGTGCAGCAGTTCCATTAGGCCTTCATCGTTGTTCTGCTTTAGTTTCAAGGTAGTAAGCTTTGCAACACTCCTAGGGGACTTGCTTGAGCACCCGTTTCAGTACCAGAACACTGCGTAGAACCAGGAAGCTCTGCTCCTGCGTGTATGCTGCGTGTCAACCTAGAAATTAGAGACCGATGGCACAAGGCTAGTTTTCCCATTATGAAAGCTCCGTTGATGCGGCCCCGAAGCTACCTGAAAAGCACTGTTGTTACCGTGCTTTTACTTACAGCCGGCATGGTTCATAGAAGAAAATGAGTTTTCTCGAAAGAAACCTTGTGCTTCCAGTTCCTAGTTGGAAGCTCCCCCGGCTCTGCTCTATACCAAACGTGAAAGTCAATGTGAGCACTAGCCTCGAAGTAAGGCCCTGATTATCCTGGCAAAACGGGAGGCGTGCAGCAGCTCCATGAGGCCTTCATCGCTGTTCTGCTTTAGTTTCACGGTAGTAAGCTTTCCAAGACTCCTAGGGACTTTGCTTAAGCAACCGTTTCGGTACCAGAACACTGCGTAGAGACAGTAAGCTCTGGTCCTGCGTGTATGCTGCGTGTCAACCTAGAAATTGGAGACTGATGGCATAAGGCTTCTTTTCCCATTATGAAAGCTCCGTTCATGCGGCCTCGAAGCTACCTGAAAAGCATTGTTGTTGCCGGGGTTTTCCTCACTGCCGGCATGGTTCTGAGAAGAAAATGAGTTTTCTCCTAAGAAACCTGGGATTTCCAGTTCCTTGTTGGAAGCTCACCCTGCTCTGCGCTATACCTAAAGTGAAAGTCAACGTGAGCCCAAGCTTCGAAGTAAGGCCCTGATTATCCTTGCAAAACGAGAGGCGTGCAGCAGCTCCATGAGGCCTTCAACGTTGTTCTGCTTTAGTTTCAAGGTAGTAAGCTTTTCAACACTCCTAGGGGCCTTGCTTCAGCACCCGTTTCAGTACCAGAACACTGCGTAGAACAAGGAAGCTCTGGTCCTGCGTGTATGCTGCGTGTCAACCTAGAAATTGGAGACTGATGGCATAAAGCTTCTTTTCCCATTATGAAAGCTCCGTTCATGCGGCCTCGAAGCTACCTGAAAAGCATTGTTGTTGCCGGGGTTTTCCTCACTGCCGGCATGGTTCTGAGATGAAAATGAGTTTTCTCCTAAGAAACCTTGGGTTTCCAGTTCCTTGTTGGAAGCTCACCCTGCTCTGCGCTATACCTAAAGTGAAAGTCAACGTGAGCCCAAGCTTCGAAGTAAGGCCCTGATTATCCTTGCAAAACGAGAGGCGTGCAGCAGCTCCATGAGGCCTTCATCGTTGTTCTGCTTTAGTTTCAAGGTAGTAAGCTTTGCAACACTCCTAGGGGCCTTGCTTCAGCACCCGTTTCAGTACCAGAACACTGCGTAGAACCAGGAAGCTCTGCTCCTGCGTGTATGCTGCGTGTCAACCTAGAATTTAGAGACTGATGGCACAAGGCTTGTTTTCCCATTTTGAAAGCTCCATTCATGCGGCCCCGAAGCTACCTGAAAAGCACTGTTGTTACCGTGCTTTTACTTACAGCCGGCATGGTTCATAGAAGAAAATGAGTTTTCTCGAAAGAAACCTTGTGCTTCCAGTTCCTAGTTGGAAGCTCACCCTGCTCTGCTCTATACCAAACGTGAAAGTCAATGTGAGCACTAGCCTCGAAGTAAGGCCCTGATTATCCTCGCAAAACAGGTGGCGTGCAGCAGCTCCATGAGGCCTTCATCGCTGTTCTGCTTTAGTTTCACGGTAGTAAGCTTTCCAAGACTCCTAGGGACTTTGCTTAAGCAACCGTTTCGGTACCAGAACACTGCGTAGAGACAGTAAGCTCTGGTCCTGCGTGTATGCTGCGTGTCAACCTAGAAATTGGAGACTGATGGCATAAGGCTTCTTTTCCCATTATGAAAGCTCCGTTCATGCGGCCTCGAAGCTACCTGAAAAGCATTGTTGTTGCCGGGGTTTTCCTCACTGCCGGCATGGTTCTGAGAAGAAAATGAGTTTTCTCCTAAGAAACCTTGGGTTTCCCGTTCCTTGTTGGAAGCTCACCCTGCTCTGCTCTATACCTAAAATGAAAGTCAACGTGAGCCCAAGCTTCGAAGTAAGGCCCTGATTATCCTTGCAAAACGAGAGGCGTGCAGCAGCTCCATGAGGCCTTCATCGTTGTTCTGCTTTAGTTTCAAGGTAGTAAGCTTTTCAACACTCCTAGGGGCCTTGCTTCAGCACCCGTTTCAGTCAGAACACTGCGTAGAACCAGGAAGCTCTGCTCCTGCGTGTATGCTGCGTGTCAACCTAGAAATTAGAGACTGATGGCACAAGGCTTGTTTTCCCATTTTGAAAGCTCCATTCATGCGGCCCCGAAGCTACCTGAAAAGCACTGTTGTTACCGTGCTTTTACTTACAGCCGGCATGGTTCATAGAAGAAAATGAGTTTTCTCGAAAGAAACCTTGTGCTTCCAGTTCCTAGTTGGAAGCTCACCCTGCTCTGCTCTATACCAAACGTGAAAGTCAATGTGAGCACTAGCCTCGAAGTAAGGCCCGGATTATCCTTGCAAAACGGGAGGCGTGCAGCAGCTCCATGAGGCCTTCATCGCTGTTCTGCTTTAGTTTCACGGTAGTAAGCTTTCCAACATTCCTAGGGACTTTGCTTAAGCAACCGTTTCGGTACCAGAACACTGCGTAGAGACAGTAAGCTCTGGTCCTGCGTGTATGCTCCGTGTCAACCTAGAAATTGGAGACTGATGGCATAAGGCTTCTTTTCCCATTATGAAAGCTCCGTTTATGCGGCCTCGAAGCTACCTGAAAAGCATTGTTGTTGCCGGGGTTTTCCTCACTGCCGGCATGGTTCTGAGAAGAAAATGAGTTTTCTCCTGAGAAACCTTGGGTTTCCAGTTCCTTGTTGGAAGCTCACCCTGCTCTGCGCTATACCTAAAGTGAAAGTCAACGTGAGCCCAAGCTTCGAAGTAAGGCCCTGATTATCCTTGCAAAACGAGAGGCGTGCAGCAGTTCCATGAGGCCTTCATCGTTGTTCTGCTTTAGTTTCAAGGTAGTAAGCTTTGCAACACTCCTAGGGGACTTGCTTCAGCACCCGTTTCAGTACCAGAACACTGCGTAGAACCAGGAAGCTCTGCTTCTGCGTGTATGCTGCGTGTCAACCTAGAAATTAGAGACCGATGGCACAAGGCTAGTTTTCCCATTATGAAAGCTCCGTTGATGCGGCCCCGAAGCTACCTGAAAAGCACTGTTGTTACCGTGCTTTTACTTACAGCCGGCATGGTTCATAGAAGAAAATGAGTTTTCTTGAAAGAAACCTTGTGCTTCCAGTTCCTAGTTGGAAGCTCACCCTGCTCTGCTCTATACCAAACGTGAAAGTCAATGTGAGCACTAGCCTCGAAGTAAGGCCCTGATTATCCTGGCAAAACGGGAGGCGTGCAGCAGCTCCATGAGGCCTTCATCGCTGTTCTGCTTTAGTTTCACGGTAGTAAGCTTTCCAAGACTCCTAGGGACTTTGCTTAAGCAACCGTTTCGGTACCAGAACACTGCGTAGAGACAGTAAGCTCTGGTCCTGCGTGTATGCTGCGTGTCAACCTAGAAATTGGAGACTGATGGCATAAGGCTTCTTTTCCCATTATGAAAGCTCCGTTCATGCGGCCTCGAAGCTACCTGAAAAGCATTGTTGTTGCCGGGGTTTTCCTCACTGCCGGCATGGTTCTGAGAAGAAAATGAGTTTTCTCCTAAGAAACCTTGGGTTTCCAGTTCCTTGTTGGAAGCTCACCCTGCTCTGCGCTATACCTAAAATGAAAGTCAACGTGAGCCCAAGCTTCGAAGTAAGGCCCTGATTATCCTTGCAAAACGAGAGGCGTGCAGCAGCTCCATGAGGCCTTCAACGTTGTTCTGCTTTAGTTTCAAGGTAGTAAGCTTTTCAACACTCCTAGGGGCCTTGCTTCAGCACCCGTTTCAGTACCAGAACACTGCGTAGAACAAGGAAGCTCTGGTCCTGCGTGTATGCTGCGTGTCAACCTAGAAATTGGAGACTGATGGCATAAAGCTTCTTTTCCCATTATGAAAGCTCCGTTCATGCGGCCTCGAAGCTACCTGAAAAGCATTGTTGTTGCCGGGGTTTTCCTCACTGCCGGCATGGTTCTGAGAAGAAAATGAGTTTTCTCCTAAGAAACCTTGGGTTTCCCGTTCCTTGTTGGAAGCTCACCCTGCTCTGCTCTATACCTAAAATGAAAGTCAACGTGAGCCCAAGCTTCGAAGTAAGGCCCTGATTATCCTTGCAAAACGAGAGGCGTGCAGCAGCTCCATGAGGCCTTCATCGTTGTTCTGCTTTAGTTTCAAGGTAGTAAGCTTTTCAACACTCCTAGGGGCCTTGCTTCAGCACCCGTTTCACTCAGAACACTGCGTAGAACCAGGAAGCTCTGCTCCTGCGTGTATGCTGCGTGTCAACCTAGAATTTAGAGACTGATGGCACAAGGCTTGTTTTCCCATTTTGAAAGCTCCATTCATGCGGCCCCGAAGCTACCTGAAAAGCACTGTTGTTACCGTGCTTTTACTTACAGCCGGCATGGTTCATAGAAGAAAATGAGTTTTCTCGAAAGAAACCTTGTGCTTCCAGTTCCTAGTTGGAAGCTCACCCTGCTCTGCTCTATACCAAACGTGAAAGTCAATGTGAGCACTAGCCTCGAAGTAAGGCCCGGATTATCCTTGCAAAACGGGAGGCGTGCAGCAGCTCCATGAGGCCTTCATCGCTGTTCTGCTTTAGTTTCACGGTAGTAAGCTTTCCAACATTCCTAGGGACTTGCTTAAGCAACCGTTTCGGTACCAGAACACTGCGTAGAGACAGTAAGCTCTGGTCCTGCGTGTATGCTGCGTGTCAACCTAGAAATTGGAGACTGATGGCATAAGGCTTCTTTTCCCATTATGAAAGCTCCGTTTATGCGGCCTCGAAGCTACCTGAAAAGCATTGTTGTTGCCGGGGTTTTCCTCACTGCCGGCATGGTTCTGAGAAGAAAATGAGTTTTCTCCTGAGAAACCTTGGGTTTCCAGTTCCTTGTTGGAAGCTCACCCTGCTCTGCGCTATACCTAAAGTGAAAGTCAACGTGAGCCCAAGCTTCGAAGTAAGGCCCTGATTATCCTTGCAAAACGAGAGGCGTGCAGCAGTTCCATGAGGCCTTCATCGTTGTTCTGCTTTAGTTTCAAGGTAGTAAGCTTTGCAACACTCCTAGGGGACTTGCTTCAGCACCCGTTTCAGTACCAGAACACTGCGTAGAACCAGGAAGCTCTGCTCCTGCGTGTATGCTGCGTGTCAACCTAGAAATTAGAGACCGATGGCACAAGGCTAGTTTTCCCATTATGAAAGCTCCGTTGATGCGGCCCCGAAGCTACCTGAAAAGCACTGTTGTTACCGTGCTTTTACTTACAGCCGGCATGGTTCATAGAAGAAAATGAGTTTTCTCGAAAGAAACCTTGTGCTTCCAGTTCCTAGTTGGAAGCTCCCCCGGCTCTGCTCTATACCAAACGTGAAAGTCAATGTGAGCACTAGCCTCGAAGTAAGGCCCTGATTATCCTGGCAAAACGGGAGGCGTGCAGCAGCTCCATGAGGCCTTCATCGCTGTTCTGCTTTAGTTTCACGGTAGTAAGCTTTCCAAGACTCCTAGGGACTTTGCTTAAGCAACCGTTTCGGTACCAGAACACTGCGTAGAGACAGTAAGCTCTGGTCCTGCGTGTATGCTGCGTGTCAACCTAGAAATTGGAGACTGATGGCATAAGGCTTCTTTTCCCATTATGAAAGCTCCGTTCATGCGGCCTCGAAGCTACCTGAAAAGCATTGTTGTTGCCGGGGTTTTCCTCACTGCCGGCATGGTTCTGAGAAGAAAATGAGTTTTCTCCTAAGAAACCTTGGGTTTCCAGTTCCTTGTTGGAAGCTCACCCTGCTCTGCGCTATACCTAAAATGAAAGTCAACGTGAGCCCAAGCTTCGAAGTAAGGCCCTGATTATCCTTGCAAAACGAGAGGCGTGCAGCAGCTCCATGAGGCCTTCATCGTTGTTCTGCTTTAGTTTCAAGGTAGTAAGCTTTTCAACACTCCTAGGGGCCTTGCTTCAGCACCCGTTTCAGTCAGAACACTGCGTAGAACCAGGAAGCTCTGCTCCTGCGTGTATGCTGCGTGTCAACCTAGAAATTAGAGACTGATGGCACAAGGCTAGTTTTCCCATTATGAAAGCTCCGTTGATGCGGCCCCGAAGCTACCTGAAAAGCACTGTTGTTACCGTGCTTTTACTTACAGCCGGCATGGTTCATAGAAGAAAATGATTTTTCTCGAAAGAAACCTTGTGCTTCCAGTTCCTAGTTGGAAGCTCACCCTGCTCTGCTCTATACCAAACGTGAAAGTCAATGTGAGCACTAGCCTCGAAGTAAGGCCCGGATTATCCTTGCAAAACGGGAGGCGTGCAGCAGCTCCATGAGGCCTTCATCGCTGTTCTGCTTTAGTTTCACGGTAGTAAGCTTTCCAACATTCCTAGGGACTTTGCTTAAGCAACCGTTTCGGTACCAGAACACTGCGTAGAGACAGTAAGCTCTGGTCCTGCGTGTATGCTGCGTGTCAACCTAGAAATTGGAGACTGATGGCATAAGGCTTCTTTTCCCATTATGAAAGCTCCGTTTATGCGGCCTCGAAGCTACCTGAAAAGCATTGTTGTTGCCGGGGTTTTCCTCACTGCCGGCATGGTTCTGAGAAGAAAATGAGTTTTCTCCTGAGAAACCTTGGGTTTCCAGTTCCTTGTTGGAAGCTCACCCTGCTCTGCGCTATACCTAAAGTGAAAGTCAACGTGAGCCCAAGCTTCGAAGTAAGGCCCTGATTATCCTTGCAAAACGAGAGGCGTGCAGCAGTTCCATGAGGCCTTCATCGTTGTTCTGCTTTAGTTTCAAGGTAGTAAGCTTTGCAACACTCCTAGGGGACTTGCTTCAGCACCCGTTTCAGTACCAGAACACTGCGTAGAACCAGGAAGCTCTGCTCCTGCGTGTATGCTGCGTGTCAACCTAGAAATTAGAGACCGATGGCACAAGGCTAGTTTTCCCATTATGAAAGCTCCGTTGATGCGGCCCCGAAGCTACCTGAAAAGCACTGTTGTTACCGTGCTTTTACTTACAGCCGGCATGGTTCATAGAAGAAAATGAGTTTTCTCGAAAGAAACCTTGTGCTTCCAGTTCCTAGTTGGAAGCTCCCCCGGCTCTGCTCTATACCAAACGTGAAAGTCAATGTGAGCACTAGCCTCGAAGTAAGGCCCTGATTATCCTGGCAAAACGGGAGGCGTGCAGCAGCTCCATGAGGCCTTCATCGCTGTTCTGCTTTAGTTTCACGGTAGTAAGCTTTCCAAGACTCCTAGGGACTTTGCTTAAGCAACCGTTTCGGTACCAGAACACTGCGTAGAGACAGTAAGCTCTGGTCCTGCGTGTATGCTGCGTGTCAACCTAGAAATTGGAGACTGATGGCATAAGGCTTCTTTTCCCATTATGAAAGCTCCGTTCATGCGGCCTCGAAGCTACCTGAAAAGCATTGTTGTTGCCGGGGTTTTCCTCACTGCCGGCATGGTTCTGAGAAGAAAATGAGTTTTCTCCTAAGAAACCTTGGGTTTCCAGTTCCTTGTTGGAAGCTCACCCTGCTCTGCGCTATACCTAAAATGAAAGTCAACGTGAGCCCAAGCTTCGAAGTAAGGCCCTGATTATCCTTGCAAAACGAGAGGCGTGCAGCAGCTCCATGAGGCCTTCATCGTTGTTCTGCTTTAGTTTCAAGGTAGTAAGCTTTTCAACACTCCTAGGGGCCTTGCTTCAGCACCCGTTTCAGTCAGAACACTGCGTAGAACCAGGAAGCTCTGCTCCTGCGTGTATGCTGCGTGTCAACCTAGAAATTAGAGACTGATGGCACAAGGCTAGTTTTCCCATTATGAAAGCTCCGTTGATGCGGCCCCGAAGCTACCTGAAAAGCACTGTTGTTACCGTGCTTTTACTTACAGCCGGCATGGTTCATAGAAGAAAATGATTTTTCTCGAAAGAAACCTTGTGCTTCCAGTTCCTAGTTGGAAGCTCACCCTGCTCTGCTCTATACCAAACGTGAAAGTCAATGTGAGCACTAGCCTCGAAGTAAGGCCCGGATTATCCTTGCAAAACGGGAGGCGTGCAGCAGCTCCATGAGGCCTTCATCGCTGTTCTGCTTTAGTTTCACGGTAGTAAGCTTTCCAACATTCCTAGGGACTTTGCTTAAGCAACCGTTTCGGTACCAGAACACTGCGTAGAGACAGTAAGCTCTGGTCCTGCGTGTATGCTGCGTGTCAACCTAGAAATTGGAGACTGATGGCATAAGGCTTCTTTTCCCATTATGAAAGCTCCGTTTATGCGGCCTCGAAGCTACCTGAAAAGCATTGTTGTTGCCGGGGTTTTCCTCACTGCCGGCATGGTTCTGAGAAGAAAATGAGTTTTCTCCTGAGAAACCTTGGGTTTCCAGTTCCTTGTTGGAAGCTCACCCTGCTCTGCGCTATACCTAAAGTGAAAGTCAACGTGAGCCCAAGCTTCGAAGTAAGGCCCTGATTATCCTTGCAAAACGAGAGGCGTGCAGCAGTTCCATGAGGCCTTCATCGTTGTTCTGCTTTAGTTTCAAGGTAGTAAGCTTTGCAACACTCCTAGGGGACTTGCTTCAGCACCCGTTTCAGTACCAGAACACTGCGTAGAACCAGGAAGCTCTGCTCCTGCGTGTATGCTGCGTGTCAACCTAGAAATTAGAGACCGATGGCACAAGGCTAGTTTTCCCATTATGAAAGCTCCGTTGATGCGGCCCCGAAGCTACCTGAAAAGCACTGTTGTTACCGTGCTTTTACTTACAGCCGGCATGGTTCATAGAAGAAAATGAGTTTTCTCGAAAGAAACCTTGTGCTTCCAGTTCCTAGTTGGAAGCTCCCCCGGCTCTGCTCTATACCAAACGTGAAAGTCAATGTGAGCACTAGCCTCGAAGTAAGGCCCTGATTATCCTGGCAAAACGGGAGGCGTGCAGCAGCTCCATGAGGCCTTCATCGCTGTTCTGCTTTAGTTTCACGGTAGTAAGCTTTCCAAGACTCCTAGGGACTTTGCTTAAGCAACCGTTTCGGTACCAGAACACTGCGTAGAGACAGTAAGCTCTGGTCCTGCGTGTATGCTGCGTGTCAACCTAGAAATTGGAGACTGATGGCATAAGGCTTCTTTTCCCATTATGAAAGCTCCGTTCATGCGGCCTCGAAGCTACCTGAAAAGCATTGTTGTTGCCGGGGTTTTCCTCACTGCCGGCATGGTTCTGAGAAGAAAATGAGTTTTCTCCTAAGAAACCTTGGGTTTCCAGTTCCTTGTTGGAAGCTCACCCTGCTCTGCGCTATACCTAAAATGAAAGTCAACGTGAGCCCAAGCTTCGAAGTAAGGCCCTGATTATCCTTGCAAAACGAGACGCGTGCAGCAGCTCCATGAGGCCTTCATCGTTGTTCTGCTTTAGTTTCAAGGTAGTAAGCTTTTCAACACTCCTAGGGGCCTTGCTTCAGCACCCGTTTCAGTCAGAACACTGCGTAGAACCAGGAAGCTCTGCTCCTGCGTGTATGCTGCGTGTCAACCTAGAAATTAGAGACTGATGGCACAAGGCTAGTTTTCCCATTATGAAAGCTCCGTTGATGCGGCCCCGAAGCTACCTGAAAAGCACTGTTGTTACCGTGCTTTTACTTACAGCCGGCATGGTTCATAGAAGAAAATGATTTTTCTCGAAAGAAACCTTGTGCTTCCAGTTCCTAGTTGGAAGCTCACCCTGCTCTGCTCTATACCAAACGTGAAAGTCAATGTGAGCACTAGCCTCGAAGTAAGGCCCGGATTATCCTTGCAAAACGGGAGGCGTGCAGCAGCTCCATGAGGCCTTCATCGCTGTTCTGCTTTAGTTTCACGGTAGTAAGCTTTCCAACATTCCTAGGGACTTTGCTTAAGCAACCGTTTCGGTACCAGAACACTGCGTAGAGACAGTAAGCTCTGGTCCTGCGTGTATGCTGCGTGTCAACCTAGAAATTGGAGACTGATGGCATAAGGCTTCTTTTCCCATTATGAAAGCTCCGTTTATGCGGCCTCGAAGCTACCTGAAAAGCATTGTTGTTGCCGGGGTTTTCCTCACTGCCGGCATGGTTCTGAGAAGAAAATGAGTTTTCTCCTGAGAAACCTTGGGTTTCCAGTTCCTTGTTGGAAGCTCACCCTGCTCTGCGCTATACCTAAAGTGAAAGTCAACGTGAGCCCAAGCTTCGAAGTAAGGCCCTGATTATCCTTGCAAAACGAGAGGCGTGCAGCAGTTCCATGAGGCCTTCATCGTTGTTCTGCTTTAGTTTCAAGGTAGTAAGCTTTGCAACACTCCTAGGGGACTTGCTTCAGCACCCGTTTCAGTACCAGAACACTGCGTAGAACCAGGAAGCTCTGCTCCTGCGTGTATGCTGCGTGTCAACCTAGAAATTAGAGACCGATGGCACAAGGCTAGTTTTCCCATTATGAAAGCTCCGTTGATGCGGCCCCGAAGCTACCTGAAAAGCACTGTTGTTACCGTGCTTTTACTTACAGCCGGCATGGTTCATAGAAGAAAATGAGTTTTCTCGAAAGAAACCTTGTGCTTCCAGTTCCTAGTTGGAAGCTCCCCCGGCTCTGCTCTATACCAAACGTGAAAGTCAATGTGAGCACTAGCCTCGAAGTAAGGCCCTGATTATCCTGGCAAAACGGGAGGCGTGCAGCAGCTCCATGAGGCCTTCATCGCTGTTCTGCTTTAGTTTCACGGTAGTAAGCTTTCCAAGACTCCTAGGGACTTTGCTTAAGCAACCGTTTCGGTACCAGAACACTGCGTAGAGACAGTAAGCTCTGGTCCTGCGTGTATGCTGCGTGTCAACCTAGAAATTGGAGACTGATGGCATAAGGCTTCTTTTCCCATTATGAAAGCTCCGTTCATGCGGCCTCGAAGCTACCTGAAAAGCATTGTTGTTGCCGGGGTTTTCCTCACTGCCGGCATGGTTCTGAGAAGAAAATGAGTTTTCTCCTAAGAAACCTTGGGTTTCCAGTTCCTTGTTGGAAGCTCACCCTGCTCTGCGCTATACCTAAAATGAAAGTCAACGTGAGCCCAAGCTTCGAAGTAAGGCCCTGATTATCCTTGCAAAACGAGACGCGTGCAGCAGCTCCATGAGGCCTTCATCGTTGTTCTGCTTTAGTTTCAAGGTAGTAAGCTTTTCAACACTCCTAGGGGCCTTGCTTCAGCACCCGTTTCAGTCAGAACACTGCGTAGAACCAGGAAGCTCTGCTCCTGCGTGTATGCTGCGTGTCAACCTAGAAATTAGAGACTGATGGCACAAGGCTAGTTTTCCCATTATGAAAGCTCCGTTGATGCGGCCCCGAAGCTACCTGAAAAGCACTGTTGTTACCGTGCTTTTACTTACAGCCGGCATGGTTCATAGAAGAAAATGAGATTTCTCGAAAGAAACCTTGTGCTTCCAGTTCCTAGTTGGAAGCTCACCCTGCTCTGCTCTATACCAAACGTGAAAGTCAATGTGAGCACTAGCCTCGAAGTAAGGCCCTGATTATCCTGGCAAAACGGGAGGCGTGCAGCAGCTCCATGAGGCCTTCATCGCTGTTCTGCTTTAGTTTCACGGTAGTAAGCTTTCCAACATTCCTAGGGACTTTGCTTAAGCAACCGTTTCGGTACCAGAACACTGCGTAGAGACAGTAAGCTCTGGTCCTGCGTGTATGCTGCGTGTCAACCTAGAAATTGGAGACTGATGGCATAAGGCTTCTTTTCCCATTATGAAAGCTCCGTTCATGCGGCCTCGAAGCTACCTGAAAAGCATTGTTGTTGCCGGGGTTTTCCTCACTGCCGGCATGGTTCTGAGAAGAAAATGAGTTTTCTCCTAAGAAACCTTGGGTTTCCAGTTCCTTGTTGGAAGCTCACCCTGCTCTGCGCTATACCTAAAATGAAAGTCAACGTGAGCCCAAGCTTCGAAGTAAGGCCCTGATTATCCTTGCAAAACGAGAGGCGTGCAGCAGCTCCATGAGGCCTTCAACGTTGTTCTGCTTTAGTTTCAAGGTAGTAAGCTTTTCAACACTCCTAGGGGCCTTGCTTCAGCACCCGTTTCAGTACCAGAACACTGCGTAGAACAAGGAAGCTCTGGTCCTGCGTGTATGCTGCGTGTCAACCTAGAAATTGGAGACTGATGGCATAAAGCTTCTTTTCCCATTATGAAAGCTCCGTTCATGCGGCCTCGAAGCTACCTGAAAAGCATTGTTGTTGCCGGGGTTTTCCTCACTGCCGGCATGGTTCTGAGAAGAAAATGAGTTTTCTCCTAAGTAACCTTGGGTTTCCCGTTCCATGTTGGAAGCTCACCCTGCTCTGCTCTATACCTAAAATGAAAGTCAACGTGAGCCCAAGTTTCGAAGTAAGGCCCTGATTATCCTTGCAAAACGAGAGGCGTGCAGCAGCTCCATGAGGCCTTCATCGTTGTTCTGCTTTAGTTTCAAGGTAGTAAGCTTTTCAACACTCCTAGGGGCCTTGCTTCAGCACCCGTTTCAGTCAGAACACTGCGTAGAACCAGGAAGCTCTGCTCCTGCGTGTATGCTGCGTGTCAACCTAGAATTTAGAGACTGATGGCACAAGGCTTGTTTTCCCATTTTGAAAGCTCCATTCATGCGGCCCCGAAGCTACCTGAAAAGCACTGTTGTTACCGTGCTTTTACTTACAGCCGGCATGGTTCATAGAAGAAAATGATTTTTCTCGAAAGAAACCTTGTGCTTCCAGTTCCTAGTTGGAAGCTCACCCTGCTCTGCTCTATACCAAACGTGAAAGTCAATGTGAGCACTAGCCTCGAAGTAAGGCCCGGATTATCCTTGCAAAACGGGAGGCGTGCAGCAGCTCCATGAGGCCTTCATCGCTGTTCTGCTTTAGTTTCACGGTAGTAAGCTTTCCAACATTCCTAGGGACTTTGCTTAAGCAACCGTTTCGGTACCAGAACACTGCGTAGAGACAGTAAGCTCTGGTCCTGCGTGTATGCTGCGTGTCAACCAGGAAATTGGAGACTGATGGCATAAGGCTTCTTTTCCCATTATGAAAGCTCCGTTCATGCGGCCTCGAAGCTACCTGAAAAGCATTGTTGTTGCCGGGGTTTTCCTCACTGCCGGCATGGTTCTGAGAAGAAAATGAGTTTTCTCCTAAGAAACCTGGGGTTTCCAGTTCCTTGTTGGAAGCTCACCCTGCTCTGCGCTATACCTAAAGTGAAAGTCAACGTGAGCCCAAGCTTCGAAGTAAGGCCCTGATTATCCTTGCAAAACGAGAGGCGTGCAGCAGCTCCATGAGGCCTTCATCGCTGTTCTGCTTTAGTTTCAAGGTAGTAAGCTTTTCAAAACTCCTAGGGGCCTTGCTTCAGCACCCGTTTCAGTACCAGAACACTGCGTAGAACCAGGAAGCTCTGCTCCTGCGTGTATGCTGCGTGTCAACCTAGAAATTGGAGACTGATGGCATAAGGCTTCTTTTCCCATTATGAAAGCTCCGTTCATGCGGCCTCGAAGCTACCTGAAAAGCATGGTTGTTGCCGGGGTTTTCCTCACTGCCGGCATGGTTCTGAGAAGAAAATGAGTTTTCTCCTAAGAAACCTTGGGTTTCCAGATCCTTGTTGGAAGCTCACCCTGCTCTGCGCTATACCTAAAGTGAAAGTCAACGTGAGCCCAAGCTTCGAAGTAAGGCCCTGATTATCCTTGCAAAACGAGAGGCGTGCAGCAGTTCCATGAGGCCTTCATCGTTGTTCTGCTTTAGTTTCAAGGTAGTAAGCTTTGCAACACTCCTAGGGGACTTGCTTCAGCACCCGTTTCAGTACCAGAACACTGCGTAGAACCAGGAAGCTCTGCTCCTGCGTGTATGCTGCGTGTCAACCTAGAAATTAGAGACCGATGGCACAAGGCTAGTTTTCCCATTATGAAAGCTCCGTTGATGCGGCCCCGAAGCTACCTGAAAAGCACTGTTGTTACCGTGCTTTTACTTACAGCCGGCATGGTTCATAGAAGAAAATGAGTTTTCTCGAAAGAAACCTTGTGCTTCCAGTTCCTAGTTGGAAGCTCCCCCGGCTCTGCTCTATACCAAACGTGAAAGTCAATGTGAGCACTAGCCTCGAAGTAAGGCCCTGATTATCCTGGCAAAACGGGAGGCGTGCAGCAGCTCCATGAGGCCTTCATCGCTGTTCTGCTTTAGTTTCACGGTAGTAAGCTTTCCAAGACTCCTAGGGACTTTGCTTAAGCAACCGTTTCGGTACCAGAACACTGCGTAGAGACAGTAAGCTCTGGTCCTGCGTGTATGCTGCGTGTCAACCTAGAAATTGGAGACTGATGGCATAAGGCTTCTTTTCCCATTATGAAAGCTCCGTTCATGCGGCCTCGAAGCTACCTGAAAAGCATTGTTGTTGCCGGGGTTTTCCTCACTGCCGGCATGGTTCTGAGAAGAAAATGAGTTTTCTCCTAAGAAACCTTGGGTTTCCAGTTCCTTGTTGGAAGCTCACCCTGCTCTGCGCTATACCTAAAATGAAAGTCAACGTGAGCCCAAGCTTCGAAGTAAGGCCCTGATTATCCTTGCAAAACGAGACGCGTGCAGCAGCTCCATGAGGCCTTCATCGTTGTTCTGCTTTAGTTTCAAGGTAGTAAGCTTTTCAACACTCCTAGGGGCCTTGCTTCAGCACCCGTTTCAGTCAGAACACTGCGTAGAACCAGGAAGCTCTGCTCCTGCGTGTATGCTGCGTGTCAACCTAGAAATTAGAGACTGATGGCACAAGGCTAGTTTTCCCATTATGAAAGCTCCGTTGATGCGGCCCCGAAGCTACCTGAAAAGCACTGTTGTTACCGTGCTTTTACTTACAGCCGGCATGGTTCATAGAAGAAAATGAGATTTCTCGAAAGAAACCTTGTGCTTCCAGTTCCTAGTTGGAAGCTCACCCTGCTCTGCTCTATACCAAACGTGAAAGTCAATGTGAGCACTAGCCTCAAAGTAAGGCCCTGATTATCCTGGCAAAACGGGAGGCGTGCAGCAGCTCCATGAGGCCTTCATCGCTGTTCTGCTTTAGTTTCACGGTAGTAAGCTTTCCAAGACTCCTAGGGACTTTGCTTAAGCAACCGTTTCGGTACCAGAACACTGCGTAGAGACAGTAAGCTCTGGTCCTGCGTGTATGCTGCGTGTCAACCTAGAAATTGGAGACTGATGGCATAAGGCTTCTTTTCCCATTATGAAAGCTCCGTTCATGCGGCCTCGAAGCTACCTGAAAAGCATTGTTGTTGCCGGGGTTTTCCTCACTGCCGGCATGGTTCTGAGAAGAAAATGAGTTTTCTCCTAAGAAACCTTGGGTTTCCAGTTCCTTGTTGGAAGCTCACCCTGCTCTGCGCTATACCTAAAATGAAAGTCAACGTGAGCCCAAGCTTCGAAGTAAGGCCCTGATTATCCTTGCAAAACGAGAGGCGTGCAGCAGCTCCATGAGGCCTTCAACGTTGTTCTGCTTTAGTTTCAAGGTAGTAAGCTTTTCAACACTCCTAGGGGCCTTGCTTCAGCACCCGTTTCAGTACCAGAACACTGCGTAGAACAAGGAAGCTCTGGTCCTGCGTGTATGCTGCGTGTCAACCTAGAAATTGGAGACTGATGGCATAAAGCTTCTTTTCCCATTATGAAAGCTCCGTTCATGCGGCCTCGAAGCTACCTGAAAAGCATTGTTGTTGCCGGGGTTTTCCTCACTGCCGGCATGGTTCTGAGAAGAAAATGAGTTTTCTCCTAAGTAACCTTGGGTTTCCCGTTCCATGTTGGAAGCTCACCCTGCTCTGCTCTATACCTAAAATGAAAGTCAACGTGAGCCCAAGTTTCGAAGTAAGGCCCTGATTATCCTTGCAAAACGAGAGGCGTGCAGCAGCTCCATGAGGCCTTCATCGTTGTTCTGCTTTAGTTTCAAGGTAGTAAGCTTTTCAACACTCCTAGGGGCCTTGCTTCAGCACCCGTTTCAGTCAGAACACTGCGTAGAACCAGGAAGCTCTGCTCCTGCGTGTATGCTGCGTGTCAACCTAGAATTTAGAGACTGATGGCACAAGGCTTGTTTTCCCATTTTGAAAGCTCCATTCATGCGGCCCCGAAGCTACCTGAAAAGCACTGTTGTTACCGTGCTTTTACTTACAGCCGGCATGGTTCATAGAAGAAAATGATTTTTCTCGAAAGAAACCTTGTGCTTCCAGTTCCTAGTTGGAAGCTCACCCTGCTCTGCTCTATACCAAACGTGAAAGTCAATGTGAGCACTAGCCTCGAAGTATGGCCCGGATTATCCTTGCAAAACGGGAGGCGTGCAGCAGCTCCATGAGGCCTTCATCGCTGTTCTGCTTTAGTTTCACGGTAGTAAGCTTTCCAACATTCCTAGGGACTTTGCTTAAGCAACCGTTTCGGTACCAGAACACTGCGTAGAGACAGTAAGCTCTGGTCCTGCGTGTATGCTGCGTGTCAACCAGGAAATTGGAGACTGATGGCATAAGGCTTCTTTTCCCATTATGAAAGCTCCGTTCATGCGGCCTCGAAGCTACCTGAAAAGCATTGTTGTTGCCGGGGTTTTCCTCACTGCCGGCATGGTTCTGAGAAGAAAATGAGTTTTCTCCTAAGAAACCTGGGGTTTCCAGTTCCTTGTTGGAAGCTCACCCTGCTCTGCGCTATACCTAAAGTGAAAGTCAACGTGAGCCCAAGCTTCGAAGTAAGGCCCTGATTATCCTTGCAAAACGAGAGGCGTGCAGCAGCTCCATGAGGCCTTCATCGTTGTTCTGCTTTAGTTTCAAGGTAGTAAGCTTTTCAACACTCCTAGGGGCCTTGCTTCAGCACCCGTTTCAGTCAGAACACTGCGTAGAACCAGGAAGCTCTGCTCCTGCGTGTATGCTGCGTGTCAACCTAGAAATTAGAGACTGATGGCACAAGGCTAGTTTTCCCATTATGAAAGCTCCGTTGATGCGGCCCCGAAGCTACCTGAAAAGCACTGTTGTTACCGTGCTTTTACTTACAGCCGGCATGGTTCATAGAAGAAAATGAGTTTTCTCGAAAGAAACCTTGTGCTTCCAGTTCCTAGTTGGAAGCTCACCCTGCTCTGCTCTATACCAAACGTGAAAGTCAATGTGAGCACTAGCCTCGAAGTAAGGCCCTGATTATCCTGGCAAAACGGGAGGCGTGCAGCAGCTCCATGAGGCCTTCATCGCTGTTCTGCTTTAGTTTCACGGTAGTAAGCTTTCCAAGACTCCTAGGGACTTTGCTTAAGCAACCGTTTCGGTACCAGAACACTGCGTAGAGACAGTAAGCTCTGGTCCTGCGTGTATGCTGCGTGTCAACCTAGAAATTGGAGACTGATGGCATAAGGCTTCTTTTCCCATTATGAAAGCTCCGTTCATGCGGCCTCGAAGCTACCTGAAAAGCATTGTTGTTGCCGGGGTTTTCCTCACTGCCGGCATGGTTCTGAGAAGAAAATGAGTTTTCTCCTAAGAAACCTTGGGTTTCCCGTTCCTTGTTGGAAGCTCACCCTGCTCTGCTCTATACCTAAAATGAAAGTCAACGTGAGCCCAAGCTTCGAAGTAAGGCCCTGATTATCCTTGCAAAACGAGAGGCGTGCAGCAGCTCCATGAGGCCTTCATCGTTGTTCTGCTTTAGTTTCAAGGTAGTAAGCTTTTCAACACTCCTAGGGGCCTTGCTTCAGCACCCGTTTCAGTTAGAACACTGCGTAGAACCAGGAAGCTCTGCTCCTGCGTGTATGCTGCGTGTCAACCTAGAAATTAGAGAGTGATGGCACAAGGCTTGTTTTCCCATTTTGAAAGCTCCATTCATGCGGCCCCGAAGCTACCTGAAAAGCACTGTTGTTACCGTGCTTTTACTTACAGCCGGCATGGTTCATAGAAGAAAATGAGTTTTCTCGAAAGAAACCTTGTGCTTCCAGTTCCTAGTTGGAAGCTCACCCGGCTCTGCTCTATACCAAACGTGAAAGTCAATGTGAGCACTAGCCTCGAAGTAAGGCCCTGATTATCCTGGCAAAACGGGAGGCGTGCAGCAGCTCCATGAGGCCTTCATCGCTGTTCTGCTTTAGTTTCACGGTAGTAAGCTTTCCAAGACTCCTAGGGACTTTGCTTAAGCAACCGTTTCGGTACCAGAACACTGCGTAGAGACAGTAAGCTCTGGTCCTGCGTGAATGCTGCGTGTCAACCTAGAAATTGGAGACTGATGGCATAAGGCTTCTTTTCCCATTATGAAAGCTCCGTTCATGCGGCCTCGAAGCTACCTGAAAAGCATTGTTGTTGCCGGGGTTTTCCTCACTGCCGGCATGGTTCTGAGAAGAAAATGAGTTTTCTCCTAAGAAACCTGGGGTTTCCAGTTCCTTGTTGGAAGCTCACCCTGCTCTGCGCTATACCTAAAATGAAAGTCAACATGAGCCCAAGCTTCGAAGTAAGGCCCTGATTATCCTTGCAAAACGAGAGGCGTGCAGCAGCTCCATGAGGCCTTCATCGTTGTTCTGCTTTAGTTTCAAGGTAGTAAGCTTTTCAACACTCCTAGGGGCCTTGCTTCAGCACCCGTTTCAGTACCAGAACACTGCGTAGAACCAGGAAGCTCTGGTCCTGCGTGTATGCTGCGTGTCAACCTAGAAATTGGAGACTGATGGCATAAAGCTTCTTTTCCCATTATGAAAGCTCCGTTCATACGGCCTCGAAGCTACCTGAAAAGCATTGTTGTTGCCGGGGTTTTCCTCACTGCCGGCATGGTTCTGAGAAGAAAATGAGTTTTCTCCTACGAAACCTTGGGTTTCCCGTTCCTTGTTGGAAGCTCACCCTGCTCTGCTCTATACCTAAAATGAAAGTCAACGTGAGCCCAAGCTTCGAAGTAAGGCCCTGATTATCCTTGCAAAACGAGAGGCGTGCAGCAGCTCCATGAGGCCTTCATCGTTGTTCTGCTTTAGTTTCAAGGTAGTAAGCTTTTCAACACTCCTAGGGGCCTTGCTTCAGCATCCGTTTCAGTCAGAACACTGCGTAGAACCAGGAAGCTCTGCTCCTGCGTGTATGCTGCGTGTCAACCTAGAAATTAGAGACTGATGGCACAAGGCTTGTTTTCCCATTTTGAAAGCTCCATTCAGGCGGCCCCGAAGCTACCTGAAAAGCACTGTTGTTACCGTGCTTTTACTTACAGTCGGCATGGCACATAGAAGAAATGAGTTTACTCCAAAGAAACCTTGTGCTTCTCTGCTCTATACCAAACGTGAAAGTCAATGTGAGCACTAGCCTCGAAGTAAGGCCCTGATTATCCTGGCAAAACAGGTGGCGTGCAGCAGCTCCATGAGGCCTTCATCGCTGTTCTGCTTTAGTTTCACGGTAGTAAGCTTTCCAAGACTCCTAGGGACTTTGCTTAAGCTACCGTTTCGGTACCAGAACACTGCGTAGAGACAGTAAGCTCTGGTCCTGCGTGTATGCTGCGTGTCAACCTAGAAATTGGAGACTGATGGCATAAGGCTTCTTTTCCCATTATGAAAGCTCCGTTCATGCGGCTTCGAAGCTACCTGAAAAGCATGGTTGTTGCCGGGGTTTTCCTCACTGCCGGCATGGTTCTGAGAAGAAAATGAGTTTTCTCCTAAGAAACCTGGGATTTCCAGTTCCTTGTTGGAAGCTCACCCTGCTCTGCGCTATACCTAAAATGAAAGTCAACGTGAGCCCAAGCTTCGAAGTAAGGCCCTGATTATCCTTGCAAAACGAGAGGCGTGCAGCAGCTCCATGAGGCCTTCATCGTTGTTCTGCTTTAGTTTCAAGGTAGTAAGCTTTTCAACACTCCTAGGGGCCTTGCTTCAGCACCCGTTTCAGTACCAGAACACTGCGTAGAACCAGGAAGCTCTGCTCCTGCGTGTATGCTGCGTGTCAACCTAGAAATTAGAGACTGATGGCACAAGGCTAGTTTTCCCATTATGAAAGCTCCGTTGATGCGGCCCCGAAGCTACCTGAAAAGCACTGTTGTTACCGTGCTTTTACTTACAGCCGGCATGGTTCATAGAAGAAAATGAGTTTTCTCGAAAGAAACCTTGTGCTTCCAGTTCCTAGTTGGAAGCTCACCCTGCTCTGCTCTATACCAAACGTGAAAGTCAATGTGAGCACTAGTCTCGAAGTAAGGCCCTGATTATCCTGGCAAAACGGGAGGCGTGCAGCAGCTCCATGAGGCCTTCATCGCTGTTCTGCTTTAGTTTCACGGTAGTAAGCTTTCCAACATTCCTAGGGACTTTGCTTAAGCAACCGTTTCGGTACCAGAACACTGCGTATAGACAGTAAGCTCTGGTCCTGCATGTATGCTGCGTGTCAACCTAGAAATTGGAGACTGATGGCATAAGGCTTCTTTTCCCATTATGAAAGCTCCGTTCATGCGGCCTCGAAGCTACCTGAAAAGCATTGTTGTTGCCGGGGTTTTCCTCACTGCCGGCATGGTTCTGAGAAGAAAATGAGTTTTCTCCTGAGAAACCTTGGGTTTCCAGTTCCTTGTTGGAAGCTCACCCTGCTCTGCTCTATACCTAAAGTGAAAGTCAACGTGAGCCCAAGCTTCGAAGTAAGGCCCTGATTATCCTTGCAAAACGAGAGGCGTGCAGCAGCTCCATGAGGCCTTCATCGTTGTTCTGCTTTAGTTTAAAGGTAGTAAGCTTTTCAACACTCCTAGGGGCCTTGCTTCAGCACCCGTTTCAGTACCAGAACACTGCGTAGAACCAGGAAGCTCTGCTCCTGCGTGTATGCTGCGTGTCAACCTAGAAATTAGAGACTGATGGCACAAGGCTAGTTTTCCCATTATGAAAGCTCTGTTGATGCGGCCCCGAAGCTACCTGAAAAGCACTGTTGTTACCGTGCTTTTACTTACAGCCGGCATGGTTCATAGAAGAAAATGAGTTTTCTCGAAAGAAACCTTGTGCTTCCAGTTCCTAGTTGGAAGCTCACCCTGCTCTGCTCTATACCAAACGTGAAAGTCAATGTGAGCACTAGCCTCGAAGTAAGGCCCTGATTATCCTGGCAAAACGGGAGGCGTGCAGCAGCTCCATGAGGCCTTCATCGCTGTTCTGCTTTAGTTTCACGGTAGTAAGCTTTCCAACATTCCTAGGGACTTTGCTTAAGCAACCGTTTCGGTACCAGAACACTGCGTAGAGACAGTAAGCTCTGGTCCTGCGTGTATGCTGCGTGTCAACCTAGAAATTGGAGACTGATGGCATAAGGCTTCTTTTCCCATTATGAAAGCTCCGTTCATGCGGCCTCGAAGCTACCTGAAAAGCATGGTTGTTGCCGGGGTTTTCCTCACTGCCGGCATGGTTCTGAGAAGAAAATGAGTTTTCTCCTGAGAAACCTTGGGTTTCCAGTTCCTTGTTGGAAGCTCACCCTGCTCTGCGCTATACCTAAAGTGAAAGTCAACGTGAGCCCAAGCTTCGAAGTAAGGCCCTGATTATCCTTGCAAAACGAGAGGCGTGCAGCAGCTCCATGAGGCCTTCATCGTTGTTCTGCTTTAGTTTCAAGGTAGTAAGCTTTTCAACACTCCTAGGTGCCTTGCTTCAGCACCCGTTTCAGTCAGAACACTGCGTAGAACCAGGAAGCTCTGCTCCTGCGTGTATGCTGCGTGTCAACCTAGAAATTAGAGACTGATGGCACAAGGCTTGTTTTCCCATTTTGAAAGCTCCATTCATGCGGCCCCGAAGCTACCTGAAAAGGACTGTTGTTACCGAGTTTTTACTTACAGCCGGCATGGCACATAGAAGAAATGAGTTTTCTCCAAAGAAACCTTGTGCTTCCAGTTCCTAGTTGGAAGCTCACCCTGCTCTGCTCTATACCAAACGTGAAAGTCAATGTGAGCACTAGCCTCGAAGTAAGGCCCTGATTATCCTGGCAAAACAGGTGGCGTGCAGCAGCTCCATGAGGCCTTCATCACTGTTCTGCCTTAGTTTCACGGTAGTAAGCTTTCCAAGACTCCTAGGGACTTTGCTTAAGCAACCGTTTCGGTACCAGAACACTGCGTAGAGACAGTAAGCTCTGGTCCTGCGTGTATGCTGCGTGTCAACCTAGAAATTGGAGACTGATGGCATAAGGCTTCTTTTCCCATTATGAAAGCTCCGTTCATGCGGCCTCGAAGCTACCTGAAAAGCATGGTTGTTGCCGGGGTTTTCCTCACTGCCGGCATGGTTCTGAGAAGAAAATGAGTTTTCTCCTAAGAAACCTGGGGTTTCCAGTTCCTTGTTGGAAGCTCACCCTGCTCTGCGCTATACCTAAAATGAAAGTCAACGTGAGCCCAAGCTTCGAAGTAAGGCCCTGATTATCCTTGCAAAACGAGAGGCGTGCAGCAGCTCCATGAGGCCTTCATCGTTGTTCTGCTTTAGTTTCAAGGTAGTAAGCTTTTCAACACTCCTAGGGGCCTTGCTTCAGCACCCGTTTCAGTACCAGAACACTGCGTAGAACCAGGAAGCTCTGCTCCTGCGTGTATGCTGCGTGTCAACCTAGAAATTAGAGACTGATGGCACAAGGCTAGTTTTCCCATTATGAAAGCTCCGTTGATGCGGCCCCGAAGCTACCTGAAAAGCACTGTTGTTACCGTGCTTTTACTTACAGCCGGCATGGTTCATAGAAGAAAATGAGTTTTCTCGAAAGAAACCTTGTGCTTCCAGTTCCTAGTTGGAAGCTCACCCTGCTCTGCTCTATACCAAACGTGAAAGTCAATGTGAGCACTAGCCTCGAAGTAAGGCCCTGATTATCCTGGCAAAACGGGAGGCGTGCAGCAGCTCCATGAGGCCTTCATCGCTGTTCTGCTTTAGTTTCACGGTAGTAAGCTTTCCAACATTCCTAGGGACTTTGCTTAAGCAACCGTTTCGGTACCAGAACACTGCGTAGAGACAGTAAGCTCTGGTCCTGCGTGTATGCTGCGTGTCAACCTAGAAATTGGAGACTGATGGCATAAGGCTTCTTTTCCCATTATGAAAGCTCCGTTCATGCGGCCTCGAAGCTACCTGAAAAGCATTGTTGTTGCCGGGGTTTTCCTCACTGCCGGCATGGTTCTGAGAAGAAAATGAGTTTTCTCCTGAGAAACCTTGGGTTTCCAGTTCCTTGTTGGAAGCTCACCCTGCTCTGCGCTATACCTAAAGTGAAAGTCAACGTGAGCCCAAGCTTCGAAGTAAGGCCCTGATTATCCTTGCAAAACGAGAGGCGTGCAGCAGCTCCATGAGGCCTTCATCGTTGTTCTGCTTTAGTTTCAAGGTAGTAAGCTTTTCAACACTCCTAGGGGACTTGCTTCAGCACCCGTTTCAGTACCAGAACACTGCGTAGAACCAGGAAGCTCTGGTCCTGCGTGTATGCTGCGTGTCAACCTGGAAATTAGAGACTGATGGCACAAGGCTAGTTTTCCCATTATGAAAGCTCCGTTGATGCGGCCCCGAAGCTACCTGAAAAGCACTGTTGTTACCGTGCTTTTACTTACAGCCGGCATGGTTCATAGAAGAAAATGAGTTTTCTCGAAAGAAACCTTGTGCTTCCAGTTCCTAGTTGGAAGCTCACCCTGCTCTGCTCTATACCAAACGTGAAAGTCAATGTGAGCACTAGCCTCGAAGTAAGGCCCTGATTATGCTGGCAAAACGGGAGGCGTGCAGCAGCTCCATGAGGCCTTCATCGCTGTTCTGCTTTAGTTTCACGGTTGTAAGCTTTCCAACATTCCTAGGGACTTTGCTTAAGCAACCGTTTCGGTACCAGAACACTGCGTAGAGACAGTAAGCTCTGGTCCTGCGTGTATGCTGCGTGTCAACCTAGAAATTGGAGACTGATGGCATAATGCTTCTTTTCCCATTATGAAAGCTCCGTTCATGCGGCCTCGAAGCTACCTGAAAAGCATTGTTGTTGCCGGGGTTTTCCTCACTGCCGGCATGGTTCTGAGAAGAAAATGAGTTTTCTCCTAAGAAACCTGGGATTTCCAGTTCCTTGTTGGAAGCTCACCCTGCTCTGCGCTATACCTAAAGTGAAAGTCAACGTGAGCCCAAGCTTCGAAGTAAGGCCCTGATTATCCTTGCAAAACGAGAGGCGTGCAGCAGCTCCATGAGGCCTTCATCGTTGTTCTGCTTTAGTTTCAAGGTAGTAAGCTTTTCAACACTCCTAGGGGCCTTGCTTCAGCACCCGTTTCAGTACCAGAAAACTGCGTAGAACCAGGAAGCTCTGGTCCTGCGTGTATGCTGCGTGTCAACCTAGAAATTGGAGACTGATGGCATAAAGCTTCTTTTCCCATTATGAAAGCTCCGTTCATGCGGCCTCGAAGCTACCTGAAAAGCACTGTTGTTACCGTGCTTTTACTTACAGCCGGCATGGCACATAGAAGAAATGAGTTTTCTCCAAAGAAACCTTGTGCTTCCAGTTCCTAGTTGGAAGCTCACCCTGCTCTGCTCTATACCAAACGTGAAAGTCAATGTGAGCACTAGCCTCGAAGTAAGGCCCTGATTATCCTGGCAAAACAGGTGGCGTGCAGCAGCTCCATGAGGCCTTCATCGCTGTTCTGCTTTAGTTTCACGGTAGTAAGCTTTCCAAGACTCCTAGGGACTTTGCTTAAGCAACCGTTTCGGTACCAGAACACTGCGTAGAGACAGTAAGCTCTGGTCCTGCGTGTATGCTGCGTGTCAACCTAGAAATTGGAGACTGATGGCATAAGGCTTCTTTTCCCATTATGAAAGCTCCGTTCATGCGGCCTCGAAGCTACCTGAAAAGCATTGTTGTTGCCGGGGTTTTCCTCACTGCCGGCATGGTTCTGAGAATAAAATGAGTTTTCTCCTGAGAAACCTTGGGTTTCAAGTTCCTTGTTGGAAGCTCACCCTGCTCTGCGCTATACCTAAAGTGAAAGTCAACGTGAGCCCAAGCTTCGAAGTAAGGCCCTGATTATCCTTGCAAAACGAGAGGCGTGCAGCAGCTCCATGAGGCCTTCATCGTTGTTCTGCTTTAGTTTCAAGGTAGTAAGCTTTTCAACACTCCTAGGTGCCTTGCTTCAGCACCCGTTTCAGTCAGAACACTGCGTAGAACCAGGAAGCTCTGCTCCTGCGTGTATGCTGCGTGTCAACCTAGAAATTAGAGACTGATGGCACAAGGCTTGTTTTCCCATTTTGAAAGCTCCATTCATGCGGCCCCGAAGCTACCTGAAAAGGACTGTTGTTACCTTGTTTTTACTTACAGCCGGCATGGCACATAGAAGAAATGAGTTTTCTCCAAAGAAACCTTGTCCTTCCAGTTCCTAGTTGGAAGCTCACCCTGCTCTGCTCTATACCAAACGTGAAAGTCAATGTGAGCACTAGCCTCGAAGTAAGGCCCTGATTATCCTGGCAAAACAGGTGGCGTGCAGCAGCTCCATGAGGCCTTCATCGCTGTTCTGCTTTAGTTTCACGGTAGTAAGCTTTCCAAGACTCCTAGGGACTTTGCTTAAGCAACCGTTTCGGTACCAGAACACTGCGTAGAGACAGTAAGCTCTGGTCCTGCGTGTATGCTGCGTGTCAACCTAGAAATTGGAGACTGATGGCATAAGGCTTCTTTTCCCATTATGAAAGCTCCGTTCATGCGGCCTCGAAGCTACCTGAAAAGCATGGTTGTTGCCAGGGTTTTCCTCACTGCCGGCATGGTTCTGAGAAGAAAATCAGTTTTCTCCTGAGAAACCTTGGGTTTCCAGTTCCTTGTTGGAAGCTCACCCTGCTCTGCGCTATACCTAAAGTGAAAGTCAACGTGAGCCCAAGCTTCGAAGTAAGGCCCTGATTATCCTTGCAAAACGAGAGGCGTGCAGCAGCTCCATGAGGCCTTCATCGTTGTTCTGCTTTAGTTTCAAGGTAGTAAGCTTTTCAACACTCCTAGGTGCCTTGCTTCAGCACCCGTTTCAGTCAGAACACTGCGTAGAACCAGGAAGCTCTGCTCCTGCGTGTATGCTGCGTATCAACCTAGAAATTAGAGACTGATGGCACAAGGCTTCTTTTCCCATTTTGAAAGCTCCATTCATGCGGCCCCGAAGCTACCTGAAAAGGACTGTTGTTACCTTGTTTTTACTTACAGCCGGCATGGCACATAGAAGAAATGAGTTTTCTCCAAAGAAACCTTGTGCTTCCAGTTCCTAGTTGGAAGCTCACCCTGCTCTGCTCTATACCAAACGTGAAAGTCAATGTGAGCACTAGCCTCGAAGTAAGGCCCTGATTATCCTGGCAAAACAGGTGGCGTGCAGCAGCTCCATGAGGCCTGCATCGCTGTTCTGCTTTAGTTTCACGGTAGTAAGCTTTCCAAGACTCCTAGGGACTTTGCTTAAGCAACCGTTTCGGTACCAGAACACTGCGTAGAGACAGTAAGCTCTGGTCCTGCGTGTATGCTGCGTGTCAACCTAGAAATTGGAGACTGATGGCATAAGGCTTCTTTTCCCATTATGAAAGCTCCGTTCATGCGGCCTCGAAGCTACCTGAAAAGCATGGTTGTTGCCGGGGTCTTCCTCACTGCCGGCATGGTTCTGAGAAGAAAATGAGTTTTCTCCTAAGAAACCTGGGATTTCCAGTTCCTTGTTGGAAGCTCACCCTGCTCTGCGCTATACCTAAAATGAAAGTCAACGTGAGCCCAAGCTTCGAAGTAAGGCCCTGATTATCCTTGCAAAACGAGAGGCGTGCAGCAGCTCCATGAGGCCTTCATCGTTGTTCTGCTTTAGTTTCAAGGTAGTAAGCTTTTCAACACTCCTAGGGGCCTTGCTTCAGCACCCGTTTCAGTACCAGAACACTGCGTAGAACCAGGAAGCTCTGCTCCTGCGTGTATGCTGCGTGTCAACCTAGAAATTAGAGACTGATGGCACAAGGCTAGTTTTCCCATTATGAAAGCTCCGTTGATGCGGCCCCGAAGCTACCTGAAAAGCACTGTTGTTACCGTGCTTTTACTTACAGCCGGCATGGTTCATAGAAGAAAATGAGTTTTCTCGAAAGAAACCTTGTGCTTCCAGTTCCTAGTTGGAAGCTCACCCTGCTCTGCTCTATACCAAACGTGAAAGTCAAAGTGAGCACTAGCCTCGAAGTAAGGCCCTGATTATCCTGGCAAAACGGGAGGCGTGCAGCAGCTCCATGAGGCCTTCATCGCTGTTCTGCTTTAGTTTCACGGTAGTAAGCTTTCCAAGACTCCTAGGGACTTTGCTTAAGCAACCGTTTCGGTACCAGAACACTGCGTAGAGACAGTAAGCTCTGGTCCTGCGTGTATGCTGCGTGTCAACCTAGAAATTGGAGACTGATGGCATAAGGCTTCTTTTCCCATTATGAAAGCTCCGTTCATGCGGCCTCGAAGCTACCTGAAAAGCATTGTTGTTGCCGGGGTTTTCCTCACTGCCGGCATGGTTCTGAGAAGAAAATGAGTTTTCTCCTGAGAAACCTTGGGTTTCCAGTTCCTTGTTGGAAGCTCACCCTGCTCTGCGCTATACCTAAAGTGAAAGTCAACGTGAGCCCAAGCTTCGAAGTAAGGCCCTGATTATCCTTGCAAAACGAGAGGCGTGCAGCAGCTCCATGAGGCCTTCATCGTTTTTCTGCTTTAGTTTCAAGGTAGTAAGCTTTTCAACACTCCTAGGGGCCTTGCTTCAGCACCCGTTTCAGTACCAGAACACTGCGTAGAACCAGGAAGCTCTGCTCCTGCGTGTATGCTGCGTGTCAACCTAGAAATTAGAGACTGATGGCACAAGGCTAGTTTTCCCATTATGAAAGCTCCGTTGATGCGGCCCCGAAGCTACCTGAAAAGCACTGTTGTTACCGTGCTTTTACTTACAGCCGGCATGGTTCATAGAAGAAAATGAGTTTTCTCGAAAGAAACCTTGTGCTTCCAGTTCCTAGTTGGAAGCTCACCCTGCTCTGCTCTATACCAAACGTGAAAGTCAATGTGAGCACTAGCCTCGAAGTAAGGCCCTGATTATCCTGGCAAAACGGGAGGCGTGCAGCAGCTCCATGAGGCCTTCATCGCTGTTCTGCTTTAGTTTCACGGTAGTAAGCTTTCCAACATTCCTAGGGACTTTGCTTAAGCAACCGTTTCGGTACCAGAACACTGCGTAGAGACAGTAAGCTCTGGTCCTGCGTGTATGCTGCGTGTCAACCTAGAAATTGGAGACTGATGGCATAAGGCTTCTTTTCCCATTATGAAAGCTCCGTTCATGCGGCCTCGAAGCTACCTGAAAAGCATGGTTGTTGCCGGGGTTTTCCTCACTGCCGGCATGGTTCTGAGAAGAAAATGAGTTTTCTCCTAAGAAACCTGGGGTTTCCCGTTCCTTGTTGGAAGCTCACCCTGCTCTGCTCTATACCTAAAATGAAAGTCAACGTGAGCCCAAGCTTCGAAGTAAGGCCCTGATTATCCTTGGAAAACGAGAGGCGTGCAGCAGCTCCATGAGGCCTTCATCGTTGTTCTGCTTTAGTTTCAAGGTAGTAAGCTTTTCAACACTCCTAGGTGCCTTGCTTCAGCACCCGTTTCAGTCAGAACACTGCGTAGAACCAGGAAGCTCTGCTCCTGCGTGTATGCTGCGTGTCAACCTAGAAATTAGAGACTGATGGCACAAGGCTTGTTTTCCCATTTTGAAAGCTCCATTCATGCGGCCCCGAAGCTACCTGAAAAGCACTGTTGTTACCGTGCTTTTACTTACAGCCGGCATGGCACATAGAAGAAATGAGTTTTCTCCAAAGAAACCTTGTGCTTCCAGTTCCTAGTTGGAAGCTCACCCTGCTCTGCTCTATACCAAACGTGAAAGTCAATGTGAGCACTAGCCTCGAAGTAAGGCCCTGATTATCCTGGCAAAACAGGTGGCGTGCAGCAGCTCCATGAGGCCTTCATCACTGTTCTGCCTTAGTTTCACGGTAGTAAGCTTTCCAAGACTCCTAGGGACTTTGCTTAAGCAACCGTTTCGGTACCAGAACACTGCGTAGAGACAGTAAGCTCTGGTCCTGCGTGTATGCTGCGTGTCAACCTAGAAATTGGAGACTGATGGCATAAGGCTTCTTTTCCCATTATGAAAGCTCCGTTCATGCGGCCTCGAAGCTACCTGAAAAGCATGGTTGTTGCCGGGGTTTTCCTCACTGCCGGCATGGTTCTGAGAAGAAAATGAGTTTTCTCCTAAGAAACCTGGGGTTTCCAGTTCCTTGTTGGAAGCTCACCCTGCTCTGCGCTATACCTAAAATGAAAGTCAACGTGAGCCCAAGCTTCGAAGTAAGGCCCTGATTATCCTTGCAAAACGAGAGGCGTGCAGCAGCTCCATGAGGCCTTCATCGTTGTTCTGCTTTAGTTTCAAGGTAGTAAGCTTTTCAACACTCCTAGGGGCCTTGCTTCAGCACCCGTTTCAGTACCAGAACACTGCGTAGAACCAGGAAGCTCTGCTCCTGCGTGTATGCTGCGTGTCAACCTAGAAATTAGAGACTGATGGCACAAGGCTAGTTTTCCCATTATGAAAGCTCCGTTGATGCGGCCCCGAAGCTACCTGAAAAGCACTGTTGTTACCGTGCTTTTACTTACAGCCGGCATGGTTCATAGAAGAAAATGAGTTTTCTCGAAAGAAACCTTGTGCTTCCAGTTCCTAGTTGGAAGCTCACCCTGCTCTGCTCTATACCAAACGTGAAAGTCAATGTGAGCACTAGCCTCGAAGTAAGGCCCTGATTATCCTGGCAAAACGGGAGGCGTGCAGCAGCTCCATGAGGCCTTCATCGCTGTTCTGCTTTAGTTTCACGGTAGTAAGCTTTCCAACATTCCTAGGGACTTTGCTTAAGGAACCGTTTCGGTACCAGAACACTGCGTAGAGACAGTAAGATCTGGTCCTGCGTGTATGCTGCGTGTCAACCTAGAAATTGGAGACTGATGGCATAAGGCTTCTTTTCCCATTATGAAAGCTCCGTTCATGCGGCCTCGAAGCTACCTGAAAAGCATTGTTGTTGCCGGGGTTTTCCTCACTGCCGGCATGGTTCTGAGAAGAAAATGAGTTTTCTCCTAAGAAACCTGGGGTTTCCAGTTCCTTGTTGGAAGCTCACCCTGCTCTGCGCTATACCTAAAGTGAAAGTCAACGTGAGCCCAAGCTTCGAAGTAAGGCCCTGATTATCCTTGCAAAACGAGAGGCGTGCAGCAGCTCCATGAGGCCTTCATCGTTGTTCTGCTTTAGTTTCAAGGTAGTAAGCTTTTCAACACTCCTAGGGGCCTTGCTTCAGCACCCGTTTCAGTACCAGAACACTGCGTAGAACCAGGAAGCTCTGCTCCTGCGTGTATGCTGCGTGTCAACCTAGAAATTAGAGACTGATGGCACAAGGCTAGTTTTCCCATTATGAAAGCTCTCTTGATGCGGCCCCGAAGCTACCTGAAAAGCACTGTTGTTACCGTGCTTTTACTTACAGCCGGCATGGTTCATAGAAGAAAATGAGTTTTCTCGAAAGAAACCTTGTGCTTCCAGTTCCTAGTTGGAAGCTCACCCTGCTCTGCTCTATACCAAACGTGAAAGTCAATGTGAGCACTAGCCTCGAAGTAAGGCCCTGATTATCCTGGCAAAACGGGAGGCGTGCAGCAGCTCCATGAGGCCTTCATCGCTGTTCTGCTTTAGTTTCACGGTAGTAAGCTTTCCAACATTCCTAGGGACTTTGCTTAAGCAACCGTTTCGGTACCAGAACACTGCGTAGAGACAGTAAGCTCTGGTCCTGCGTGTATGCTGCGTGTCAACCTAGAAATTGGAGACTGATGGCATAAGGCTTCTTTTCCCATTATGAAAGCTCCGTTCATGCGGCCTCGAAGCTACCTGAAAAGCATGGTTGTTGCCGGGGTTTTCCTCACTGCCGGCATGGTTCTGAGAAGAAAATGAGTTTTCTCCTAAGAAACCTGGGGTTTCCAGTTCCTTGTTGGAAGCTCACCCTGCTCTGCGCTATACCTAAAATGAAAGTCAACGTGAGCCCAAGCTTCGAAGTAAGGCCCTGATTATCCTTGCAAAACGAGAGGCGTGCAGCAGCTCCATGAGGCCTTCATCGTTGTTCTGCTTTAGTTTCAAGGTAGTAAGCTTTTCAACACTCCTAGGGGCCTTGCTTCAGCACCCGTTTCAGTACCAGAACACTGCGTAGAACCAGGAAGCTCTGCTCCTGCGTGTATGCTGCGTGTCAACCTAGAAATTAGAGACTGATGGCACAAGGCTAGTTTTCCCATTATGAAAGCTCCGTTGATGCGGCCCCGAAGCTACCTGAAAAGCACTGTTGTTACCGTGCTTTTACTTACAGCCGGCATGGTTCATAGAAGAAAATGAGTTTTCTCGAAAGAAACCTTGTGCTTCCAGTTCCTAGTTGGAAGCTCACCCTGCTCTGCTCTATACCAAACGTGAAAGTCAATGTGAGCACTAGCCTCGAAGTAAGGCCCTGATTATCCTGGCAAAACAGGTGGCGTGCAGCAGCTCCATGAGGCCTTCATCGCTGTTCTGCTTTAGTTTCACGGTAGTAAGCTTTCCAAGACTCCTAGGGACTTTGCTTAAGCAACCGTTTCGGTACCAGAACACTGCGTAGAGACAGTAAGCTCTGGTCCTGCGTGTATGCTGCGTGTCAACCTAGAAATTGGAGACTGATGGCATAATGCTTCTTTTCCCATTATGAAAGCTCCGTTCATGCGGCCTCGAAGCTACCTGAAAAGCATTGTTGTTGCCGGGGTTATCCTCACTGCCGGCATGGTTCTGAGAAGAAAATGAGTTTTCTCCTGAGAAACCTTGGGTTTCAAGTTCCTTGTTGGAAGCTCACCCTGCTCTGCGCTATACCTAAAGTGAAAGTCAACGTGAGCCCAAGCTTCGAAGTAAGGCCCTGATTATCCTTGCAAAACGAGAGGCGTGCAGCAGCTCCATGAGGTCTTCATCGTTGTTCTGCTTTAGTTTCAAGGTAGTAAGCTTTTCAACACTCCTAGGGGCCTTGCTTCAGCACCCGTTTCAGTACCAGAACACTGCGTAGAACCAGGAAGCTCTGCTCCTGCGTGTATGCTGCGTGTCAACCTAGAAATTAGAGACTGATGGCACAAGGCTAGTTTTCCCATTATGAAAGCTCCGTTGATGCGGCCCCGAAGCTACCTGAAAAGCACTGTTGTTACCGTGCTTTTACTTACAGCCGGCATGGTTCATAGAAGAAAATGAGTTTTCTCGAAAGAAACCTTGTGCTTCCAGTTCCTAGTTGGAAGCTCACCCTGCTCTGCTCTATACCAAACGTGAAAGTCAATGTGAGCACTAGCCTCGAAGTAAGGCCCTGATTATCCTGGCAAAACGGGAGGCGTGCAGCAGCTCCATGAGGCCTTCATCGCTGTTCTGCTTTAGTTTCACGGTAGTAAGCTTTCCAAGACTCCTAGGGACTTTGCTTAAGCAACCGTTTCGGTACCAGAACACTGCGTAGAGACAGTAAGCTCTGGTCCTGCGTGTATGCTGCGTGTCAACCTAGAAATTGGAGACTGATGGCATAAGGCTTCTTTTCCCATTATGAAAGCTCCGTTCATGCGGCCTCGAAGCTACCTGAAAAGCATTGTTGTTGCCGGGGTTTTCCTCACTGCCGGCATGGTTCTGAGAAGAAAATGAGTTTTCTCCTAAGAAACCTTGGGTTTCCAGGTCCTTGTTGGAAGCTCACCCTGCTCTGATCTATACCTAAAATGAAAGTCAACGTGAGCCCAAGCTTCGAAGTAAGGCCCTGATTATCCTTGCAAAACGAGAGGCGTGCAGCAGCTCCATGAGGCCTTCATCGTTGTTCTGCTTTAGTTTCAAGGTAGTAAGCTTTTCAACACTCCTAGGGGCCTTGCGTCAGCACCAGTTTCAGTCAGAACACTGAGTAGAACCAGGAAGCTCTGCTCCTGCGTGTATGCTGCGTGTCAACCTAAAAATTAGAGACTGATGGCACAAGGCTTGTTTTCCCATTTTGAAAGCTCCATTCATGCGGCCCCGAAGCTACCTGAAAAGCACTGTTGTTACCGTGCTTTTACTTACAGCCGGCATGGCACATAGAAGAAATGAGTTTTCTCCAAAGAAACCTTGTGCTTCCAGTTCCTAGTTGGAAGCTCACCCTGCTCTGCTCTATACCAAACGTGAAAGTCAATGTGAGCACTAGCCTCGAAGTAAGGCCCTGATTATCCTGGCAAAACGGGAGGCGTGCAGCAGCTCCATGAGGCCTTCATCGCTGTTCTGCTTTAGTTTCACGGTAGTAAGCTTTCCAAGACTCCTAGGGACTTTGCTTAAGCAACCGTTTCGGTACCAGAACACTGCGTAGAGACAGTAAGCTCTGGTCCTGCGTGTATGCTGCGTGTCAACCTAGAAATTGGAGACTGATGGCATAAGGCTTCTTTTCCCATTATGAAAGCTCCGTTCATGCGGCCTCGAAGCTACCTGAAAAGCATTGTTGTTGCCGGGGTTTTCCTCACTGCCGGCATGGTTCTGAGAAGAAAATGAGTTTTCTCCTGAGAAACCTTGGGTTTCAAGTTCCTTGTTGGAAGCTCACCCTGCTCTGCGCTATACCTAAAGTGAAAGTCAACGTGAGCCCAAGCTTCGAAGTAAGGCCCTGATTATCCTTGCAAAACGAGAGGCGTGCAGCAGCTCCATGAGGTCTTCATCGTTGTTCTGCTTTAGTTTCAAGGTAGTAAGCTTTTCAACACTCCTAGGGGCCTTGCTTCAGCACCCGTTTCAGTACCAGAACACTGCGTAGAACCAGGAAGCTCTGCTCCTGCGTGTATGCTGCGTGTCAACCTAGAAATTAGAGACTGATGGCACAAGGCTAGTTTTCCCATTATGAAAGCTCCGTTGATGCGGCCCCGAAGCTACCTGAAAAGCACTGTTGTTACCGTGCTTTTACTTACAGCCGGCATGGTTCATAGAAGAAAATGAGTTTTCTCGAAAGAAACCTTGTGCTTCCAGTTCCTAGTTGGAAGCTCACCCTGCTCTGCTCTATACCAAACGTGAAAGTCAATGTGAGCACTAGCCTCGAAGTAAGGCCCTGATTATCCTGGCAAAACGGGAGGCGTGCAGCAGCTCCATGAGGCCTTCATCGCTGTTCTGCTTTAGTTTCACGGTAGTAAGCTTTCCAAGACTCCTAGGGACTTTGCTTAAGCAACCGTTTCGGTACCAGAACACTGCGTAGAGACAGTAAGCTCTGGTCCTGCGTGTATGCTGCGTGTCAACCTAGAAATTGGAGACTGATGGCATAAGGCTTCTTTTCCCATTATGAAAGCTCCGTTCATGCGGCCTCGAAGCTACCTGAAAAGCATTGTTGTTGCCGGGGTTTTCCTCACTGCCGGCATGGTTCTGAGAAGAAAATGAGTTTTCTCCTAAGAAACCTTGGGTTTCCAGTTCCTTGTTGGAAGCTCACCCTGCTCTGATCTATACCTAAAATGAAAGTCAACGTGAGCCCAAGCTTCGAAGTAAGGCCCTGATTATCCTTGCAAAACGAGAGGCGTGCAGCAGCTCCATGAGGCCTTCATCGTTGTTCTGCTTTAGTTTCAAGTTAGTAAGCTTTTCAACACTCCTAGGGGCCTTGCGTCAGCACCAGTTTCAGTCAGAACACTGAGTAGAACCAGGAAGCTCTGGTCCTGCGTGTATGCTGCGTGTCAACCTAGAAATTAGAGACTGATGGCACAAGGCTTGTTTTCCCATTTTGAAAGCTCCATTCATGCGGCCCCGAAGCTACCTGAAAAGCACTGTTGTTACCGTGCTTTTACTTACAGCCGGCATGGCACATAGAAGAAATGAGTTTTCTCCAAAGAAACCTTGTGCTTCCAGTTCCTAGTTGGAAGCTCACCCTGCTCTGCTCTATACCAAACGTGAAAGTCAATGTGAGCACTAGCCTCGAAGTAAGGCCCTGATTATCCTGGCAAAACGGGAGGCGTGCAGCAGCTCCATGAGGCCTTCATCGCTGTTCTGCTTTAGTTTCACGGTAGTAAGCTTTCCAAGACTCCTAGGGACTTTGCTTAAGCAACCGTTTCGGTACCAGAACACTGCGTAGAGACAGTAAGCTCTGGTCCTGCGTGTATGCTGCGTGTCAACCTAGAAATTGGAGACTGATGGCATAAGGCTTCTTTTCCCATTATGAAAGCTCCGTTCATGCGGCCTCGAAGCTACCTGAAAAGCATTGTTGTTGCCGGGGTTTTCCTCACTGCCGGCATGGTTCTGAGAAGAAAATGAGTTTTCTCCTAAGAAACCTTGGGTTTCCAGGTCCTTGTTGGAAGCTCACCCTGCTCTGATCTATACCTAAAATGAAAGTCAACGTGAGCCCAAGCTTCGAAGTAAGGCCCTGATTATCCTTGCAAAACGAGAGGCGTGCAGCAGCTCCATGAGGCCTTC
Source organism: Eubalaena glacialis (assembly GCF_028564815.1). NCBI lineage: Eukaryota > Metazoa > Chordata > Mammalia > Artiodactyla > Balaenidae > Eubalaena > Eubalaena glacialis. Next base: position 136,544,552 of record NC_083721.1, on the reverse strand, counting down.
ATCGTTGTTCTGCTTTAGTTTCAAGTTAGTAAGCTTTTCAACACTCCTAGGGGCCTTGCTTCAGCACCAGTTTCAGTCAGAACACTGAGTAGAACCAGGAAGCTCTGCTCCTGCGTGTATGCTGCGTGTCAACCTAGAAATTAGAGACTGATGGCACAAGGCTTGTTTTCCCATTTTGAAAGCTCCATTCATGCGGCCCCGAAGCTACCTGAAAAGCACTGTTGTTACCGTGCTTTTACTTACAGCCGGCATGGCACATAGAAGAAATGAGTTTTCTCCAAAGAAACCTTGTGCTTCCAGTTCCTAGTTGGAAGCTCACCCTGCTCTGCTCTATACCAAACGTGAAAGTCAATGTGAGCACTAGCCTCGAAGTAAGGCCCTGATTATCCTGGCAAAACGGGAGGCGTGCAGCAGCTCCATGAGGCCTTCATCGCTGTTCTGCTTTAGTTTCACGGTAGTAAGCTTTCCAAGACTCCTAGGGACTTTGCTTAAGCAACCGTTTCGGTACCAGAACACTGCGTAGGGACAGTAAGCTCTGGTCCTGCTTGTATGCTGCGTGTCAACCTAGAAATTGGAGACTGATGGCATAAGGCTTCTTTTCCCATTATGAAAGCTCCGTTCATGCGGCCTCGAAGCTACCTGAAAAGCATGGTTGTTGCCGGGGTTTTCCTCACTGCCGGCATGGTTCTGAGAAGAAAATGAGTTTTCTCCTAAGAAACCTTGGGTTTCCAGTTCCTTGTTGGAAGCTCACCCTGCTCTGATCTATACCTAAAATGAAAGTCAACGTGAGCCCAAGCTTCGAAGTAAGGCCCTGATTATCCTTGCAAAACGAGAGGCGTGCAGCAGCTCCATGAGGCCTTCATCGTTGTTCTGCTTTAGTTTCAAGTTAGTAAGCTTTTCAACACTCCTAGGGGCCTTGCTTCAGCACCAGTTTCAGTCAGAACACTGAGTAGAACCAGGAAGCTCTGCTCCTGCGTGTATGCTGCGTGTCAACCTAGAAATTAGAGACTGATGGCACAAGGCTTGTTTTCCCATTTTGAAAGCTCCATTCATGCGGCCCCGAAGCTACCTGAAAAGCACTGTTGTTACCGTGCTTTTACTTACAGCCGGCATGGCACATAGAAGAAATGAGTTTTCTCCAAAGAAACCTTGTGCTTCCAGTTCCTAGTTGGAAGCTCACCCTGCTCTGCTCTATACCAAACGTGAAAGTCAATGTGAGCACTAGCCTCGAAGTAAGGCCCTGATTATCCTGGCAAAACGGGTGGCGTGCAGCAGCTCCATGAGGCCTTCATCGCTGTTCTGCTTTAGTTTCACGGTAGTAAGCTTTCCAAGACTCCTAGGGACTTTGCTTAAGCAACCGTTTCGGTACCAGAACACTGCGTAGAGACAGTAAGCTCTGGTCCTGCGTGTATGCTGCGTGTCAACCTAGAAATTGGAGACTGATGGCATAATGCTTCTTTTCCCATTATGAAAGCTCCGTTCATGCGGCCTCGAAGCTACCTGAAAAGCATTGTTGTTGCCGGGGTTTTCCTCACTGCCGGCATGGTTCTGAGAAGAAAATGAGTTTTCTCCTGAGAAACCTTGGGTTTCAAGTTCCTTGTTGGAAGCTCACCCTGCTCTGCGCTATACCTAAAGTGAAAGTCAACGTGAGCCCAAGCTTCGAAGTAAGGCCCTGATTATCCTTGCAAAACGAGAGGCGTGCAGCAGCTCCATGAGGCCTTCATCGTTGTTCTGCTTTAGTTTCAAGGTAGTAAGCTTTTCAACACTCCTAGGGGCCTTGCTTCAGCACCCGTTTCAGTACCAGAAAACTGCGTAGAACCAGGAAGCTCTGGTCCTGCGTGTATGCTGCGTGTCAACCTAGAAATTGGAGACTGATGGCATAAAGCTTCTTTTCCCATTATGAAAGCTCCGTTCATGCGGCCTCGAAGCTACCTGAAAAGCATGGTTGTTGCCGGGGTTTTCCTCACTGCCGGCATGGTTCTGAGAAGAAAATGAGTTTTCTCCTGAGAAACCTTGGGTTTCCAGTTCCTTGTTGGAAGCTCACCCTGCTCTGATCTATACCTAAAATGAAAGTCAACGTGAGCCCAAGCTTCGAAGTAAGGCCCTGATTATCCTTGCAAAACGAGAGGCGTGCAGCAGCTCCATGAGGCCTTCATCGTTGTTCTGCTTTAGTTTCAAGGTAGTAAGCTTTTCAACACTCCTAGGGGCCTTGCGTCAGCACCAGTTTCAGTCAGAACACTGAGTAGAACCAGGAAGCTCTGCTCCTGCGTGTATGCTGCGTGTCAACCTAAAAATTAGAGACTGATGGCACAAGGCTTGTTTTCCCATTTTGAAAGCTCCATTCATGCGGCCCCGAAGCTACCTGAAAAGCACTGTTGTTACCGTGCTTTTACTTACAGCCGGCATGGCACATAGAAGAAATGAGTTTTCTCCAAAGAAACCTTGTGCTTCCAGTTCCTAGTTGGAAGCTCACCCTGCTCTGCTCTATACCAAACGTGAAAGTCAATGTGAGCACTAGCCTCGAAGTAAGGCCCTGATTATCCTGGCAAAACGGGAGGCGTGCAGCAGCTCCATGAGGCCTTCATCGCTGTTCTGCTTTAGTTTCACGGTAGTAAGCTTTCCAAGACTCCTAGGGACTTTGCTTAAGCAACCGTTTCGGTACCAGAACACTGCGTAGAGACAGTAAGCTCTGGTCCTGCGTGTATGCTGCGTGTCAACCTAGAAATTGGAGACTGATGGCATAAGGCTTCTTTTCCCATTATGAAAGCTCCGTTCATGCGGCCTCGAAGCTACCTGAAAAGCATTGTTGTTGCCGGGGTTTTCCTCACTGCCGGCATGGTTCTGAGAAGAAAATGAGTTTTCTCCTGAGAAACCTTGGGTTTCAAGTTCCTTGTTGGAAGCTCACCCTGCTCTGCGCTATACCTAAAGTGAAAGTCAACGTGAGCCCAAGCTTCGAAGTAAGGCCCTGATTATCCTTGCAAAACGAGAGGCGTGCAGCAGCTCCATGAGGTCTTCATCGTTGTTCTGCTTTAGTTTCAAGGTAGTAAGCTTTTCAACACTCCTAGGGGCCTTGCTTCAGCACCCGTTTCAGTACCAGAACACTGCGTAGAACCAGGAAGCTCTGCTCCTGCGTGTATGCTGCGTGTCAACCTAGAAATTAGAGACTGATGGCACAAGGCTAGTTTTCCCATTATGAAAGCTCCGTTGATGCGGCCCCGAAGCTACCTGAAAAGCACTGTTGTTACCGTGCTTTTACTTACAGCCGGCATGGTTCATAGAAGAAAATGAGTTTTCTCGAAAGAAACCTTGTGCTTCCAGTTCCTAGTTGGAAGCTCACCCTGCTCTGCTCTATACCAAACGTGAAAGTCAATGTGAGCACTAGCCTCGAAGTAAGGCCCTGATTATCCTGGCAAAACGGGAGGCGTGCAGCAGCTCCATGAGGCCTTCATCGCTGTTCTGCTTTAGTTTCACGGTAGTAAGCTTTCCAAGACTCCTAGGGACTTTGCTTAAGCAACCGTTTCGGTACCAGAACACTGCGTAGAGACAGTAAGCTCTGGTCCTGCGTGTATGCTGCGTGTCAACCTAGAAATTGGAGACTGATGGCATAAGGCTTCTTTTCCCATTATGAAAGCTCCGTTCATGCGGCCTCGAAGCTACCTGAAAAGCATTGTTGTTGCCGGGGTTTTCCTCACTGCCGGCATGGTTCTGAGAAGAAAATGAGTTTTCTCCTAAGAAACCTTGGGTTTCCAGTTCCTTGTTGGAAGCTCACCCTGCTCTGATCTATACCTAAAATGAAAGTCAACGTGAGCCCAAGCTTCGAAGTAAGGCCCTGATTATCCTTGCAAAACGAGAGGCGTGCAGCAGCTCCATGAGGCCTTCATCGTTGTTCTGCTTTAGTTTCAAGTTAGTAAGCTTTTCAACACTCCTAGGGGCCTTGCGTCAGCACCAGTTTCAGTCAGAACACTGAGTAGAACCAGGAAGCTCTGGCCCTGCGTGTATGCTGCGTGTCAACCTAGAAATTAGAGACTGATGGCACAAGGCTTGTTTTCCCATTTTGAAAGCTCCATTCATGCGGCCCCGAAGCTACCTGAAAAGCACTGTTGTTACCGTGCTTTTACTTACAGCCGGCATGGCACATAGAAGAAATGAGTTTTCTCCAAAGAAACCTTGTGCTTCCAGTTCCTAGTTGGAAGCTCACCCTGCTCTGCTCTATACCAAACGTGAAAGTCAATGTGAGCACTAGCCTCGAAGTAAGGCCCTGATTATCCTGGCAAAACGGGAGGCGTGCAGCAGCTCCATGAGGCCTTCATCGCTGTTCTGCTTTAGTTTCACGGTAGTAAGCTTTCCAAGACTCCTAGGGACTTTGCTTAAGCAACCGTTTCGGTACCAGAACACTGCGTAGAGACAGTAAGCTCTGGTCCTGCGTGTATGCTGCGTGTCAACCTAGAAATTGGAGACTGATGGCATAAGGCTTCTTTTCCCATTATGAAAGCTCCGTTCATGCGGCCTCGAAGCTACCTGAAAAGCATTGTTGTTGCCGGGGTTTTCCTCACTGCCGGCATGGTTCTGAGAAGAAAATGAGTTTTCTCCTAAGAAACCTTGGGTTTCCAGGTCCTTGTTGGAAGCTCACCCTGCTCTGATCTATACCTAAAATGAAAGTCAACGTGAGCCCAAGCTTCGAAGTAAGGCCCTGATTATCCTTGCAAAACGAGAGGCGTGCAGCAGCTCCATGAGGCCTTCATCGTTGTTCTGCTTTAGTTTCAAGTTAGTAAGCTTTTCAACACTCCTAGGGGCCTTGCTTCAGCACCAGTTTCAGTCAGAACACTGAGTAGAACCAGGAAGCTCTGCTCCTGCGTGTATGCTGCGTGTCAACCTAGAAATTAGAGACTGATGGCACAAGGCTTGTTTTCCCATTTTGAAAGCTCCATTCATGCGGCCCCGAAGCTACCTGAAAAGCACTGTTGTTACCGTGCTTTTACTTACAGCCGGCATGGCACATAGAAGAAATGAGTTTTCTCCAAAGAAACCTTGTGCTTCCAGTTCCTAGTTGGAAGCTCACCCTGCTCTGCTCTATACCAAACGTGAAAGTCAATGTGAGCACTAGCCTCGAAGTAAGGCCCTGATTATCCTGGCAAAACGGGAGGCGTGCAGCAGCTCCATGAGGCCTTCATCGCTGTTCTGCTTTAGTTTCACGGTAGTAAGCTTTCCAAGACTCCTAGGGACTTTGCTTAAGCAACCGTTTCGGTACCAGAACACTGCGTAGGGACAGTAAGCTCTGGTCCTGCTTGTATGCTGCGTGTCAACCTAGAAATTGGAGACTGATGGCATAAGGCTTCTTTTCCCATTATGAAAGCTCCGTTCATGCGGCCTCGAAGCTACCTGAAAAGCATGGTTGTTGCCGGGGTTTTCCTCACTGCCGGCATGGTTCTGAGAAGAAAATGAGTTTTCTCCTAAGAAACCTTGGGTTTCCAGTTCCTTGTTGGAAGCTCACCCTGCTCTGATCTATACCTAAAATGAAAGTCAACGTGAGCCCAAGCTTCGAAGTAAGGCCCTGATTATCCTTGCAAAACGAGAGGCGTGCAGCAGCTCCATGAGGCCTTCATCGTTGTTCTGCTTTAGTTTCAAGTTAGTAAGCTTTTCAACACTCCTAGGGGCCTTGCTTCAGCACCAGTTTCAGTCAGAACACTGAGTAGAACCAGGAAGCTCTGCTCCTGCGTGTATGCTGCGTGTCAACCTAGAAATTAGAGACTGATGGCACAAGGCTTGTTTTCCCATTTTGAAAGCTCCATTCATGCGGCCCCGAAGCTACCTGAAAAGCACTGTTGTTACCGTGCTTTTACTTACAGCCGGCATGGCACATAGAAGAAATGAGTTTTCTCCAAAGAAACCTTGTGCTTCCAGTTCCTAGTTGGAAGCTCACCCTGCTCTGCTCTATACCAAACGTGAAAGTCAATGTGAGCACTAGCCTCGAAGTAAGGCCCTGATTATCCTGGCAAAACGGGTGGCGTGCAGCAGCTCCATGAGGCCTTCATCGCTGTTCTGCTTTAGTTTCACGGTAGTAAGCTTTCCAAGACTCCTAGGGACTTTGCTTAAGCAACCGTTTCGGTACCAGAACACTGCGTAGAGACAGTAAGCTCTGGTCCTGCGTGTATGCTGCGTGTCAACCTAGAAATTGGAGACTGATGGCATAATGCTTCTTTTCCCATTATGAAAGCTCCGTTCATGCGGCCTCGAAGCTACCTGAAAAGCATTGTTGTTGCCGGGGTTTTCCTCACTGCCGGCATGGTTCTGAGAAGAAAATGAGTTTTCTCCTGAGAAACCTTGGGTTTCAAGTTCCTTGTTGGAAGCTCACCCTGCTCTGCGCTATACCTAAAGTGAAAGTTAACGTGAGCCCAAGCTTCGAAGTAAGGCCCTGATTATCCTTGCAAAACGAGAGGCGTGCAGCAGCTCCATGAGGCCTTCATCGTTGTTCTGCTTTAGTTTCAAGGTAGTAAGCTTTTCAACACTCCTAGGGGCCTTGCTTCAGCACCCGTTTCAGTACCAGAAAACTGCGTAGAACCAGGAAGCTCTGGTCCTGCGTGTATGCTGCGTGTCAACCTAGAAATTGGAGACTGATGGCATAAAGCTTCTTTTCCCATTATGAAAGCTCCGTTCATGCGGCCTCGAAGCTACCTGAAAAGCATGGTTGTTGCCGGGGTTTTCCTCACTGCCGGCATGGTTCTGAGAAGAAAATGAGTTTTCTCCTGAGAAACCTTGGGTTTCCAGTTCCTTGTTGGAAGCTCACCCTGCTCTGCTCCATACCAAACGTGAAAGTCAATGTGAACACTAGCCTCGAAGTAAGGCCCTGATTATGCTGGCAAAACGGGAGGCGTGCAGCAGCTCCATGAGGCCTTCATCGCTGTTCTGCTTTAGTTTCACGGTTGTAAGCTTTCCAACATTCCTAGGGACTTTGCTTAAGCAACCGTTTCGGTACCAGAACACTGCGTAGAGACAGTAAGCTCTGGTCCTGCGTGTATGCTGCGTGTCAACCTAGAAATTGGAGACTGATGGCATAAGGCTTCTTTTCCCATTATGAAAGCTCCGTTCATGCGGCCTCGAAGCTACCTGAAAAGCATTGTTGTTGCCGGGGTTTTCCTCACTGCCGGCATGGTTCTGAGAAGAAAATGAGTTTTCTCCTAAGAAACCTTGGGTTTCCAGTTCCTTGTTGGAAGCTCACCCTGCTCTGATCTATACCTAAAATGAAAGTCAACGTGAGCCCAAGCTTCGAAGTAAGGCCCTGATTATCCTTGCAAAACGAGAGGCGTGCAGCAGCTCCATGAGGCCTTCATCGTTGTTCTGCTTTAGTTTCAAGGTAGTAAGCTTTTCAACACTCCTAGGGGCCTTGCTTCAGCACCAGTTTCAGTCAGAACACTGCGTAGAACCAGGAAGCTCTGCTCCTGCGTGTATGCTGCGTGTCAACCTAGAAATTAGAGACTGATGGCACAAGGCTTGTTTTCCCATTTTGAAAGCTCCATTCATGCGGCCCCGAAGCTACCTGAAAAGCACTGTTGTTACCGTGCTTTTACTTACAGCCGGCATGGCACATAGAAGAAATGAGTTTTCTCCAAAGAAACCTTGTGCTTCCAGTTCCTAGTTGGAAGCTCACCCTGCTCTGCTCTATACCAAACGTGAAAGTCAATGTGAGCACTAGCCTTGAAGTAAGGCCCTGATTATCCTGGCAAAACAGGTGGCGTGCAGCAGCTCCATGAGGCCTTCATCGCTGTTCTGCTTTAGTTTCACGGTAGTAAGCTTTCCAAGACTCCTAGGGACTTTGCTTAAGCAACCGTTTCGGTACCAGAACACTGCGTAGAGACAGTAAGCTCTGGTCCTGCGTGTATGCTGCGTGTCAACCTAGAAATTGGAGACTGATGGCATAAGGCTTCTTTTCCCATTATGAAAGCTCCGTTCATGCGGCCTCGAAGCTACCTGAAAAGCATGGTTGTTGCCGGGGTTTTCCTCACTGCCGGCATGGTTCTGAGAAGAAAATGAGTTTTCTCCTAAGAAACCTGGGATTTCCAGTTCCTTGTTGGAAGCTCACCCTGCTCTGCGCTATACCTAAAATGAAAGTCAACGTGAGCCCAAGCTTCGAAGTAAGGCCCTGATTATCCTTGCAAAACGAGAGGCGTGCAGCAGCTCCATGAGGCCTTCATCGTTGTTCTGCTTTAGTTTCAAGGTAGTAAGCTTTTCAACACTCCTAGGGGCCTTGCTTCAGCACCCGTTTCAGTACCAGAACACTGCGTAGAACCAGGAAGCTCTGCTCCTGCGTGTATGCTGCGTGTCAACCTAGAAATTAGAGACTGATGGCACAAGGCTAGTTTTCCCATTATGAAAGCTCCGTTGATGCGGCCCCGAAGCTACCTGAAAAGCACTGTTGTTACCGTGCTTTTACTTACAGCCGGCATGGTTCATAGAAGAAAATGAGTTTTCTCGAAAGAAACCTTGTGCTTCCAGTTCCTAGTTGGAAGCTCACCCTGCTCTGCTCTATACCAAACGTGAAAGTCAATGTGAGCACTAGCCTCGAAGTAAGGCCCTGATTATCCTGGCAAAACGGGAGGCGTGCAGCAGCTCCATGAGGCCTTCATCGCTGTTCTGCTTTAGTTTCACGGTAGTAAGCTTTCCAAGACTCCTAGGGACTTTGCTTAAGCAACCGTTTCGGTACCAGAACACTGCGTAGAGACAGTAAGCTCTGGTCCTGCGTGTATGCTGCGTGTCAACCTAGAAATTGGAGACTGATGGCATAAGGCTTCTTTTCCCATTATGAAAGCTCCGTTCATGCGGCCTCGAAGCTACCTGAAAAGCATTGTTGTTGCCGGGGTTTTCCTCACTGCCGGCATGGTTCTGAGAAGAAAATGAGTTTTCTCCTAAGAAACCTGGGATTTCCAGTTCCTTGTTGGAAGCTCACCCTGCTCTGCGCTATACCTAAAATGAAAGTCAACGTGAGCCCAAGCTTCGAAGTAAGGCCCTGATTATCCTTGCAAAACGAGAGGCGTGCAGCAGCTCCATGAGGCCTTCATCGTTGTTCTGCTTTAGTTTCAAGGTAGTAAGCTTTTCAACACTCCTAGGGGCCTTGCTTCAGCACCCGTTTCAGTACCAGAACACTGCGTAGAGCCAGGAAGCTCTGCTCCTGCGTGTATGCTGCGTGTCAACCTAGAAATTGGAGACTGATGGCATAAAGCTTCTTTTCCCATTATGAAAGCTCCGTTCATGCGGCCTCGAAGCTACCTGAAAAGCATGGTTGTTGCCGGGGTTTTCCTCACTGCCGGCATGGTACTGAGAAGAAAATGAGTTTTCTCCTGAGAAACCTTGGGTTTCCAGTTCCTTGTTGGAAGCTCACCCGGCTCTGCTCTATACCAAACGTGAAAGTCAATGTGAGCACTAGCCTCGAAGTAAGGCCCTGATTATCCTGGCAAAACGGGAGGCGTGCAGCAGCTCCATGAGGCCTTCATCGCTGTTCTGCTTTAGTTTCACGGTTGTAAGCTTTCCAACATTCCTAGGGACTTTGCTTAAGCAACCGTTTCGGTACCAGAACACTGCGTAGAGACAGTAAGCTCTGGTCCTGCGTGTATGCTGCGTGTCAACCTAGAAATTGGAGACTGATGGCATAAGGCTTCTTTTCCCATTATGAAAGCTCCGTTCATGCGGCCTCGAAGCTACCTGAAAAGCATTGTTGTTGCCGGGGTTTTCCTCACTGCCGGCATGGTTCTGAGAAGAAAATGAGTTTTCTCCTAAGAAACCTTGGGTTTCCAGTTCCTTGTTGGAAGCTCACCCTGCTCTGATCTATACCTAAAATGAAAGTCAACGTGAGCCCAAGCTTCGAAGTAAGGCCCTGATTATCCTTGCAAAACGAGAGGCGTGCAGCAGCTCCATGAGGCCTTCATCGTTGTTCTGCTTTAGTTTCAAGGTAGTAAGCTTTTCAACACTCCTAGGGGCCTTGCTTCAGCACCCGTTTCAGTCAGAACACTGCGTAGAACCAGGAAGCTCTGCTCCTGCGTGTATGCTGCGTGTCAACCTAGAAATTAGAGACTGATGGCACAAGGCTTGTTTTCCCATTTTGAAAGCTCCATTCATGCGGCCCCGAAGCTACCTGAAAAGCACTGTTGTTACCGTGCTTTTACTTACAGCCGGCATGGCACATAGAAGAAATGAGTTTTCTCCAAAGAAACCTTGTGCTTCCAGTTCCTAGTTGGAAGCTCACCCTGCTCTGCTCTATACCAAACGTGAAAGTCAATGTGAGCACTAGCCTTGAAGTAAGGCCCTGATTATCCTGGCAAAACAGGTGGCGTGCAGCAGCTCCATGAGGCCTTCATCGCTGTTCTGCTTTAGTTTCACGGTAGTAAGCTTTCCAAGACTCCTAGGGACTTTGCTTAAGCAACCGTTTCGGTACCAGAACACTGCGTAGAGACAGTAAGCTCTGGTCCTGCGTGTATGCTGCGTGTCAACCTAGAAATTGGAGACTGATGGCATAAGGCTTCTTTTCCCATTATGAAAGCTCCGTTCATGCGGCCTCGAAGCTACCTGAAAAGCATGGTTGTTGCCGGGGTTTTCCTCACTGCCGGCATGGTTCTGAGAAGAAAATGAGTTTTCTCCTAAGAAACCTGGGATTTCCAGTTCCTTGTTGGAAGCTCACCCTGCTCTGCGCTATACCTAAAATGAAAGTCAACGTGAGCCCAAGCTTCGAAGTAAGGCCCTGATTATCCTTGCAAAACGAGAGGCGTGCAGCAGCTCCATGAGGCCTTCATCGTTGTTCTGCTTTAGTTTCAAGGTAGTAAGCTTTTCAACACTCCTAGGGGCCTTGCTTCAGCACCCGTTTCAGTACCAGAACACTGCGTAGAACCAGGAAGCTCTGCTCCTGCGTGTATGCTGCGTGTCAACCTAGAAATTAGAGACTGATGGCACAAGGCTAGTTTTCCCATTATGAAAGCTCCGTTGATGCGGCCCCGAAGCTACCTGAAAAGCACTGTTGTTACCGTGCTTTTACTTACAGCCGGCATGGTTCATAGAAGAAAATGAGTTTTCTCGAAAGAAACCTTGTGCTTCCAGTTCCTAGTTGGAAGCTCACCCTGCTCTGCTCTATACCAAACGTGAAAGTCAATGTGAGCACTAGCCTCGAAGTAAGGCCCTGATTATCCTGGCAAAACGGGAGGCGTGCAGCAGCTCCATGAGGCCTTCATCGCTGTTCTGCTTTAGTTTCACGGTAGTAAGCTTTCCAAGACTCCTAGGGACTTTGCTTAAGCAACCGTTTCGGTACCAGAACACTGCGTAGAGACAGTAAGCTCTGGTCCTGCGTGTATGCTGCGTGTCAACCTAGAAATTGGAGACTGATGGCATAAGGCTTCTTTTCCCATTATGAAAGCTCCGTTCATGCGGCCTCGAAGCTACCTGAAAAGCATTGTTGTTGCCGGGGTTTTCCTCACTGCCGGCATGGTTCTGAGAAGAAAATGAGTTTTCTCCTAAGAAACCTTGGGTTTCCAGTTCCTTGTTGGAAGCTCACCCTGCTCTGCGCTATACCTAAAATGAAAGTCAACGTGAGCCCAAGCTTCGAAGTAAGGCCCTGATTATCCTTGCAAAACGAGAGGCGTGCAGCAGCTCCATGAGGCCTTCATCGTTGTTCTGCTTTAGTTTCAAGGTAGTAAGCTTTTCAACACTCCTAGGGGCCTTGCTTCAGCACCCGTTTCAGTACCAGAACACTGCGTAGAACCAGGAAGCTCTGCTCCTGCGTGTATGCTGCGTGTCAACCTAGAAATTAGAGACTGATGGCACAAGGCTAGTTTTCCCATTATGAAAGCTCCGTTGATGCGGCCCCGAAGCTACCTGAAAAGCACTGTTGTTACCGTGCTTTTACTTACAGCCGGCATGGTTCATAGAAGAAAATGAGTTTTCTCGAAAGAAACCTTGTGCTTCCAGTTCCTAGTTGGAAGCTCACCCTGCTCTGCTCTATACCAAACGTGAAAGTCAATGTGAGCACTAGCCTCGAAGTAAGGCCCTGATTATCCTGGCAAAACGGGAGGCGTGCAGCAGCTCCATGAGGCCTTCATCGCTGTTCTGCTTTAGTTTCACGGTAGTAAGCTTTCCAAGACTCCTAGGGACTTTGCTTAAGCAACCGTTTCGGTACCAGAACACTGCGTAGAGACAGTAAGCTCTGGTCCTGCGTGTATGCTGCGTGTCAACCTAGAAATTGGAGACTGAAGGCATAAGGCTTCTTTTCCCATTATGAAAGCTCCGTTCATGCGGCCTCGAAGCTACCTGAAAAGCATTGTTGTTGCCGGGGTTTTCCTCACTGCCGGCATGGTTCTGAGAAGAAAATGAGTTTTCTCCTAAGAAACCTTGGGTTTCCAGTTCCTTGTTGGAAGCTCACCCTGCTCTGCGCTATACCTAAAGTGAAAGTCAACGTGAGCCCAAGCTTCGAAGTAAGGCCCTGATTATCCTTGCAAAACGAGAGGCGTGCAGCAGTTCCATGAGGCCTTCATCGTTGTTCTGCTTTAGTTTCAAGGTAGTAAGCTTTTCAACACTCCTAGGGGCCTTGCTTCAGCACCCGTTTCAGTACCAGAACACTGCGTAGAACCAGGAAGCTCTGGTCCTGCGTGTATGCTGCGTGTCAACCTAGAAATTGGAGACTGATGGCATAAAGCTTCTTTTCCCATTATGAAAGCTCCGTTCATGCGGCCTCGAAGCTACCTGAAAAGCATGGTTGTTGCCGGGGTTTTCCTCACTGCCGGCATGGTACTGAGAAGAAAATGAGTTTTCTCCTGAGAAACCTTGGGTTTCCAGCTCCTTGTTGGAAGCTCACCCGGCTCTGCTCTATACCAAACGTGAAAGTCAATGTGAGCACTAGCCTCGAAGTAAGGCCCTGATTATCCTGGCAAAACGGGAGGCGTGCAGCAGCTCCATGAGGCCTTCATCGCTGTTCTGCTTTAGTTTCACGGTTGTAAGCTTTCCAACATTCCTAGGGACTTTGCTTAAGCAACCGTTTCGGTACCAGAACACTGCGTAGAGACAGTAAGCTCTGGTCCTGCGTGTATGCTGCGTGTCAACCTAGAAATTGGAGACTGATGGCATAAGGCTTCTTTTCCCATTATGAAAGCTCCGTTCATGCGGCCTCGAAGCTACCTGAAAAGCATTGTTGTTCCCGGGGTTTTCCTCACTGCCGGCATGGTTCTGAGAAGAAAATGAGTTTTCTCCTAAGAAACCTTGGGTTTCCAGTTCCTTGTTGGAAGCTCACCCTGCTCTGATCTATACCTAAAATGAAAGTCAACGTGAGCCCAAGCTTCGAAGTAAGGCCCTGATTATCCTTGCAAAACGAGAGGCGTGCAGCAGCTCCATGAGGCCTTCATCGTTGTTCTGCTTTAGTTTCAAGGTAGTAAGCTTTTCAACACTCCTAGGGGCCTTGCTTCAGCACCCGTTTCAGTCAGAACACTGCGTAGAACCAGGAAGCTCTGCTCCTGCGTGTATGCTGCGTGTCAACCTAGAAATAGAGACTGATGGCACAAGGCTTGTTTTCCCATTTTGAAAGCTCCATTCATGCGGCCCCGAAGCTACCTGAAAAGCACTGTTGTTACCGTGCTTTTACTTACAGCCGGCATGGCACATAGAAGAAATGAGTTTTCTCCAAAGAAACCTTGTGCTTCCAGTTCCTAGTTGGAAGCTCACCCTGCTCTGCTCTATACCAAACGTGAAAGTCAATGTGAGCACTAGCCTTGAAGTAAGGCCCTGATTATCCTGGCAAAACAGGTGGCGTGCAGCAGCTCCATGAGGCCTTCATCGCTGTTCTGCTTTAGTTTCACGGTAGTAAGCTTTCCAAGACTCCTAGGGACTTTGCTTAAGCAACCGTTTCGGTACCAGAACACTGCGTAGAGACAGTAAGCTCTGGTCCTGCGTGTATGCTGCGTGTCAACCTAGAAATTGGAGACTGATGGCATAAGGCTTCTTTTCCCATTATGAAAGCTCCGTTCATGCGGCCTCGAAGCTACCTGAAAAGCATGGTTGTTGCCGGGGTTTTCCTCACTGCCGGCATGGTTCTGAGAAGAAAATGAGTTTTCTCCTAAGAAACCTGGGATTTCCAGTTCCTTGTTGGAAGCTCACCCTGCTCTGCGCTATACCTAAAATGAAAGTCAACGTGAGCCCAAGCTTCGAAGTAAGGCCCTGATTATCCTTGCAAAACGAGAGGCGTGCAGCAGCTCCATGAGACCTTCATCGTTGTTCTGCTTTAGTTTCAAGGTAGTAAGCTTTTCAACACTCCTAGGGGCCTTGCTTCAGCACCCGTTTCAGTACCAGAACACTGCGTAGAACCAGGAAGCTCTGCTCCTGCGTGTATGCTGCGTGTCAACCTAGAAATTAGAGACTGATGGCACAAGGCTAGTTTTCCCATTATGAAAGCTCCGTTGATGCGGCCCCGAAGCTACCTGAAAAGCACTGTTGTTACCGTGCTTTTACTTACAGCCGGCATGGTTCATAGAAGAAAATGAGTTTTCTCGAAAGAAACCTTGTGCTTCCAGTTCCTAGTTGGAAGCTCACCCTGCTCTGCTCTATACCAAACGTGAAAGTCAATGTGAGCACTAGCCTCGAAGTAAGGCCCTGATTATCCTGGCAAAACGGGAGGCGTGCAGCAGCTCCATGAGGCCTTCATCGCGGTTCTGCTTTAGTTTCACGGTAGTAAGCTTTCCAAGACTCCTAGGGACTTTGCTTAAGCAACCGTTTCGGTACCAGAACACTGCGTAGAGACAGTAAGCTCTGGTCCTGCGTGTATGCTGCGTGTCAACCTAGAAATTGGAGACTGATGGCATAAGGCTTCTTTTCCCATTATGAAAGCTCCGTTCATGCGGCCTCGAAGCTACCTGAAAAGCATTGTTGTTGCCGGGGTTTTCCTCACTGCCGGCATGGTTCTGAGAAGAAAATGAGTTTTCTCCTAAGAAACCTTGGGTTTCCCGTTCCTTGTTGGAAGCTCACCCTGCTCTGCTCTATACCTAAAATGAAAGTCAACGTGAGCCCAAGCTTCGAAGTAAGGCCCTGATTATCCTTGCAAAACGAGAGGCGTGCAGCAGCTCCATGAGGCCTTCATCGTTGTTCTGCTTTAGTTTCAAGGTAGTAAGCTTTTCAACACTCCTAGGGGCCTTGCTTCAGCACCCGTTTCAGTCAGAACACTGCGTAGAACCAGGAAGCTCTGCTCCTGCGTGTATGCTGCGTGTCAACCTAGAAATTAGAGACTGATGGCACAAGGCTTGTTTTCCCATTTTGAAAGCTCCATTCATGCGTCCCCGAAGCTACCTGAAAAGCACTGTTGTTACCGTGCTTTTACTTACAGCCGGCATGGCACATAGAAGAAATGAGTTTTCTCCAAAGAAACCTTGTGCTTCCAGTTCCTAGTTGGAAGCTCACCCTGCTCTGCTCTATACCAAACGTGAAAGTCAATGTGAGCACTAGCCTCGAAGTAAGGCCCTGATTATCCTGGCAAAACAGGTGGCGTGCAGCAGCTCCATGAGGCCTTCATCGCTGTTCTGCTTTAGTTTCACGGTAGTAAGCTTTCCAAGACTCCTAGGGACTTTGCTTAAGCAACCGTTTCGGTACCAGAACACTGCGTAGAGACAGTAAGCTCTGGTCCTGCGTGTATGCTGCGTGTCAACCTAGAAATTGGAGACTGATGGCATAAGGCTTCTTTTCCCATTATGAAAGCTCCGTTCATGCGGCTTCGAAGCTACCTGAAAAGCATGGTTGTTGCCGGGGTTTTCCTCACTGCCGGCATGGTTCTGAGAAGAAAATGAGTTTTCTCCTGAGAAACCTTGGGTTTCCAGTTCCTTGTTGGAAGCTCACCCTGCTCTGCGCTATACCTAAAATGAAAGTCAACGTGAGCCCAAGCTTCGAAGTAAGGCCCTGATTATCCTTGCAAAACGAGAGGCGTGCAGCAGCTCCATGAGGCCTTCATCGTTGTTCTGCTTTAGTTTCAAGGTAGTAAGCTTTTCAACACTCCTAGGGGCCTTGCTTCAGCACCCGTTTCAGTCAGAACACTGCGTAGAACCAGGAAGCTCTGCTCCTGCGTGTATGCTGCGTGTCAACCTAGAAATTAGAGACTGATGGCACAAGGCTTGTTTTCCCATTTTGAAAGCTCCATTCATGCGGCCCCGAAGCTACCTGAAAAGCACTGTTGTTACCGTGCTTTTACTTACAGCCGGCATGGCACATAGAAGAAATGAGTTTTCTCCAAAGAAACCTTGTGCTTCCAGTTCCTAGTTGGAAGCTCACCCTGCTCTGCTCTATACCAAACGTGAAAGTCAATGTGAGCACTAGCCTTGAAGTAAGGCCCTGATTATCCTGGCAAAACAGGTGGCGTGCAGCAGCTCCATGAGGCCTTCATCGCTGTTCTGCTTTAGTTTCACGGTAGTAAGCTTTCCAAGACTCCTAGGGACTTTGCTTAAGCAACCGTTTCGGTACCAGAACACTGCGTAGAGACAGTAAGCTCTGGTCCTGCGTGTATGCTGCGTGTCAACCTAGAAATTGGAGACTGATGGCATAAGGCTTCTTTTCCCATTATGAAAGCTCCGTTCATGCGGCCTCGAAGCTACCTGAAAAGCATGGTTGTTGCCGGGGTTTTCCTCACTGCCGGCATGGTTCTGAGAAGAAAATGAGTTTTCTCCTAAGAAACCTGGGATTTCCAGTTCCTTGTTGGAAGCTCACCCTGCTCTGCGCTATACCTAAAATGAAAGTCAACGTGAGCCCAAGCTTCGAAGTAAGGCCCTGATTATCCTTGCAAAACGAGAGGCGTGCAGCAGCTCCATGAGACCTTCATCGTTGTTCTGCTTTAGTTTCAAGGTAGTAAGCTTTTCAACACTCCTAGGGGCCTTGCTTCAGCACCCGTTTCAGTACCAGAACACTGCGTAGAACCAGGAAGCTCTGCTCCTGCGTGTATGCTGCGTGTCAACCTAGAAATTAGAGACTGATGGCACAAGGCTAGTTTTCCCATTATGAAAGCTCCGTTGATGCGGCCCCGAAGCTACCTGAAAAGCACTGTTGTTACCGTGCTTTTACTTACAGCCGGCATGGTTCATAGAAGAAAATGAGTTTTCTCGAAAGAAACCTTGTGCTTCCAGTTCCTAGTTGGAAGCTCACCCTGCTCTGCTCTATACCAAACGTGAAAGTCAATGTGAGCACTAGCCTCGAAGTAAGGCCCTGATTATCCTGGCAAAACGGGAGGCGTGCAGCAGCTCCATGAGGCCTTCATCGCGGTTCTGCTTTAGTTTCACGGTAGTAAGCTTTCCAAGACTCCTAGGGACTTTGCTTAAGCAACCGTTTCGGTACCAGAACACTGCGTAGAGACAGTAAGCTCTGGTCCTGCGTGTATGCTGCGTGTCAACCTAGAAATTGGAGACTGATGGCATAAGGCTTCTTTTCCCATTATGAAAGCTCCGTTCATGCGGCCTCGAAGCTACCTGAAAAGCATTGTTGTTGCCGGGGTTTTCCTCACTGCCGGCATGGTTCTGAGAAGAAAATGAGTTTTCTCCTAAGAAACCTTGGGTTTCCCGTTCCTTGTTGGAAGCTCACCCTGCTCTGCTCTATACCTAAAATGAAAGTCAACGTGAGCCCAAGCTTCGAAGTAAGGCCCTGATTATCCTTGCAAAACGAGAGGCGTGCAGCAGCTCCATGAGGCCTTCATCGTTGTTCTGCTTTAGTTTCAAGGTAGTAAGCTTTTCAACACTCCTAGGGGCCTTGCTTAAGCACCCGTTTCAGTCAGAACACTGCGTAGAACCAGGAAGCTCTGCTCCTGCGTGTATGCTGCGTGTCAACCTAGAAATTAGAGACTGATGGCACAAGGCTTGTTTTCCCATTTTGAAAGCTCCATTCATGCGTCCCCGAAGCTACCTGAAAAGCACTGTTGTTACCGTGCTTTTACTTACAGCCGGCATGGCACATAGAAGAAATGAGTTTTCTCCAAAGAAACCTTGTGCTTCCAGTTCCTAGTTGGAAGCTCACCCTGCTCTGCTCTATACCAAACGTGAAAGTCAATGTGAGCACTAGCCTCGAAGTAAGGCCCTGATTATCCTGGCAAAACAGGTGGCGTGCAGCAGCTCCATGAGGCCTTCATCGCTGTTCTGCTTTAGTTTCACGGTAGTAAGCTTTCCAAGACTCCTAGGGACTTTGCTTAAGCAACCGTTTCGGTACCAGAACACTGCGTAGAGACAGTAAGCTCTGGTCCTGCGTGTATGCTGCGTGTCAACCTAGAAATTGGAGACTGATGGCATAAGGCTTCTTTTCCCATTATGAAAGCTCCGTTCATGCGGCTTCGAAGCTACCTGAAAAGCATTGTTGTTGCCGGGGTTTTCCTCACTGCCGGCATGGTTCTGAGAAGAAAATGAGTTTTCTCCTGAGAAACCTTGGGTTTCCAGTTCCTTGTTGGAAGCTCACCCTGCTCTGCGCTATACCTAAAATGAAAGTCAACGTGAGCCCAAGCTTCGAAGTAAGGCCCTGATTATCCTTGCAAAACGAGAGGCGTGCAGCAGCTCCATGAGGCCTTCATCGTTGTTCTGCTTTAGTTTCAAGGTAGTAAGCTTTTCAACACTCCTAGGGGCCTTGCTTCAGCACCCGTTTCAGTACCAGAACACTGCGTAGAACCAGGAAGCTCTGCTCCTGCGTGTATGCTGCGTGTCAACCTAGAAATTAGAGACTGATGGCACAAGGCTAGTTTTCCCATTATGAAAGCTCCGTTGATGCGGCCCCGAAGCTACCTGAAAAGCACTGTTGTTACCGTGCTTTTACTTACAGCCGGCATGGTTCATAGAAGAAAATGAGTTTTCTCGAAAGAAACCTTGTGCTTCCAGTTCCTAGTTGGAAGCTCACCCTGCTCTGCTCTATACCAAACGTGAAAGTCAATGTGAGCACTAGCCTCGAAGTAAGGCCCTGATTATCCTGGCAAAACGGGAGGCGTGCAGCAGCTCCATGAGGCCTTCATCGCTGTTCTGCTTTAGTTTCACGGTTGTAAGCTTTCCAACATTCCTAGGGACTTTGCTTAAGCAACCGTTTCGGTACCAGAACACTGCGTAGAGACAGTAAGCTCTGGTCCTGCGTGTATGCTGCGTGTCAACCTAGAAATTAGAGACTGATGGCACAAGGCTTGTTTTCCCATTTTGAAAGCTCCATTCATGCGGCCCCGAAGCTACCTGAAAAGCACTGTTGTTACCGTGCTTTTACTTACAGCCGGCATGGCACATAGAAGAAATGAGTTTTCTCCAAAGAAACCTTGTGCTTCCAGTTCCTAGTTGGAAGCTCACCCTGCTCTGCTCTATACCAAACGTGAAAGTCAATGTGAGCACTAGCCTTGAAGTAAGGCCCTGATTATCCTGGCAAAACAGGTGGCGTGCAGCAGCTCCATGAGGCCTTCATCGCTGTTCTGCTTTAGTTTCACGGTAGTAAGCTTTCCAAGACTCCTAGGGACTTTGCTTAAGCAACCGTTTCGGTACCAGAACACTGCGTAGAGACAGTAAGCTCTGGTCCTGCGTGTATGCTGCGTGTCAACCTAGAAATTGGAGACTGATGGCATAAGGCTTCTTTTCCCATTATGAAAGCTCCGTTCATGCGGCCTCGAAGCTACCTGAAAAGCATGGTTGTTGCCGGGGTTTTCCTCACTGCCGGCATGGTTCTGAGAAGAAAATGAGTTTTCTCCTAAGAAACCTGGGATTTCCAGTTCCTTGTTGGAAGCTCACCCTGCTCTGCGCTATACCTAAAATGAAAGTCAACGTGAGCCCAAGCTTCGAAGTAAGGCCCTGATTATCCTTGCAAAACGAGAGGCGTGCAGCAGCTCCATGAGGCCTTCATCGTTGTTCTGCTTTAGTTTCAAGGTAGTAAGCTTTTCAACACTCCTAGGGGCCTTGCTTCAGCACCCGTTTCAGTACCAGAACACTGCGTAGAACCAGGAAGCTCTGCTCCTGCGTGTATGCTGCGTGTCAACCTAGAAATTAGAGACTGATGGCACAAGGCTAGTTTTCCCATTATGAAAGCTCCGTTGATGCGGCCCCGAAGCTACCTGAAAAGCACTGTTGTTACCGTGCTTTTACTTACAGCCGGCATGGTTCATAGAAGAAAATGAGTTTTCTCGAAAGAAACCTTGTGCTTCCAGTTCCTAGTTGGAAGCTCACCCTGCTCTGCTCTATACCAAACGTGAAAGTCAATGTGAGCACTAGCCTCGAAGTAAGGCCCTGATTATCCTGGCAAAACGGGAGGCGTGCAGCAGCTCCATGAGGCCTTCATCGCTGTTCTGCTTTAGTTTCACGGTAGTAAGCTTTCCAAGACTCCTAGGGACTTTGCTTAAGCAACCGTTTCGGTACCAGAACACTGCGTAGAGACAGTAAGCTCTGGTCCTGCGTGTATGCTGCGTGTCAACCTAGAAATTGGAGACTGATGGCATAAGGCTTCTTTTCCCATTATGAAAGCTCCGTTCATGCGGCCTCGAAGCTACCTGAAAAGCATTGTTGTTGCCGGGGTTTTCCTCACTGCCGGCATGGTTCTGAGAAGAAAATGAGTTTTCTCCTAAGAAACCTTGGGTTTCCAGTTCCTTGTTGGAAGCTCACCCTGCTCTGCGCTATACCTAAAATGAAAGTCAACGTGAGCCCAAGCTTCGAAGTAAGGCCCTGATTATCCTTGCAAAACGAGAGGCGTGCAGCAGCTCCATGAGGCCTTCATCGTTGTTCTGCTTTAGTTTCAAGGTAGTAAGCTTTTCAACACTCCTAGGGGCCTTGCTTCAGCACCCGTTTCAGTACCAGAACACTGCGTAGAACCAGGAAGCTCTGCTCCTGCGTGTATGCTGCGTGTCAACCTAGAAATTAGAGACTGATGGCACAAGGCTAGTTTTCCCATTATGAAAGCTCCGTTGATGCGGCCCCGAAGCTACCTGAAAAGCACTGTTGTTACCGTGCTTTTACTTACAGCCGGCATGGTTCATAGAAGAAAATGAGTTTTCTCGAAAGAAACCTTGTGCTTCCAGTTCCTAGTTGGAAGCTCACCCTGCTCTGCTCTATACCAAACGTGAAAGTCAATGTGAGCACTAGCCTCGAAGTAAGGCCCTGATTATCCTGGCAAAACGGGAGGCGTGCAGCAGCTCCATGAGGCCTTCATCGCTGTTCTGCTTTAGTTTCACGGTAGTAAGCTTTCCAAGACTCCTAGGGACTTTGCTTAAGCAACCGTTTCGGTACCAGAACACTGCGTAGAGACAGTAAGCTCTGGTCCTGCGTGTATGCTGCGTGTCAACCTAGAAATTGGAGACTGAAGGCATAAGGCTTCTTTTCCCATTATGAAAGCTCCGTTCATGCGGCCTCGAAGCTACCTGAAAAGCATTGTTGTTGCCGGGGTTTTCCTCACTGCCGGCATGGTTCTGAGAAGAAAATGAGTTTTCTCCTAAGAAACCTTGGGTTTCCAGTTCCTTGTTGGAAGCTCACCCTGCTCTGCGCTATACCTAAAGTGAAAGTCAACGTGAGCCCAAGCTTCGAAGTAAGGCCCTGATTATCCTTGCAAAACGAGAGGCGTGCAGCAGTTCCATGAGGCCTTCATCGTTGTTCTGCTTTAGTTTCAAGGTAGTAAGCTTTTCAACACTCCTAGGGGCCTTGCTTCAGCACCCGTTTCAGTACCAGAACACTGCGTAGAACCAGGAAGCTCTGGTCCTGCGTGTATGCTGCGTGTCAACCTAGAAATTGGAGACTGATGGCATAAAGCTTCTTTTCCCATTATGAAAGCTCCGTTCATGCGGCCTCGAAGCTACCTGAAAAGCATGGTTGTTGCCGGGGTTTTCCTCACTGCCGGCATGGTACTGAGAAGAAAATGAGTTTTCTCCTGAGAAACCTTGGGTTTCCAGCTCCTTGTTGGAAGCTCACCCGGCTCTGCTCTATACCAAACGTGAAAGTCAATGTGAGCACTAGCCTCGAAGTAAGGCCCTGATTATCCTGGCAAAACGGGAGGCGTGCAGCAGCTCCATGAGGCCTTCATCGCTGTTCTGCTTTAGTTTCACGGTTGTAAGCTTTCCAACATTCCTAGGGACTTTGCTTAAGCAACCGTTTCGGTACCAGAACACTGCGTAGAGACAGTAAGCTCTGGTCCTGCGTGTATGCTGCGTGTCAACCTAGAAATTGGAGACTGATGGCATAAGGCTTCTTTTCCCATTATGAAAGCTCCGTTCATGCGGCCTCGAAGCTACCTGAAAAGCATTGTTGTTCCCGGGGTTTTCCTCACTGCCGGCATGGTTCTGAGAAGAAAATGAGTTTTCTCCTAAGAAACCTTGGGTTTCCAGTTCCTTGTTGGAAGCTCACCCTGCTCTGATCTATACCTAAAATGAAAGTCAACGTGAGCCCAAGCTTCGAAGTAAGGCCCTGATTATCCTTGCAAAACGAGAGGCGTGCAGCAGCTCCATGAGGCCTTCATCGTTGTTCTGCTTTAGTTTCAAGGTAGTAAGCTTTTCAACACTCCTAGGGGCCTTGCTTCAGCACCCGTTTCAGTCAGAACACTGCGTAGAACCAGGAAGCTCTGCTCCTGCGTGTATGCTGCGTGTCAACCTAGAAATAGAGACTGATGGCACAAGGCTTGTTTTCCCATTTTGAAAGCTCCATTCATGCGGCCCCGAAGCTACCTGAAAAGCACTGTTGTTACCGTGCTTTTACTTACAGCCGGCATGGCACATAGAAGAAATGAGTTTTCTCCAAAGAAACCTTGTGCTTCCAGTTCCTAGTTGGAAGCTCACCCTGCTCTGCTCTATACCAAACGTGAAAGTCAATGTGAGCACTAGCCTTGAAGTAAGGCCCTGATTATCCTGGCAAAACAGGTGGCGTGCAGCAGCTCCATGAGGCCTTCATCGCTGTTCTGCTTTAGTTTCACGGTAGTAAGCTTTCCAAGACTCCTAGGGACTTTGCTTAAGCAACCGTTTCGGTACCAGAACACTGCGTAGAGACAGTAAGCTCTGGTCCTGCGTGTATGCTGCGTGTCAACCTAGAAATTGGAGACTGATGGCATAAGGCTTCTTTTCCCATTATGAAAGCTCCGTTCATGCGGCCTCGAAGCTACCTGAAAAGCATGGTTGTTGCCGGGGTTTTCCTCACTGCCGGCATGGTTCTGAGAAGAAAATGAGTTTTCTCCTAAGAAACCTGGGATTTCCAGTTCCTTGTTGGAAGCTCACCCTGCTCTGCGCTATACCTAAAATGAAAGTCAACGTGAGCCCAAGCTTCGAAGTAAGGCCCTGATTATCCTTGCAAAACGAGAGGCGTGCAGCAGCTCCATGAGACCTTCATCGTTGTTCTGCTTTAGTTTCAAGGTAGTAAGCTTTTCAACACTCCTAGGGGCCTTGCTTCAGCACCCGTTTCAGTACCAGAACACTGCGTAGAACCAGGAAGCTCTGCTCCTGCGTGTATGCTGCGTGTCAACCTAGAAATTAGAGACTGATGGCACAAGGCTAGTTTTCCCATTATGAAAGCTCCGTTGATGCGGCCCCGAAGCTACCTGAAAAGCACTGTTGTTACCGTGCTTTTACTTACAGCCGGCATGGTTCATAGAAGAAAATGAGTTTTCTCGAAAGAAACCTTGTGCTTCCAGTTCCTAGTTGGAAGCTCACCCTGCTCTGCTCTATACCAAACGTGAAAGTCAATGTGAGCACTAGCCTCGAAGTAAGGCCCTGATTATCCTGGCAAAACGGGAGGCGTGCAGCAGCTCCATGAGGCCTTCATCGCGGTTCTGCTTTAGTTTCACGGTAGTAAGCTTTCCAAGACTCCTAGGGACTTTGCTTAAGCAACCGTTTCGGTACCAGAACACTGCGTAGAGACAGTAAGCTCTGGTCCTGCGTGTATGCTGCGTGTCAACCTAGAAATTGGAGACTGATGGCATAAGGCTTCTTTTCCCATTATGAAAGCTCCGTTCATGCGGCCTCGAAGCTACCTGAAAAGCATTGTTGTTGCCGGGGTTTTCCTCACTGCCGGCATGGTTCTGAGAAGAAAATGAGTTTTCTCCTAAGAAACCTTGGGTTTCCCGTTCCTTGTTGGAAGCTCACCCTGCTCTGCTCTATACCTAAAATGAAAGTCAACGTGAGCCCAAGCTTCGAAGTAAGGCCCTGATTATCCTTGCAAAACGAGAGGCGTGCAGCAGCTCCATGAGGCCTTCATCGTTGTTCTGCTTTAGTTTCAAGGTAGTAAGCTTTTCAACACTCCTAGGGGCCTTGCTTCAGCACCCGTTTCAGTCAGAACACTGCGTAGAACCAGGAAGCTCTGCTCCTGCGTGTATGCTGCGTGTCAACCTAGAAATTAGAGACTGATGGCACAAGGCTTGTTTTCCCATTTTGAAAGCTCCATTCATGCGTCCCCGAAGCTACCTGAAAAGCACTGTTGTTACCGTGCTTTTACTTACAGCCGGCATGGCACATAGAAGAAATGAGTTTTCTCCAAAGAAACCTTGTGCTTCCAGTTCCTAGTTGGAAGCTCACCCTGCTCTGCTCTATACCAAACGTGAAAGTCAATGTGAGCACTAGCCTCGAAGTAAGGCCCTGATTATCCTGGCAAAACAGGTGGCGTGCAGCAGCTCCATGAGGCCTTCATCGCTGTTCTGCTTTAGTTTCACGGTAGTAAGCTTTCCAAGACTCCTAGGGACTTTGCTTAAGCAACCGTTTCGGTACCAGAACACTGCGTAGAGACAGTAAGCTCTGGTCCTGCGTGTATGCTGCGTGTCAACCTAGAAATTGGAGACTGATGGCATAAGGCTTCTTTTCCCATTATGAAAGCTCCGTTCATGCGGCTTCGAAGCTACCTGAAAAGCATGGTTGTTGCCGGGGTTTTCCTCACTGCCGGCATGGTTCTGAGAAGAAAATGAGTTTTCTCCTGAGAAACCTTGGGTTTCCAGTTCCTTGTTGGAAGCTCACCCTGCTCTGCGCTATACCTAAAATGAAAGTCAACGTGAGCCCAAGCTTCGAAGTAAGGCCCTGATTATCCTTGCAAAACGAGAGGCGTGCAGCAGCTCCATGAGGCCTTCATCGTTGTTCTGCTTTAGTTTCAAGGTAGTAAGCTTTTCAACACTCCTAGGGGCCTTGCTTCAGCACCCGTTTCAGTCAGAACACTGCGTAGAACCAGGAAGCTCTGCTCCTGCGTGTATGCTGCGTGTCAACCTAGAAATTAGAGACTGATGGCACAAGGCTTGTTTTCCCATTTTGAAAGCTCCATTCATGCGGCCCCGAAGCTACCTGAAAAGCACTGTTGTTACCGTGCTTTTACTTACAGCCGGCATGGCACATAGAAGAAATGAGTTTTCTCCAAAGAAACCTTGTGCTTCCAGTTCCTAGTTGGAAGCTCACCCTGCTCTGCTCTATACCAAACGTGAAAGTCAATGTGAGCACTAGCCTTGAAGTAAGGCCCTGATTATCCTGGCAAAACAGGTGGCGTGCAGCAGCTCCATGAGGCCTTCATCGCTGTTCTGCTTTAGTTTCACGGTAGTAAGCTTTCCAAGACTCCTAGGGACTTTGCTTAAGCAACCGTTTCGGTACCAGAACACTGCGTAGAGACAGTAAGCTCTGGTCCTGCGTGTATGCTGCGTGTCAACCTAGAAATTGGAGACTGATGGCATAAGGCTTCTTTTCCCATTATGAAAGCTCCGTTCATGCGGCCTCGAAGCTACCTGAAAAGCATGGTTGTTGCCGGGGTTTTCCTCACTGCCGGCATGGTTCTGAGAAGAAAATGAGTTTTCTCCTAAGAAACCTGGGATTTCCAGTTCCTTGTTGGAAGCTCACCCTGCTCTGCGCTATACCTAAAATGAAAGTCAACGTGAGCCCAAGCTTCGAAGTAAGGCCCTGATTATCCTTGCAAAACGAGAGGCGTGCAGCAGCTCCATGAGACCTTCATCGTTGTTCTGCTTTAGTTTCAAGGTAGTAAGCTTTTCAACACTCCTAGGGGCCTTGCTTCAGCACCCGTTTCAGTACCAGAACACTGCGTAGAACCAGGAAGCTCTGCTCCTGCGTGTATGCTGCGTGTCAACCTAGAAATTAGAGACTGATGGCACAAGGCTAGTTTTCCCATTATGAAAGCTCCGTTGATGCGGCCCCGAAGCTACCTGAAAAGCACTGTTGTTACCGTGCTTTTACTTACAGCCGGCATGGTTCATAGAAGAAAATGAGTTTTCTCGAAAGAAACCTTGTGCTTCCAGTTCCTAGTTGGAAGCTCACCCTGCTCTGCTCTATACCAAACGTGAAAGTCAATGTGAGCACTAGCCTCGAAGTAAGGTCCTGATTATCCTGGCAAAACGGGAGGCGTGCAGCAGCTCCATGAGGCCTTCATCGCGGTTCTGCTTTAGTTTCACGGTAGTAAGCTTTCCAAGACTCCTAGGGACTTTGCTTAAGCAACCGTTTCGGTACCAGAACACTGCGTAGAGACAGTAAGCTCTGGTCCTGCGTGTATGCTGCGTGTCAACCTAGAAATTGGAGACTGATGGCATAAGGCTTCTTTTCCCATTATGAAAGCTCCGTTCATGCGGCCTCGAAGCTACCTGAAAAGCATTGTTGTTGCCGGGGTTTTCCTCACTGCCGGCATGGTTCTGAGAAGAAAATGAGTTTTCTCCTAAGAAACCTTGGGTTTCCCGTTCCTTGTTGGAAGCTCACCCTGCTCTGCTCTATACCTAAAATGAAAGTCAACGTGAGCCCAAGCTTCGAAGTAAGGCCCTGATTATCCTTGCAAAACGAGAGGCGTGCAGCAGCTCCATGAGGCCTTCATCGTTGTTCTGCTTTAGTTTCAAGGTAGTAAGCTTTTCAACACTCCTAGGGGCCTTGCTTAAGCACCCGTTTCAGTCAGAACACTGCGTAGAACCAGGAAGCTCTGCTCCTGCGTGTATGCTGCGTGTCAACCTAGAAATTAGAGACTGATGGCACAAGGCTTGTTTTCCCATTTTGAAAGCTCCATTCATGCGTCCCCGAAGCTACCTGAAAAGCACTGTTGTTACCGTGCTTTTACTTACAGCCGGCATGGCACATAGAAGAAATGAGTTTTCTCCAAAGAAACCTTGTGCTTCCAGTTCCTAGTTGGAAGCTCACCCTGCTCTGCTCTATACCAAACGTGAAAGTCAATGTGAGCACTAGCCTCGAAGTAAGGCCCTGATTATCCTGGCAAAACAGGTGGCGTGCAGCAGCTCCATGAGGCCTTCATCGCTGTTCTGCTTTAGTTTCACGGTAGTAAGCTTTCCAAGACTCCTAGGGACTTTGCTTAAGCAACCGTTTCGGTACCAGAACACTGCGTAGAGACAGTAAGCTCTGGTCCTGCGTGTATGCTGCGTGTCAACCTAGAAATTGGAGACTGATGGCATAAGGCTTCTTTTCCCATTATGAAAGCTCCGTTCATGCGGCTTCGAAGCTACCTGAAAAGCATTGTTGTTGCCGGGGTTTTCCTCACTGCCGGCATGGTTCTGAGAAGAAAATGAGTTTTCTCCTGAGAAACCTTGGGTTTCCAGTTCCTTGTTGGAAGCTCACCCTGCTCTGCGCTATACCTAAAATGAAAGTCAACGTGAGCCCAAGCTTCGAAGTAAGGCCCTGATTATCCTTGCAAAACGAGAGGCGTGCAGCAGCTCCATGAGGCCTTCATCGTTGTTCTGCTTTAGTTTCAAGGTAGTAAGCTTTTCAACACTCCTAGGGGCCTTGCTTCAGCACCCGTTTCAGTACCAGAACACTGCGTAGAACCAGGAAGCTCTGCTCCTGCGTGTATGCTGCGTGTCAACCTAGAAATTAGAGACTGATGGCACAAGGCTAGTTTTCCCATTATGAAAGCTCCGTTGATGCGGCCCCGAAGCTACCTGAAAAGCACTGTTGTTACCGTGCTTTTACTTACAGCCGGCATGGTTCATAGAAGAAAATGAGTTTTCTCGAAAGAAACCTTGTGCTTCCAGTTCCTAGTTGGAAGCTCACCCTGCTCTGCTCTATACCAAACGTGAAAGTCAATGTGAGCACTAGCCTCGAAGTAAGGCCCTGATTATCCTGGCAAAACGGGAGGCGTGCAGCAGCTCCATGAGGCCTTCATCGCTGTTCTGCTTTAGTTTCACGGTTGTAAGCTTTCCAACATTCCTAGGGACTTTGCTTAAGCAACCGTTTCGGTACCAGAACACTGCGTAGAGACAGTAAGCTCTGGTCCTGCGTGTATGCTGCGTGTCAACCTAGAAATTGGAGACTGATGGCATAAGGCTTCTTTTCCCATTATGAAAGCTCCGTTCATGCGTCCTCGAAGCTACCTGAAAAGCATTGTTGTTGCCGGGGTTTTCCTCACTGCCGGCATGGTTCTGAGAAGAAAATGAGTTTTCTCCTAAGAAACCTGCGATTTCCAGTTCCTTGTTGGAAGCTCACCCTGCTCTGATCTATACCTAAAATGAAAGTCAACGTGAGCCCAAGCTTCGAAGTAAGGCCCTGATTATCCTTGCAAAACGAGAGGCGTGCAGCAGCTCCATGAGGCCTTCATCGTTGTTCTGCTTTAGTTTCAAGGTAGTAAGCTTTTCAACACTCCTAGGGGCCTTGCTTAAGCACCCGTTTCAGTCAGAACACTGCGTAGAACCAGGAAGCTCTGCTCCTGCGTGTATGCTGCGTGTCAACCTAGAAATTAGAGACTGATGGCACAAGGCTTGTTTTCCCATTTTGAAAGCTCCATTCATGCGGCCCCGAAGCTACCTGAAAAGCACTGTTGTTACCGTGCTTTTACTTACAGCCGGCATGGCACATAGAAGAAATGAGTTTTCTCCAAAGAAACCTTGTGCTTCCAGTTCCTAGTTGGAAGCTCACCCTGCTCTGCTCTATACCAAACGTGAAAGTCAATGTGAGCACTAGCCTTGAAGTAAGGCCCTGATTATCCTGGCAAAACAGGTGGCGTGCAGCAGCTCCATGAGGCCTTCATCGCTGTTCTGCTTTAGTTTCACGGTAGTAAGCTTTCCAAGACTCCTAGGGACTTTGCTTAAGCAACCGTTTCGGTACCAGAACACTGCGTAGAGACAGTAAGCTCTGGTCCTGCGTGTATGCTGCGTGTCAACCTAGAAATTGGAGACTGATGGCATAAGGCTTCTTTTCCCATTATGAAAGCTCCGTTCATGCGGCCTCGAAGCTACCTGAAAAGCATGGTTGTTGCCGGGGTTTTCCTCACTGCCGGCATGGTTCTGAGAAGAAAATGAGTTTTCTCCTAAGAAACCTGGGATTTCCAGTTCCTTGTTGGAAGCTCACCCTGCTCTGCGCTATACCTAAAATGAAAGTCAACGTGAGCCCAAGCTTCGAAGTAAGGCCCTGATTATCCTTGCAAAACGAGAGGCGTGCAGCAGCTCCATGAGGCCTTCATCGTTGTTCTGCTTTAGTTTCAAGGTAGTAAACTTTTCAACACTCCTAGGGGCCTTGCTTCAGCACCCGTTTCAGTACCAGAACACTGCGTAGAACGAGGAAGCTCTGCTCCTGCGTGTATGCTGCGTGTCAACCTAGAAATTAGAGACTGATGGCACAAGGCTAGTTTTCCCATTATGAAAGCTCCGTTGATGCGGCCCCGAAGCTACCTGAAAAGCACTGTTGTTACCGTGCTTTTACTTACAGCCGGCATGGTTCATAGAAGAAAATGAGTTTTCTCGAAAGAAACCTTGTGCTTCCAGTTCCTAGTTGGAAGCTCACCCTGCTCTGCTCTATACCAAACGTGAAAGTCAATGTGAGCACTAGCCTCGAAGTAAGGCCCTGATTATCCTGGCAAAACGGGAGGCGTGCAGCAGCTCCATGAGGCCTTCATCGCTGTTCTGCTTTAGTTTCACGGTAGTAAGCTTTCCAAGACTCCTAGGGACTTTGCTTAAGCAACCGTTTCGGTACCAGAACACTGCGTAGAGACAGTAAGCTCTGGTCCTGCTTGTATGCTGCGTGTCAACCTAGAAATTGGAGACTGATGGCATAAGGCTTCTTTTCCCATTATGAAAGCTCCGTTCATGCGGCCTCGAAGCTACCTGAAAAGCATTGTTGTTGCCGGGGTTTTCCTCACTGCCGGCATGGTTCTGAGAAGAAAATGAGTTTTCTCCTAAGAAACCTTGGGTTTCCCGTTCCTTGTTGGAAGCTCACCCTGCTCTGCTCTATACCTAAAATGAAAGTCAACGTGAGCCCAAGCTTCGAAGTAAGGCCCTGATTATCCTTGCAAAACGAGAGGCGTGCAGCAGCTCCATGAGGCCTTCATCGTTGTTCTCCTTTAGTTTCAAGGTAGTAAGCTTTTCAACACTCCTAGGGGCCTTGCTTCAGCACCCGTTTCAGTCAGAACACTGCGTAGAACCAGGAAGCTCTGCTCCTGCGTGTATGCTGCGTGTCAACCTAGAAATTAGAGACTGATGGCACAAGGCTTGTTTTCCCATTTTGAAAGCTCCATTCATGCGTCCCCGAAGCTACCTGAAAAGCACTGTTGTTACCGTGCTTTTACTTACAGCCGGCATGGCACATAGAAGAAATGAGTTTTCTCCAAAGAAACCTTGTGCTTCCAGTTCCTAGTTGGAAGCTCACCCTGCTCTGCTCTATACCAAACGTGAAAGTCAATGTGAGCACTAGCCTCGAAGTAAGGCCCTGATTAGCCTGGCAAAACAGGTGGCGTGCAGCAGCTCCATGAGGCCTTCATCGCTGTTCTGCTTTAGTTTCACGGTAGTAAGCTTTCCAAGACTCCTAGGGACTTTGCTTAAGCAACCGTTTCGGTACCAGAACACTGCGTAGAGACAGTAAGCTCTGGTCCTGCGTGTATGCTGCGTGTCAACCTAGAAATTGGAGACTGATGGCATAAGGCTTCTTTTCCCATTATGAAAGCTCCGTTCATGCGGCCTCGAAGCTACCTGAAAAGCATGGTTGTTGCCGGGGTTTTCCTCACTGCCGGCATGGTTCTGAGAAGAAAATGAGTTTTCTCCTAAGAAACCTGGGATTTCCAGTTCCTTGTTGGAAGCTCACCCTGCTCTGCGCTATACCTAAAATGAAAGTCAACGTGAGCCCAAGCTTCGAAGTAAGGCCCTGATTATCCTTGCAAAACGAGAGGCGTGCAGCAGCTCCATGAGGCCTTCATCGTTGTTCTGCTTTAGTTTCAAGGTAGTAAGCTTTTCAACACGCCTAGGGGCCTTGCTTCAGCACCCGTTTCAGTACCAGAACACTGCGTAGAACCAGGAAGCTCTGCTCCTGCGTGTATGCTGCGTGTCAACCTAGAAATTAGAGACTGATGGCACAAGGCTAGTTTTCCCATTATGAAAGCTCCGTTGATGCGGCCCCGAAGCTACCTGAAAAGCACTGTTGTTACCGTGCTTTTACTTACAGCCGGCATGGTTCATAGAAGAAAATGAGTTTTCTCGAAAGAAACCTTGTGCTTCCAGTTCCTAGTTGGAAGCTCACCCTGCTCTGCTCTATACCAAACGTGAAAGTCAATGTGAGCACTAGCCTTGAAGTAAGGCCCTGATTATCCTGGCAAAACAGGTGGCGTGCAGCAGCTCCATGAGGCCTTCATCGCTGTTCTGCTTTAGTTTCACGGTAGTAAGCTTTCCAAGACTCCTAGGGACTTTGCTTAAGCAACCGTTTCGGTACCAGAACACTGCGTAGAGACAGTAAGCTCTGGTCCTGCGTGTATGCTGCGTGTCAACCTAGAAATTGGAGACTGATGGCATAAGGCTTCTTTTCCCATTATGAAAGCTCCGTTCATGCGGCCTCGAAGCTACCTGAAAAGCATGGTTGTTGCCGGGGTTTTCCTCACTGCCGGCATGGTTCTGAGAAGAAAATGAGTTTTCTCCTAAGAAACCTGGGATTTCCAGTTCCTTGTTGGAAGCTCACCCTGCTCTGCGCTATACCTAAAATGAAAGTCAACGTGAGCCCAAGCTTCGAAGTAAGGCCCTGATTATCCTTGCAAAACGAGAGGCGTGCAGCAGCTCCATGAGGCCTTCATCGTTGTTCTGCTTTAGTTTCAAGGTAGTAAGCTTTTCAACACTCCTAGGGGCCTTGCTTCAGCACCCGTTTCAGTACCAGAACACTGCGTAGAACCAGGAAGCTCTGCTCCTGCGTGTATGCTGCGTGTCAACCTAGAAATTAGAGACTGATGGCACAAGGCTAGTTTTCCCATTATGAAAGCTCCGTTGATGCGGCCCCGAAGCTACCTGAAAAGCACTGTTGTTACCGTGCTTTTACTTACAGCCGGCATGGTTCATAGAAGAAAATGAGTTTTCTCGAAAGAAACCTTGTGCTTCCAGTTCCTAGTTGGAAGCTCACCCTGCTCTGCTCTATACCAAACGTGAAAGTCAATGTGAGCACTAGCCTCGAAGTAAGGCCCTGATTATCCTGGCAAAACGGGAGGCGTGCAGCAGCTCCATGAGGCCTTCATCGCTGTTCTGCTTTAGTTTCACGGTAGTAAGCTTTCCAAGACTCCTAGGGACTTTGCTTAAGCAACCGTTTCGGTACCAGAACACTGCGTAGAGACAGTAAGCTCTGGTCCTGCGTGTATGCTGCGTGTCAACCTAGAAATTGGAGACTGATGGCATAAGGCTTCTTTTCCCATTATGAAAGCTCCGTTCATGCGGCCTCGAAGCTACCTGAAAAGCATTGTTGTTGCCGGGGTTTTCCTCACTGCCGGCATGGTTCTGAGAAGAAAATGAGTTTTCTCCTAAGAAACCTTGGGTTTCCCGTTCCTTGTTGGAAGCTCAACATGCTCTGCTCTATACCTAAAATGAAAGTCAACGTGAGCCCAAGCTTCGAAGTAAGGCCCTGATTATCCTTGCAAAACGAGAGGCGTGCAGCAGCTCCATGAGGCCTTCATCGTTGTTCTGCTTTAGTTTCAAGGTAGTAAGCTTTTCAACACTCCTAGGGGCCTTGATCAGCACCCGTTTCAGTCAGAACACTGCGTAGAACCAGGAAGCTCTGCTCCTGCGTGTATGCTGCGTGTCAACCTAGAAATTAGAGACTGATGGCACAAGGCTTGTTTTCCCATTTTGAAAGCTCCATTCATGCGTCCCCGAAGCTACCTGAAAAGCACTGTTGTTACCGTGCTTTTACTTACAGCCGGCATGGCACATAGAAGAAATGAGTTTTCTCCAAAGAAACCTTGTGCTTCCAGTTCCTAGTTGGAAGCTCACCCTGCTCTGCTCTATACCAAACGTGAAAGTCAATGTGAGCACTAGCCTCGAAGTAAGGCCCTGATTAGCCTGGCAAAACAGGTGGCGTGCAGCAGCTCCATGAGGCCTTCATCGCTGTTCTGCTTTAGTTTCACGGTAGTAAGCTTTCCAAGACTCCTAGGGACTTTGCTTAAGCAACCGTTTCGGTACCAGAACACTGCGTAGAGACAGTAAGCTCTGGTCCTGCGTGTATGCTGCGTGTCAACCTAGAAATTGGAGACTGATGGCATAAGGCTTCTTTTCCCATTATGAAAGCTCCGTTCATGCGGCCTCGAAGCTACCTGAAAAGCATGGTTGTTGCCGGGGTTTTCCTCACTGCCGGCATGGTTCTGAGAAGAAAATGAGTTTTCTCCTAAGAAACCTGGGATTTCCAGTTCCTTGTTGGAAGCTCACCCTGCTCTGCGCTATACCTAAAATGAAAGTCAACGTGAGCCCAAGCTTCGAAGTAAGGCCCTGATTATCCTTGCAAAACGAGAGGCGTGCAGCAGCTCCATGAGGCCTTCATCGTTGTTCTGCTTTAGTTTCAAGGTAGTAAGCTTTTCAACACTCCTAGGGGCCTTGCTTCAGCACCCGTTTCAGTACCAGAACACTGCGTAGAACCAGGAAGCTCTGCTCCTGCGTGTATGCTGCGTGTCAACCTAGAAATTAGAGACTGATGGCACAAGGCTAGTTTTCCCATTATGAAAGCTCCGTTGATGCGGCCCCGAAGCTACCTGAAAAGCACTGTTGTTACCGTGCTTTTACTTACAGCCGGCATGGTTCATAGAAGAAAATGAGTTTTCTCGAAAGAAACCTTGTGCTTCCAGTTCCTAGTTGGAAGCTCACCCTGCTCTGCTCTATACCAAACGTGAAAGTCAATGTGAGCACTAGCCTCGAAGTAAGGCCCTGATTATCCTGGCAAAACGGGAGGCGTGCAGCAGCTCCATGAGGCCTTCATCGCTGTTCTGCTTTAGTTTCACGGTAGTAAGCTTTCCAAGACTCCTAGGGACTTTGCTTAAGCAACCGTTTCGGTACCAGAACACTGCGTAGAGACAGTAAGCTCTGGTCCTGCGTGTATGCTGCGTGTCAACCTAGAAATTGGAGACTGATGGCATAAGGCTTCTTTTCCCATTATGAAAGCTCCGTTCATGCGGCCTCGAAGCTACCTGAAAAGCATTGTTGTTGCCGGGGTTTTCCTCACTGCCGGCATGGTTCTGAGAAGAAAATGAGTTTTCTCCTAAGAAACCTTGGGTTTCCCGTTCCTTGTTGGAAGCTCAACATGCTCTGCTCTATACCTAAAATGAAAGTCAACGTGAGCCCAAGCTTCGAAGTAAGGCCCTGATTATCCTTGCAAAACGAGAGGCGTGCAGCAGCTCCATGAGGCCTTCATCGTTGTTCTGCTTTAGTTTCAAGGTAGTAAGCTTTTCAACACTCCTAGGGGCCTTGCTTCAGCACCCGTTTCAGTCAGAACACTGCGTAGAACCAGGAAGCTCTGCTCCTGCGTGTATGCTGCGTGTCAACCTAGAAATTAGAGACTGATGGCACAAGGCTTGTTTTCCCATTTTGAAAGCTCCATTCATGCGTCCCCGAAGCTACCTGAAAAGCACTGTTGTTACCGTGCTTTTACTTACAGCCGGCATGGCACATAGAAGAAATGAGTTTTCTCCAAAGAAACCTTGTGCTTCCAGTTCCTAGTTGGAAGCTCACCCTGCTCTGCTCTATACCAAACGTGAAAGTCAATGTGAGCACTAGCCTCGAAGTAAGGCCCTGATTAGCCTGGCAAAACAGGTGGCGTGCAGCAGCTCCATGAGGCCTTCATCGCTGTTCTGCTTTAGTTTCACGGTAGTAAGCTTTCCAAGACTCCTAGGGACTTTGCTTAAGCAACCGTTTCGGTACCAGAACACTGCGTAGAGACAGTAAGCTCTGGTCCTGCGTGTATGCTGCGTGTCAACCTAGAAATTGGAGACTGATGGCATAAGGCTTCTTTTCCCATTATGAAAGCTCCGTTCATGCGGCCTCGAAGCTACCTGAAAAGCATGGTTGTTGCCGGGGTTTTCCTCACTGCCGGCATGGTTCTGAGAAGAAAATGAGTTTTCTCCTAAGAAACCTGGGATTTCCAGTTCCTTGTTGGAAGCTCACCCTGCTCTGCGCTATACCTAAAATGAAAGTCAACGTGAGCCCAAGCTTCGAAGTAAGGCCCTGATTATCCTTGCAAAACGAGAGGCGTGCAGCAGCTCCATGAGGCCTTCATCGTTGTTCTGCTTTAGTTTCAAGGTAGTAAGCTTTTCAACACTCCTAGGGGCCTTGCTTCAGCACCCGTTTCAGTACCAGAACACTGCGTAGAACCAGGAAGCTCTGCTCCTGCGTGTATGCTGCGTGTCAACCTAGAAATTAGAGACTGATGGCACAAGGCTAGTTTTCCCATTATGAAAGCTCCGTTGATGCGGCCCCGAAGCTACCTGAAAAGCACTGTTGTTACCGTGCTTTTACTTACAGCCGGCATGGTTCATAGAAGAAAATGAGTTTTCTCGAAAGAAACCTTGTGCTTCCAGTTCCTAGTTGGAAGCTCACCCTGCTCTGCTCTATACCAAACGTGAAAGTCAATGTGAGCACTAGCCTCGAAGTAAGGCCCTGATTATCCTGGCAAAACGGGAGGCGTGCAGCAGCTCCATGAGGCCTTCATTGCTGTTCTGCTTTAGTTTCACGGTAGTAAGCTTTCCAACATTCCTAGGGACTTTGCTTAAGCAACCGTTTCGGTACCAGAACACTGCGTAGAGACAGTAAGCTCTGGTCCTGCGTGTATGCTGCGTGTCAACCTAGAAATTGGAGACTGATGGCATAAGGCTTCTTTTCCCATTATGAAAGCTCCGTTCATGCGGCCTCGAAGCTACCTGAAAAGCATTGTTGTTGCCGGGGTTTTCCTCACTGCCGGCATGGTTCTGAGAAGAAAATGAGTTTTCTCCTAAGAAACCTTGGGTTTCCCGTTCCTTGTTGGAAGCTCACCCTGCTCTGCTCTATACCTAAAATGAAAGTCAACGTGAGCCCAAGCTTCGAAGTAAGGCCCTGATTATCCTTGCAAAACGAGAGGCGTGCAGCAGCTCCATGAGGCCTTCATCGTTGTTCTCCTTTAGTTTCAAGGTAGTAAGCTTTTCAACACTCCTAGGGGCCTTGCTTCAGCACCCGTTTCAGTCAGAACACTGCGTAGAACCAGGAAGCTCTGCTCCTGCGTGTATGCTGCGTGTCAACCTAGAAATTAGAGACTGATGGCACAAGGCTTGTTTTCCCATTTTGAAAGCTCCATTCATGCGTCCCCGAAGCTACCTGAAAAGCACTGTTGTTACCGTGCTTTTACTTACAGCCGGCATGGCACATAGAAGAAATGAGTTTTCTCCAAAGAAACCTTGTGCTTCCAGTTCCTAGTTGGAAGCTCACCCTGCTCTGCTCTATACCAAACGTGAAAGTCAATGTGAGCACTAGCCTCGAAGTAAGGCCCTGATTAGCCTGGCAAAACAGGTGGCGTGCAGCAGCTCCATGAGGCCTTCATCGCTGTTCTGCTTTAGTTTCACGGTAGTAAGCTTTCCAAGACTCCTAGGGACTTTGCTTAAGCAACCGTTTCGGTACCAGAACACTGCGTAGAGACAGTAAGCTCTGGTCCTGCGTGTATGCTGCGTGTCAACCTAGAAATTGGAGACTGATGGCATAAGGCTTCTTTTCCCATTATGAAAGCTCCGTTCATGCGGCCTCGAAGCTACCTGAAAAGCATGGTTGTTGCCGGGGTTTTCCTCACTGCCGGCATGGTTCTGAGAAGAAAATGAGTTTTCTCCTAAGAAACCTGGGATTTCCAGTTCCTTGTTGGAAGCTCACCCTGCTCTGCGCTATACCTAAAATGAAAGTCAACGTGAGCCCAAGCTTCGAAGTAAGGCCCTGATTATCCTTGCAAAACGAGAGGCGTGCAGCAGCTCCATGAGGCCTTCATCGTTGTTCTGCTTTAGTTTCAAGGTAGTAAGCTTTTCAACACGCCTAGGGGCCTTGCTTCAGCACCCGTTTCAGTACCAGAACACTGCGTAGAACCAGGAAGCTCTGCTCCTGCGTGTATGCTGCGTGTCAACCTAGAAATTAGAGACTGATGGCACAAGGCTAGTTTTCCCATTATGAAAGCTCCGTTGATGCGGCCCCGAAGCTACCTGAAAAGCACTGTTGTTACCGTGCTTTTACTTACAGCCGGCATGGTTCATAGAAGAAAATGAGTTTTCTCGAAAGAAACCTTGTGCTTCCAGTTCCTAGTTGGAAGCTCACCCTGCTCTGCTCTATACCAAACGTGAAAGTCAATGTGAGCACTAGCCTTGAAGTAAGGCCCTGATTATCCTGGCAAAACAGGTGGCGTGCAGCAGCTCCATGAGGCCTTCATCGCTGTTCTGCTTTAGTTTCACGGTAGTAAGCTTTCCAAGACTCCTAGGGACTTTGCTTAAGCAACCGTTTCGGTACCAGAACACTGCGTAGAGACAGTAAGCTCTGGTCCTGCGTGTATGCTGCGTGTCAACCTAGAAATTGGAGACTGATGGCATAAGGCTTCTTTTCCCATTATGAAAGCTCCGTTCATGCGGCCTCGAAGCTACCTGAAAAGCATGGTTGTTGCCGGGGTTTTCCTCACTGCCGGCATGGTTCTGAGAAGAAAATGAGTTTTCTCCTAAGAAACCTGGGATTTCCAGTTCCTTGTTGGAAGCTCACCCTGCTCTGCGCTATACCTAAAATGAAAGTCAACGTGAGCCCAAGCTTCGAAGTAAGGCCCTGATTATCCTTGCAAAACGAGAGGCGTGCAGCAGCTCCATGAGGCCTTCATCGTTGTTCTGCTTTAGTTTCAAGGTAGTAAGCTTTTCAACACTCCTAGGGGCCTTGCTTCAGCACCCGTTTCAGTACCAGAACACTGCGTAGAACCAGGAAGCTCTGCTCCTGCGTGTATGCTGCGTGTCAACCTAGAAATTAGAGACTGATGGCACAAGGCTAGTTTTCCCATTATGAAAGCTCCGTTGATGCGGCCCCGAAGCTACCTGAAAAGCACTGTTGTTACCGTGCTTTTACTTACAGCCGGCATGGTTCATAGAAGAAAATGAGTTTTCTCGAAAGAAACCTTGTGCTTCCAGTTCCTAGTTGGAAGCTCACCCTGCTCTGCTCTATACCAAACGTGAAAGTCAATGTGAGCACTAGCCTCGAAGTAAGGCCCTGATTATCCTGGCAAAACGGGAGGCGTGCAGCAGCTCCATGAGGCCTTCATCGCTGTTCTGCTTTAGTTTCACGGTAGTAAGCTTTCCAAGACTCCTAGGGACTTTGCTTAAGCAACCGTTTCGGTACCAGAACACTGCGTAGAGACAGTAAGCTCTGGTCCTGCGTGTATGCTGCGTGTCAACCTAGAAATTGGAGACTGATGGCATAAGGCTTCTTTTCCCATTATGAAAGCTCCGTTCATGCGGCCTCGAAGCTACCTGAAAAGCATTGTTGTTGCCGGGGTTTTCCTCACTGCCGGCATGGTTCTGAGAAGAAAATGAGTTTTCTCCTAAGAAACCTTGGGTTTCCCGTTCCTTGTTGGAAGCTCAACATGCTCTGCTCTATACCTAAAATGAAAGTCAACGTGAGCCCAAGCTTCGAAGTAAGGCCCTGATTATCCTTGCAAAACGAGAGGCGTGCAGCAGCTCCATGAGGCCTTCATCGTTGTTCTGCTTTAGTTTCAAGGTAGTAAGCTTTTCAACACTCCTAGGGGCCTTGCTTCAGCACCCGTTTCAGTCAGAACACTGCGTAGAACCAGGAAGCTCTGCTCCTGCGTGTATGCTGCGTGTCAACCTAGAAATTAGAGACTGATGGCACAAGGCTTGTTTTCCCATTTTGAAAGCTCCATTCATGCGTCCCCGAAGCTACCTGAAAAGCACTGTTGTTACCGTGCTTTTACTTACAGCCGGCATGGCACATAGAAGAAATGAGTTTTCTCCAAAGAAACCTTGTGCTTCCAGTTCCTAGTTGGAAGCTCACCCTGCTCTGCTCTATACCAAACGTGAAAGTCAATGTGAGCACTAGCCTCGAAGTAAGGCCCTGATTAGCCTGGCAAAACAGGTGGCGTGCAGCAGCTCCATGAGGCCTTCATCGCTGTTCTGCTTTAGTTTCACGGTAGTAAGCTTTCCAAGACTCCTAGGGACTTTGCTTAAGCAACCGTTTCGGTACCAGAACACTGCGTAGAGACAGTAAGCTCTGGTCCTGCGTGTATGCTGCGTGTCAACCTAGAAATTGGAGACTGATGGCATAAGGCTTCTTTTCCCATTATGAAAGCTCCGTTCATGCGGCCTCGAAGCTACCTGAAAAGCATGGTTGTTGCCGGGGTTTTCCTCACTGCCGGCATGGTTCTGAGAAGAAAATGAGTTTTCTCCTAAGAAACCTGGGATTTCCAGTTCCTTGTTGGAAGCTCACCCTGCTCTGCGCTATACCTAAAATGAAAGTCAACGTGAGCCCAAGCTTCGAAGTAAGGCCCTGATTATCCTTGCAAAACGAGAGGCGTGCAGCAGCTCCATGAGGCCTTCATCGTTGTTCTGCTTTAGTTTCAAGGTAGTAAGCTTTTCAACACTCCTAGGGGCCTTGCTTCAGCACCCGTTTCAGTACCAGAACACTGCGTAGAACCAGGAAGCTCTGCTCCTGCGTGTATGCTGCGTGTCAACCTAGAAATTAGAGACTGATGGCACAAGGCTAGTTTTCCCATTATGAAAGCTCCGTTGATGCGGCCCCGAAGCTACCTGAAAAGCACTGTTGTTACCGTGCTTTTACTTACAGCCGGCATGGTTCATAGAAGAAAATGAGTTTTCTCGAAAGAAACCTTGTGCTTCCAGTTCCTAGTTGGAAGCTCACCCTGCTCTGCTCTATACCAAACGTGAAAGTCAATGTGAGCACTAGCCTCGAAGTAAGGCCCTGATTATCCTGGCAAAACGGGAGGCGTGCAGCAGCTCCATGAGGCCTTCATCGCTGTTCTGCTTTAGTTTCACGGTAGTAAGCTTTCCAAGACTCCTAGGGACTTTGCTTAAGCAACCGTTTCGGTACCAGAACACTGCGTAGAGACAGTAAGCTCTGGTCCTGCGTGTATGCTGCGTGTCAACCTAGAAATTGGAGACTGATGGCATAAGGCTTCTTTTCCCATTATGAAAGCTCCGTTCATGCGGCCTCGAAGCTACCTGAAAAGCATTGTTGTTGCCGGGGTTTTCCTCACTGCCGGCATGGTTCTGAGAAGAAAATGAGTTTTCTCCTAAGAAACCTTGGGTTTCCCGTTCCTTGTTGGAAGCTCAACATGCTCTGCTCTATACCTAAAATGAAAGTCAACGTGAGCCCAAGCTTCGAAGTAAGGCCCTGATTATCCTTGCAAAACGAGAGGCGTGCAGCAGCTCCATGAGGCCTTCATCGTTGTTCTGCTTTAGTTTCAAGGTAGTAAGCTTTTCAACACTCCTAGGGGCCTTGCTTCAGCACCCGTTTCAGTCAGAACACTGCGTAGAACCAGGAAGCTCTGCTCCTGCGTGTATGCTGCGTGTCAACCTAGAAATTAGAGACTGATGGCACAAGGCTTGTTTTCCCATTTTGAAAGCTCCATTCATGCGTCCCCGAAGCTACCTGAAAAGCACTGTTGTTACCGTGCTTTTACTTACAGCCGGCATGGCACATAGAAGAAATGAGTTTTCTCCAAAGAAACCTTGTGCTTCCAGTTCCTAGTTGGAAGCTCACCCTGCTCTGCTCTATACCAAACGTGAAAGTCAATGTGAGCACTAGCCTCGAAGTAAGGCCCTGATTAGCCTGGCAAAACAGGTGGCGTGCAGCAGCTCCATGAGGCCTTCATCGCTGTTCTGCTTTAGTTTCACGGTAGTAAGCTTTCCAAGACTCCTAGGGACTTTGCTTAAGCAACCGTTTCGGTACCAGAACACTGCGTAGAGACAGTAAGCTCTGGTCCTGCGTGTATGCTGCGTGTCAACCTAGAAATTGGAGACTGATGGCATAAGGCTTCTTTTCCCATTATGAAAGCTCCGTTCATGCGGCCTCGAAGCTACCTGAAAAGCATGGTTGTTGCCGGGGTTTTCCTCACTGCCGGCATGGTTCTGAGAAGAAAATGAGTTTTCTCCTAAGAAACCTGGGATTTCCAGTTCCTTGTTGGAAGCTCACCCTGCTCTGCGCTATACCTAAAATGAAAGTCAACGTGAGCCCAAGCTTCGAAGTAAGGCCCTGATTATCCTTGCAAAACGAGAGGCGTGCAGCAGCTCCATGAGGCCTTCATCGTTGTTCTGCTTTAGTTTCAAGGTAGTAAGCTTTTCAACACTCCTAGGGGCCTTGCTTCAGCACCCGTTTCAGTACCAGAACACTGCGTAGAACCAGGAAGCTCTGCTCCTGCGTGTATGCTGCGTGTCAACCTAGAAATTAGAGACTGATGGCACAAGGCTAGTTTTCCCATTATGAAAGCTCCGTTGATGCGGCCCCGAAGCTACCTGAAAAGCACTGTTGTTACCGTGCTTTTACTTACAGCCGGCATGGTTCATAGAAGAAAATGAGTTTTCTCGAAAGAAACCTTGTGCTTCCAGTTCCTAGTTGGAAGCTCACCCTGCTCTGCTCTATACCAAACGTGAAAGTCAATGTGAGCACTAGCCTCGAAGTAAGGCCCTGATTATCCTGGCAAAACGGGAGGCGTGCAGCAGCTCCATGAGGCCTTCATTGCTGTTCTGCTTTAGTTTCACGGTAGTAAGCTTTCCAACATTCCTAGGGACTTTGCTTAAGCAACCGTTTCGGTACCAGAACACTGCGTAGAGACAGTAAGCTCTGGTCCTGCGTGTATGCTGCGTGTCAACCTAGAAATTGGAGACTGATGGCATAAGGCTTCTTTTCCCATTATGAAAGCTCCGTTCATGCGGCCTCGAAGCTACCTGAAAAGCATTGTTGTTGCCGGGGTTTTCCTCACTGCCGGCATGGTTCTGAGAAGAAAATGAGTTTTCTCCTAAGAAACCTTGGGTTTCCAGTTCCTTGTTGGAAGCTCACCCTGCTCTGCGCTATACCTAAAGTGAAAGTCAACGTGAGCCCAAGCTTCGAAGTAAGGCCCTGATTATCCTTGCAAAACGAGAGGCGTGCAGCAGCTCCATGAGGCCTTCATCGCTGTTCTGCTTTAGTTTCACGGTAGTAAGCTTTCCAAGACTCCTAGGGACTTTGCTTAAGCAACCGTTTCGGTACCAGAACACTGCGTAGAGACAGTAAACTCTGGTCCTGCGTGTATGCTGCGTGTCAACCTAGAAATTGGAGACTGATGGCATAAGGCTTCTTTTCCCATTATGAAAGCTCCGTTCATGCGGCCTCGAAGCTACCTGAAAAGCATGGTTGTTGCCGGGGTTTTCCTCACTGCCGGCATGGTTCTGAGAAGAAAATGAGTTTTCTCCTAAGAAACCTGGGATTTCCAGTTCCTTGTTGGAAGCTCACCCTGCTCTGCGCTATACCTAAAATGAAAGTCAACGTGAGCCCAAGCTTCGAAGTAAGGCCCTGATTATCCTTGCAAAACGAGAGGCGTGCAGCAGCTCCATGAGGCCTTCATCGTTGTTCTGTTTTAGTTTCAAGGTAGTAAGCTTTTCAACACTCCTAGGGGCCTTGCTTCAGCACCCGTTTCAGTACCAGAACACTGCGTAGAACCAGGAAGCTCTGCTCCTGCGTGTATGCTGCGTGTCAACCTAGAAATTAGAGACTGATGGCACAAGGCTAGTTTTCCCATTATGAAAGCTCCGTTGATGCGGCCCCGAAGCTACCTGAAAAGCACTGTTGTTACCGTGCTTTTACTTACAGCCGGCATGGTTCATAGAAGAAAATGAGTTTTCTCGAAAGAAACCTTGTGCTTCCAGTTCCTAGTTGGAAGCTCACCCTGCTCTGCTCTATACCAAACGTGAAAGTCAATGTGAGCACTAGCCTCGAAGTAAGGCCCTGATTATGCTGGCAAAACGGGAGGCGTGCAGCAGCTCCATGAGGCCTTCATCGCTGTTCTGCTTTAGTTTCACGGTAGTAAGCTTTCCAAGACTCCTAGGGACTTTGCTTAAGCAACCGTTTCGGTACCAGAACACTGCGTAGAGACAGTAAGCTCTGGTCCTGCGTGTATGCTGCGTGTCAACCTAGAAATTGGAGACTGATGGCATAAGGCTTCTTTTCCCATTATGAAAGCTCCGTTCATGCGGCCTCGAAGCTACCTGAAAAGCATTGTTGTTGCCGGGGTTTTCCTCACTGCCGGCATGGTTCTGAGAAGAAAATGAGTTTTCTCCTAAGAAACCTTGGGTTTCCCGTTCCTTGTTGGAAGCTCACCCTGCTCTGCTCTATACCTAAAATGAAAGTCAACGTGAGCCCAAGCTTCGAAGTAAGGCCCTGATTATCCTTGCAAAACGAGAGGCGTGCAGCAGCTCCATGAGGCCTTCATCGTTGTTCTGCTTTAGTTTCAAGGTAGTAAGCTTTTCAACACTCCTAGGGGCCTTGCTTCAGCACCCGTTTCAGTCAGAACACTGCGTAGAACCAGGAAGCTCTGCTCCTGCGTGTATGCTGCGTGTC
Organism: Eubalaena glacialis; assembly: GCF_028564815.1. Lineage (NCBI taxonomy): Eukaryota > Metazoa > Chordata > Mammalia > Artiodactyla > Balaenidae > Eubalaena > Eubalaena glacialis. Next base: position 136,500,863 of record NC_083721.1, on the reverse strand, counting down.
AACCTAGAAATTAGAGACTGATGGCACAAGGCTTGTTTTCCCATTTTGAAAGCTCCATTCATGCGTCCCCGAAGCTACCTGAAAAGCACTGTTGTTACCGTGCTTTTACTTACAGCCGGCATGGCACATAGAAGAAATGAGTTTTCTCCAAAGAAACCTTGTGCTTCCAGTTCCTAGTTGGAAGCTCACCCTGCTCTGCTCTATACCAAACGTGAAAGTCAATGTGAGCACTAGCCTCGAAGTAAGGCCCTGATTAGCCTGGCAAAACAGGTGGCGTGCAGCAGCTCCATGAGGCCTTCATCGCTGTTCTGCTTTAGTTTCACGGTAGTAAGCTTTCCAAGACTCCTAGGGACTTTGCTTAAGCAACCGTTTCGGTACCAGAACACTGCGTAGAGACAGTAAGCTCTGGTCCTGCGTGTATGCTGCGTGTCAACCTAGAAATTGGAGACTGATGGCATAAGGCTTCTTTTCCCATTATGAAAGCTCCGTTCATGCGGCCTCGAAGCTACCTGAAAAGCATGGTTGTTGCCGGGGTTTTCCTCACTGCCGGCATGGTTCTGAGAAGAAAATGAGTTTTCTCCTGAGAAACCTTGGGTTTCCAGTTCCTTGTTGGAAGCTCACCCTGCTCTGCGCTATACCTAAAATGAAAGTCAACGTGAGCCCAAGCTTCGAAGTAAGGCCCTGATTATCCTTGCAAAACGAGAGGCGTGCAGCAGCTCCATGAGGCCTTCATCGTTGTTCTGCTTTAGTTTCAAGGTAGTAAGCTTTTCAACACTCCTAGGGGCCTTGCTTCAGCACCCGTTTCAGTACCAGAACACTGCGTAGAACCAGGAAGCTCTGCTCCTGCGTGTATGCTGCGTGTCAACCTAGAAATTAGAGACTGATGGCACAAGGCTAGTTTTCCCATTATGAAAGCTCCGTTGATGCGGCCCCGAAGCTACCTGAAAAGCACTGTTGTTACCGTGCTTTTACTTACAGCCGGCATGGTTCATAGAAGAAAATGAGTTTTCTCGAAAGAAACCTTGTGCTTCCAGTTCCTAGTTGGAAGCTCACCCTGCTCTGCTCTATACCAAACGTGAAAGTCAATGTGAGCACTAGCCTCGAAGTAAGGCCCTGATTATCCTGGCAAAACGGGAGGCGTGCAGCAGCTCCATGAGGCCTTCATCGCTGTTCTGCTTTAGTTTCACGGTAGTAAGCTTTCCAAGACTCCTAGGGACTTTGCTTAAGCAACCGTTTCGGTACCAGAACACTGCGTAGAGACAGTAAGCTCTGGTCCTGCGTGTATGCTGCGTGTCAACCTAGAAATTGGAGACTGATGGCATAAGGCTTCTTTTCCCATTATGAAAGCTCCGTTCATGCGGCCTCGAAGCTACCTGAAAAGCATTGTTGTTGCCGGGGTTTTCCTCACTGCCGGCATGGTTCTGAGAAGAAAATGAGTTTTCTCCTAAGAAACCTTGGGTTTCCCGTTCCTTGTTGGAAGCTCACCCTGCTCTGCTCTATACCTAAAATGAAAGTCAACGTGAGCCCAAGCTTCGAAGTAAGGCCCTGATTATCCTTGCAAAACGAGAGGCGTGCAGCAGCTCCATGAGGCCTTCATCGTTGTTCTGCTTTAGTTTCAAGGTAGTAAGCTTTTCAACACTCCTAGGGGCCTTGCTTCAGCACCCGTTTCAGTCAGAACACTGCGTAGAACCAGGAAGCTCTGCTCCTGCGTGTATGCTGCGTGTCAACCTAGAAATTAGAGACTGATGGCACAAGGCTTGTTTTCCCATTTTGAAAGCTCCATTCATGCGGCCCCGAAGCTACCTGAAAAGCACTGTTGTTACCGTGCTTTTACTTACAGCCGGCATGGCACATAGAAGAAATGAGTTTTCTCCAAAGAAACCTTGTGCTTCCAGTTCCTAGTTGGAAGCTCACCCTGCTCTGCTCTATACCAAACGTGAAAGTCAATGTGAGCACTAGCCTTGAAGTAAGGCCCTGATTATCCTGGCAAAACAGGTGGCGTGCAGCAGCTCCATGAGGCCTTCATCGCTGTTCTGCTTTAGTTTCACGGTAGTAAGCTTTCCAAGACTCCTAGGGACTTTGCTTAAGCAACCGTTTCGGTACCAGAACACTGCGTAGAGACAGTAAGCTCTGGTCCTGCGTGTATGCTGCGTGTCAACCTAGAAATTGGAGACTGATGGCATAAGGCTTCTTTTCCCATTATGAAAGCTCCGTTCATGCGGCCTCGAAGCTACCTGAAAAGCATGGTTGTTGCCGGGGTTTTCCTCACTGCCGGCATGGTTCTGAGAAGAAAATGAGTTTTCTCCTAAGAAACCTGGGATTTCCAGTTCCTTGTTGGAAGCTCACCCTGCTCTGCGCTATACCTAAAATGAAAGTCAACGTGAGCCCAAGCTTCGAAGTAAGGCCCTGATTATCCTTGCAAAACGAGAGGCGTGCAGCAGCTCCATGAGGCCTTCATCGTTGTTCTGCTTTAGTTTCAAGGTAGTAAGCTTTTCAACACTCCTAGGGGCCTTGCTTCAGCACCCGTTTCAGTACCAGAACACTGCGTAGAACCAGGAAGCTCTGCTCCTGCGTGTATGCTGCGTGTCAACCTAGAAATTAGAGACTGATGGCACAAGGCTAGTTTTCCCATTATGAAAGCTCCGTTGATGCGGCCCCGAAGCTACCTGAAAAGCACTGTTGTTACCGTGCTTTTACTTACAGCCGGCATGGTTCATAGAAGAAAATGAGTTTTCTCGAAAGAAACCTTGTGCTTCCAGTTCCTAGTTGGAAGCTCACCCTGCTCTGCTCTATACCAAACGTGAAAGTCAATGTGAGCACTAGCCTCGAAGTAAGGCCCTGATTATCCTGGCAAAACGGGAGGCGTGCAGCAGCTCCATGAGGCCTTCATCGCTGTTCTGCTTTAGTTTCACGGTAGTAAGCTTTCCAAGACTCCTAGGGACTTTGCTTAAGCAACCGTTTCGGTACCAGAACACTGCGTAGAGACAGTAAGCTCTGGTCCTGCGTGTATGCTGCGTGTCAACCTAGAAATTGGAGACTGATGGCATAAGGCTTCTTTTCCCATTATGAAAGCTCCGTTCATGCGGCCTCGAAGCTACCTGAAAAGCATTGTTGTTGCCGGGGTTTTCCTCACTGCCGGCATGGTTCTGAGAAGAAAATGAGTTTTCTCCTAAGAAACCTTGGGTTTCCCGTTCCTTGTTGGAAGCTCACCCTGCTCTGCTCTATACCTAAAATGAAAGTCAACGTGAGCCCAAGCTTCGAAGTAAGGCCCTGATTATCCTTGCAAAACGAGAGGCGTGCAGCAGCTCCATGAGGCCTTCATCGTTGTTCTGCTTTAGTTTCAAGGTAGTAAGCTTTTCAACACTCCTAGGGGCCTTGCTTCAGCACCCGTTTCAGTCAGAACACTGCGTAGAACCAGGAAGCTCTGCTCCTGCGTGTATGCTGCGTGTCAACCTAGAAATTAGAGACTGATGGCACAAGGCTTGTTTTCCCATTTTGAAAGCTCCATTCATGCGTCACCGAAGCTACCTGAAAAGCACTGTTGTTACCGTGCTTTTACTTACAGCCGGCATGGCACATAGAAGAAATGAGTTTTCTCCAAAGAAACCTTGTGCTTCCAGTTCCTAGTTGGAAGCTCACCCTGCTCTGCTCTATACCAAACGTGAAAGTCAATGTGAGCACTAGCCTCGAAGTAAGGCCCTGATTATCCTGGCAAAACGGGAGGCGTGCAGCAGCTCCATGAGGCCTTCATCGCTGTTCTGCTTTAGTTTCACGGTAGTAAGCTTTCCAAGACTCCTAGGGACTTTGCTTAAGCAACCGTTTCGGTACCAGAACACTGCGTAGAGACAGTAAGCTCTGGTCCTGCGTGTATGCTGCGTGTCAACCTAGAAATTGGAGACTGATGGCATAAGGCTTCTTTTCCCATTATGAAAGCTCCGTTCATGCGGCCTCGAAGCTACCTGAAAAGCATGGTTGTTGCCGGGGTTTTCCTCACTGCCGGCATGGTTCTGAGAAGAAAATGAGTTTTCTCCTGAGAAACCTTGGGTTTCCAGTTCCTTGTTGGAAGCTCACCCTGCTCTGCGCTATACCTAAAATGAAAGTCAACGTGAGCCCAAGCTTCGAAGTAAGGCCCTGATTATCCTTGCAAAACGAGAGGCGTGCAGCAGCTCCATGAGGCCTTCATCGTTGTTCTGCTTTAGTTTCAAGGTAGTAAGCTTTTCAACACTCCTAGGGGCCTTGCTTCAGCACCCGTTTCAGTACCAGAACACTGCGTAGAACCAGGAAGCTCTGCTCCTGCGTGTATGCTGCGTGTCAACCTAGAAATTAGAGACTGATGGCACAAGGCTAGTTTTCCCATTATGAAAGCTCCGTTGATGCGGCCCCGAAGCTACCTGAAAAGCACTGTTGTTACCGTGCTTTTACTTACAGCCGGCATGGTTCATAGAAGAAAATGAGTTTTCTCGAAAGAAACCTTGTGCTTCCAGTTCCTAGTTGGAAGCTCACCCTGCTCTGCTCTATACCAAACGTGAAAGTCAATGTGAGCACTAGCCTCGAAGTAAGGCCCTGATTATCCTGGCAAAACGGGAGGCGTGCAGCAGCTCCATGAGGCCTTCATCGCTGTTCTGCTTTAGTTTCACGGTAGTAAGCTTTCCAAGACTCCTAGGGACTTTGCTTAAGCAACCGTTTCGGTACCAGAACACTGCGTAGAGACAGTAAGCTCTGGTCCTGCGTGTATGCTGCGTGTCAACCTAGAAATTGGAGACTGATGGCATAAGGCTTCTTTTCCCATTATGAAAGCTCCGTTCATGCGGCCTCGAAGCTACCTGAAAAGCATGGTTGTTGCCGGGGTTTTCCTCACTGCCGGCATGGTTCTGAGAAGAAAATGAGTTTTCTCCTAAGAAACCTTGGGTTTCCCGTTCCTTGTTGGAAGCTCACCCTGCTCTGCTCTATACCTAAAATGAAAGTCAACGTGAGCCCAAGCTTCGAAGTAAGGCCCTGATTATCCTTGCAAAACGAGAGGCGTGCAGCAGCTCCATGAGGCCTTCATCGTTGTTCTGCTTTAGTTTCAAGGTAGTAAGCTTTTCAACACTCCTAGGGGCCTTGCTTAAGCACCCGTTTCAGTCAGAACACTGCGTAGAACCAGGAAGCTCTGCTCCTGCGTGTATGCTGCGTGTCAACCTAGAAATTAGAGACTGATGGCACAAGGCTTGTTTTCCCATTTTGAAAGCTCCATTCATGCGTCCCCGAAGCTACCTGAAAAGCACTGTTGTTACCGTGCTTTTACTTACAGCCGGCATGGCACATAGAAGAAATGAGTTTTCTCCAAAGAAACCTTGTGCTTCCAGTTCCTAGTTGGAAGCTCACCCTGCTCTGCTCTATACCAAACGTGAAAGTCAATGTGAGCACTAGCCTCGAAGTAAGGCCCTGATTATCCTGGCAAAACAGGTGGCGTGCAGCAGCTCCATGAGGCCTTCATCGCTGTTCTGCTTTAGTTTCACGGTAGTAAGCTTTCCAAGACTCCTAGGGACTTTGCTTAAGCAACCGTTTCGGTACCAGAACACTGCGTAGAGACAGTAAGCTCTGGTCCTGCGTGTATGCTGCGTGTCAACCTAGAAATTGGAGACTGATGGCATAAGGCTTCTTTTCCCATTATGAAAGCTCCGTTCATGCGGCCTCGAAGCTACCTGAAAAGCATGGTTGTTGCCGGGGTTTTCCTCACTGCCGGCATGGTTCTGAGAAGAAAATGAGTTTTCTCCTGAGAAACCTTGGGTTTCCAGTTCCTTGTTGGAAGCTCACCCTGCTCTGCGCTATACCTAAAATGAAAGTCAACGTGAGCCCAAGCTTCGAAGTAAGGCCCTGATTATCCTTGCAAAACGAGAGGCGTGCAGCAGCTCCATGAGGCCTTCATCGTTGTTCTGCTTTAGTTTCAAGGTAGTAAGCTTTTCAACACTCCTAGGGGCCTTGCTTCAGCACCCGTTTCAGTACCAGAACACTGCGTAGAACCAGGAAGCTCTGCTCCTGCGTGTATGCTGCGTGTCAACCTAGAAATTAGAGACTGATGGCACAAGGCTAGTTTTCCCATTATGAAAGCTCCGTTGATGCGGCCCCGAAGCTACCTGAAAAGCACTGTTGTTACCGTGCTTTTACTTACAGCCGGCATGGTTCATAGAAGAAAATGAGTTTTCTCGAAAGAAACCTTGTGCTTCCAGTTCCTAGTTGGAAGCTCACCCTGCTCTGCTCTATACCAAACGTGAAAGTCAATGTGAGCACTAGCCTCGAAGTAAGGCCCTGATTATCCTGGCAAAACGGGAGGCGTGCAGCAGCTCCATGAGGCCTTCATCGCTGTTCTGCTTTAGTTTCACGGTAGTAAGCTTTCCAAGACTCCTAGGGACTTTGCTTAAGCAACCGTTTCGGTACCAGAACACTGCGTAGAGACAGTAAGCTCTGGTCCTGCGTGTATGCTGCGTGTCAACCTAGAAATTGGAGACTGATGGCATAAGGCTTCTTTTCCCATTATGAAAGCTCCGTTCATGCGGCCTCGAAGCTACCTGAAAAGCATTGTTGTTGCCGGGGTTTTCCTCACTGCCGGCATGGTTCTGAGAAGAAAATGAGTTTTCTCCTAAGAAACCTTGGGTTTCCCGTTCCTTGTTGGAAGCTCACCCTGCTCTGCTCTATACCTAAAATGAAAGTCAACGTGAGCCCAAGCTTCGAAGTAAGGCCCTGATTATCCTTGCAAAACGAGAGGCGTGCAGCAGCTCCATGAGGCCTTCATCGTTGTTCTGCTTTAGTTTCAAGGTAGTAAGCTTTTCAACACTCCTAGGGGCCTTGCTTCAGCACCCGTTTCAGTCAGAACACTGCGTAGAACCAGGAAGCTCTGCTCCTGCGTGTATGCTGCGTGTCAACCTAGAAATTAGAGACTGATGGCACAAGGCTTGTTTTCCCATTTTGAAAGCTCCATTCATGCGGCCCCGAAGCTACCTGAAAAGCACTGTTGTTACCGTGCTTTTACTTACAGCCGGCATGGCACATAGAAGAAATGAGTTTTCTCCAAAGAAACCTTGTGCTTCCAGTTCCTAGTTGGAAGCTCACCCTGCTCTGCTCTATACCAAACGTGAAAGTCAATGTGAGCACTAGCCTTGAAGTAAGGCCCTGATTATCCTGGCAAAACAGGTGGCGTGCAGCAGCTCCATGAGGCCTTCATCGCTGTTCTGCTTTAGTTTCACGGTAGTAAGCTTTCCAAGACTCCTAGGGACTTTGCTTAAGCAACCGTTTCGGTACCAGAACACTGCGTAGAGACAGTAAGCTCTGGTCCTGCGTGTATGCTGCGTGTCAACCTAGAAATTGGAGACTGATGGCATAAGGCTTCTTTTCCCATTATGAAAGCTCCGTTCATGCGGCCTCGAAGCTACCTGAAAAGCATGGTTGTTGCCGGGGTTTTCCTCACTGCCGGCATGGTTCTGAGAAGAAAATGAGTTTTCTCCTAAGAAACCTGGGATTTCCAGTTCCTTGTTGGAAGCTCACCCTGCTCTGCGCTATACCTAAAATGAAAGTCAACGTGAGCCCAAGCTTCGAAGTAAGGCCCTGATTATCCTTGCAAAACGAGAGGCGTGCAGCAGCTCCATGAGGCCTTCATCGTTGTTCTGCTTTAGTTTCAAGGTAGTAAGCTTTTCAACACTCCTAGGGGCCTTGCTTCAGCACCCGTTTCAGTACCAGAACACTGCGTAGAACCAGGAAGCTCTGCTCCTGCGTGTATGCTGCGTGTCAACCTAGAAATTAGAGACTGATGGCACAAGGCTAGTTTTCCCATTATGAAAGCTCCGTTGATGCGGCCCCGAAGCTACCTGAAAAGCACTGTTGTTACCGTGCTTTTACTTACAGCCGGCATGGTTCATAGAAGAAAATGAGTTTTCTCGAAAGAAACCTTGTGCTTCCAGTTCCTAGTTGGAAGCTCACCCTGCTCTGCTCTATACCAAACGTGAAAGTCAATGTGAGCACTAGCCTCGAAGTAAGGCCCTGATTATCCTGGCAAAACGGGAGGCGTGCAGCAGCTCCATGAGGCCTTCATCGCTGTTCTGCTTTAGTTTCACGGTAGTAAGCTTTCCAAGACTCCTAGGGACTTTGCTTAAGCAACCGTTTCGGTACCAGAACACTGCGTAGAGACAGTAAGCTCTGGTCCTGCGTGTATGCTGCGTGTCAACCTAGAAATTGGAGACTGATGGCATAAGGCTTCTTTTCCCATTATGAAAGCTCCGTTCATGCGGCCTCGAAGCTACCTGAAAAGCATTGTTGTTGCCGGGGTTTTCCTCACTGCCGGCATGGTTCTGAGAAGAAAATGAGTTTTCTCCTAAGAAACCTTGGGTTTCCCGTTCCTTGTTGGAAGCTCACCCTGCTCTGCTCTATACCTAAAATGAAAGTCAACGTGAGCCCAAGCTTCGAAGTAAGGCCCTGATTATCCTTGCAAAACGAGAGGCGTGCAGCAGCTCCATGAGGCCTTCATCGTTGTTCTGCTTTAGTTTCAAGGTAGTAAGCTTTTCAACACTCCTAGGGGCCTTGCTTCAGCACCCGTTTCAGTCAGAACACTGCGTAGAACCAGGAAGCTCTGCTCCTGCGTGTATGCTGCGTGTCAACCTAGAAATTAGAGACTGATGGCACAAGGCTTGTTTTCCCATTTTGAAAGCTCCATTCATGCGTCCCCGAAGCTACCTGAAAAGCACTGTTGTTACCGTGCTTTTACTTACAGCCGGCATGGCACATAGAAGAAATGAGTTTTCTCCAAAGAAACCTTGTGCTTCCAGTTCCTAGTTGGAAGCTCACCCTGCTCTGCTCTATACCAAACGTGAAAGTCAATGTGAGCACTAGCCTCGAAGTAAGGCCCTGATTATCCTGGCAAAACGGGAGGCGTGCAGCAGCTCCATGAGGCCTTCATCGCTGTTCTGCTTTAGTTTCACGGTAGTAAGCTTTCCAAGACTCCTAGGGACTTTGCTTAAGCAACCGTTTCGGTACCAGAACACTGCGTAGAGACAGTAAGCTCTGGTCCTGCGTGTATGCTGCGTGTCAACCTAGAAATTGGAGACTGATGGCATAAGGCTTCTTTTCCCATTATGAAAGCTCCGTTCATGCGGCCTCGAAGCTACCTGAAAAGCATGGTTGTTGCCGGGGTTTTCCTCACTGCCGGCATGGTTCTGAGAAGAAAATGAGTTTTCTCCTAAGAAACCTTGGGTTTCCCGTTCCTTGTTGGAAGCTCACCCTGCTCTGCTCTATACCTAAAATGAAAGTCAACGTGAGCCCAAGCTTCGAAGTAAGGCCCTGATTATCCTTGCAAAACGAGAGGCGTGCAGCAGCTCCATGAGGCCTTCATCGTTGTTCTGCTTTAGTTTCAAGGTAGTAAGCTTTTCAACACTCCTAGGGGCCTTGCTTAAGCACCCGTTTCAGTCAGAACACTGCGTAGAACCAGGAAGCTCTGCTCCTGCGTGTATGCTGCGTGTCAACCTAGAAATTAGAGACTGATGGCACAAGGCTTGTTTTCCCATTTTGAAAGCTCCATTCATGCGTCCCCGAAGCTACCTGAAAAGCACTGTTGTTACCGTGCTTTTACTTACAGCCGGCAAGGCACATAGAAGAAATGAGTTTTCTCCAAAGAAACCTTGTGCTTCCAGTTCCTAGTTGGAAGCTCACCCTGCTCTGCTCTATACCAAACGTGAAAGTCAATGTGAGCACTAGCCTCGAAGTAAGGCCCTGATTATCCTGGCAAAACAGGTGGCGTGCAGCAGCTCCATGAGGCCTTCATCGCTGTTCTGCTTTAGTTTCACGGTAGTAAGCTTTCCAAGACTCCTAGGGACTTTGCTTAAGCAACCGTTTCGGTACCAGAACACTGCGTAGAGACAGTAAGCTCTGGTCCTGCGTGTATGCTGCGTGTCAACCTAGAAATTGGAGACTGATGGCATAAGGCTTCTTTTCCCATTATGAAAGCTCCGTTCATGCGGCCTCGAAGCTACCTGAAAAGCATGGTTGTTGCCGGGGTTTTCCTCACTGCCGGCATGGTTCTGAGAAGAAAATGAGTTTTCTCCTGAGAAACCTTGGGTTTCCAGTTCCTTGTTGGAAGCTCACCCTGCTCTGCGCTATACCTAAAATGAAAGTCAACGTGAGCCCAAGCTTCGAAGTAAGGCCCTGATTATCCTTGCAAAACGAGAGGCGTGCAGCAGCTCCATGAGGCCTTCATCGTTGTTCTGCTTTAGTTTCAAGGTAGTAAGCTTTTCAACACTCCTAGGGGCCTTGCTTCAGCACCCGTTTCAGTACCAGAACACTGCGTAGAACCAGGAAGCTCTGCTCCTGCGTGTATGCTGCGTGTCAACCTAGAAATTAGAGACTGATGGCACAAGGCTAGTTTTCCCATTATGAAAGCTCCGTTGATGCGGCCCCGAAGCTACCTGAAAAGCACTGTTGTTACCGTGCTTTTACTTACAGCCGGCATGGTTCATAGAAGAAAATGAGTTTTCTCGAAAGAAACCTTGTGCTTCCAGTTCCTAGTTGGAAGCTCACCCTGCTCTGCTCTATACCAAACGTGAAAGTCAATGTGAGCACTAGCCTCGAAGTAAGGCCCTGATTATCCTGGCAAAACGGGAGGCGTGCAGCAGCTCCATGAGGCCTTCATCGCTGTTCTGCTTTAGTTTCACGGTAGTAAGCTTTCCAAGACTCCTAGGGACTTTGCTTAAGCAACCGTTTCGGTACCAGAACACTGCGTAGAGACAGTAAGCTCTGGTCCTGCGTGTATGCTGCGTGTCAACCTAGAAATTGGAGACTGATGGCATAAGGCTTCTTTTCCCATTATGAAAGCTCCGTTCATGCGGCCTCGAAGCTACCTGAAAAGCATGGTTGTTGCCGGGGTTTTCCTCACTGCCGGCATGGTTCTGAGAAGAAAATGAGTTTTCTCCTAAGAAACCTGGGATTTCCAGTTCCTTGTTGGAAGCTCACCCTGCTCTGCGCTATACCTAAAATGAAAGTCAACGTGAGCCCAAGCTTCGAAGTAAGGCCCTGATTATCCTTGCAAAACGAGAGGCGTGCAGCAGCTCCATGAGGCCTTCATCGTTGTTCTGCTTTAGTTTCAAGGTAGTAAGCTTTTCAACACTCCTAGGGGCCTTGCTTCAGCACCCGTTTCAGTACCAGAACACTGCGTAGAACCAGGAAGCTCTGCTCCTGCGTGTATGCTGCGTGTCAACCTAGAAATTAGAGACTGATGGCACAAGGCTAGTTTTCCCATTATGAAAGCTCCGTTGATGCGGCCCCGAAGCTACCTGAAAAGCACTGTTGTTACCGTGCTTTTACTTACAGCCGGCATGGTTCATAGAAGAAAATGAGTTTTCTCGAAAGAAACCTTGTGCTTCCAGTTCCTAGTTGGAAGCTCACCCTGCTCTGCTCTATACCAAACGTGAAAGTCAATGTGAGCACTAGCCTCGAAGTAAGGCCCTGATTATCCTGGCAAAACGGGAGGCGTGCAGCAGCTCCATGAGGCCTTCATCGCTGTTCTGCTTTAGTTTCACGGTAGTAAGCTTTCCAAGACTCCTAGGGACTTTGCTTAAGCAACCGTTTCGGTACCAGAACACTGCGTAGAGACAGTAAGCTCTGGTCCTGCGTGTATGCTGCGTGTCAACCTAGAAATTGGAGACTGATGGCATAAGGCTTCTTTTCCCATTATGAAAGCTCCGTTCATGCGGCCTCGAAGCTACCTGAAAAGCATTGTTGTTGCCGGGGTTTTCCTCACTGCCGGCATGGTTCTGAGAAGAAAATGAGTTTTCTCCTAAGAAACCTTGGGTTTCCCGTTCCTTGTTGGAAGCTCACCCTGCTCTGCTCTATACCTAAAATGAAAGTCAACGTGAGCCCAAGCTTCGAAGTAAGGCCCTGATTATCCTTGCAAAACGAGAGGCGTGCAGCAGCTCCATGAGGCCTTCATCGTTGTTCTGCTTTAGTTTCAAGGTAGTAAGCTTTTCAACACTCCTAGGGGCCTTGCTTCAGCACCCGTTTCAGTCAGAACACTGCGTAGAACCAGGAAGCTCTGCTCCTGCGTGTATGCTGCGTGTCAACCTAGAAATTAGAGACTGATGGCACAAGGCTTGTTTTCCCATTTTGAAAGCTCCATTCATGCGGCCCCGAAGCTACCTGAAAAGCACTGTTGTTACCGTGCTTTTACTTACAGCCGGCATGGCACATAGAAGAAATGAGTTTTCTCCAAAGAAACCTTGTGCTTCCAGTTCCTAGTTGGAAGCTCACCCTGCTCTGCTCTATACCAAACGTGAAAGTCAATGTGAGCACTAGCCTTGAAGTAAGGCCCTGATTATCCTGGCAAAACAGGTGGCGTGCAGCAGCTCCATGAGGCCTTCATCGCTGTTCTGCTTTAGTTTCACGGTAGTAAGCTTTCCAAGACTCCTAGGGACTTTGCTTAAGCAACCGTTTCGGTACCAGAACACTGCGTAGAGACAGTAAGCTCTGGTCCTGCGTGTATGCTGCGTGTCAACCTAGAAATTGGAGACTGATGGCATAAGGCTTCTTTTCCCATTATGAAAGCTCCGTTCATGCGGCCTCGAAGCTACCTGAAAAGCATGGTTGTTGCCGGGGTTTTCCTCACTGCCGGCATGGTTCTGAGAAGAAAATGAGTTTTCTCCTAAGAAACCTGGGATTTCCAGTTCCTTGTTGGAAGCTCACCCTGCTCTGCGCTATACCTAAAATGAAAGTCAACGTGAGCCCAAGCTTCGAAGTAAGGCCCTGATTATCCTTGCAAAACGAGAGGCGTGCAGCAGCTCCATGAGGCCTTCATCGTTGTTCTGCTTTAGTTTCAAGGTAGTAAGCTTTTCAACACTCCTAGGGGCCTTGCTTCAGCACCCGTTTCAGTACCAGAACACTGCGTAGAACCAGGAAGCTCTGCTCCTGCGTGTATGCTGCGTGTCAACCTAGAAATTAGAGACTGATGGCACAAGGCTAGTTTTCCCATTATGAAAGCTCCGTTGATGCGGCCCCGAAGCTACCTGAAAAGCACTGTTGTTACCGTGCTTTTACTTACAGCCGGCATGGTTCATAGAAGAAAATGAGTTTTCTCGAAAGAAACCTTGTGCTTCCAGTTCCTAGTTGGAAGCTCACCCTGCTCTGCTCTATACCAAACGTGAAAGTCAATGTGAGCACTAGCCTTGAAGTAAGGCCCTGATTATCCTGGCAAAACGGGAGGCGTGCAGCAGCTCCATGAGGCCTTCATCGCTGTTCTGCTTTAGTTTCACGGTAGTAAGCTTTCCAAGACTCCTAGGGACTTTGCTTAAGCAACCGTTTCGGTACCAGAACACTGCGTAGAGACAGTAAGCTCTGGTCCTGCGTGTATGCTGCGTGTCAACCTAGAAATTGGAGACTGATGGCATAAGGCTTCTTTTCCCATTATGAAAGCTCCGTTCATGCGGCCTCGAAGCTACCTGAAAAGCATTGTTGTTGCCGGGGTTTTCCTCACTGCCGGCATGGTTCTGAGAAGAAAATGAGTTTTCTCCTAAGAAACCTTGGGTTTCCCGTTCCTTGTTGGAAGCTCACCCTGCTCTGCTCTATACCTAAAATGAAAGTCAACGTGAGCCCAAGCTTCGAAGTAAGGCCCTGATTATCTTTGCAAAACGAGAGGCGTGCAGCAGCTCCATGAGGCCTTCATCGTTGTTCTGCTTTAGTTTCAGGTAGTAAGCTTTTCAACACTCCTAGGGGCCTTGCTTCAGCACCCGTTTCAGTCAGAACACTGCGTAGAACCAGGAAGCTCTGCTCCTGCGTGTATGCTGCGTGTCAACCTAGAAATTAGAGACTGATGGCACAAGGCTTGTTTTCCCATTTTGAAAGCTCCATTCATGCGTCCCCGAAGCTACCTGAAAAGCACTGTTGTTACCGTGCTTTTACTTACAGCCGGCATGGCACATAGAAGAAATGAGTTTTCTCCAAAGAAACCTTGTGCTTCCAGTTCCTAGTTGGAAGCTCACCCTGCTCTGCTCTATACCAAACGTGAAAGTCAATGTGAGCACTAGCCTCGAAGTAAGGCCCTGATTATCCTGGCAAAACGGGAGGCGTGCAGCAGCTCCATGAGGCCTTCATCGCTGTTCTGCTTTAGTTTCACGGTAGTAAGCTTTCCAAGACTCCTAGGGACTTTGCTTAAGCAACCGTTTCGGTACCAGAACACTGCGTAGAGACAGTAAGCTCTGGTCCTGCGTGTATGCTGCGTGTCAACCTAGAAATTGGAGACTGATGGCATAAGGCTTCTTTTCCCATTATGAAAGCTCCGTTCATGCGGCCTCGAAGCTACCTGAAAAGCATGGTTGTTGCCGGGGTTTTCCTCACTGCCGGCATGGTTCTGAGAAGAAAATGAGTTTTCTCCTAAGAAACCTTGGGTTTCCCGTTCCTTGTTGGAAGCTCACCCTGCTCTGCTCTATACCTAAAATGAAAGTCAACGTGAGCCCAAGCTTCGAAGTAAGGCCCTGATTATCCTTGCAAAACGAGAGGCGTGCAGCAGCTCCATGAGGCCTTCATCGTTGTTCTGCTTTAGTTTCAAGGTAGTAAGCTTTTCAACACTCCTAGGGGCCTTGCTTCAGCACCCGTTTCAGTCAGAACACTGCGTAGAACCAGGAAGCTCTGCTCCTGCGTGTATGCTGCGTGTCAACCTAGAAATTAGAGACTGATGGCACAAGGCTTGTTTTCCCATTTTGAAAGCTCCATTCATGCGTCCCCGAAGCTACCTGAAAAGCACTGTTGTTACCGTGCTTTTACTTACAGCCGGCAAGGCACATAGAAGAAATGAGTTTTCTCCAAAGAAACCTTGTGCTTCCAGTTCCTAGTTGGAAGCTCACCCTGCTCTGCTCTATACCAAACGTGAAAGTCAATGTGAGCACTAGCCTCGAAGTAAGGCCCTGATTATCCTGGCAAAACAGGTGGCGTGCAGCAGCTCCATGAGGCCTTCATCGCTGTTCTGCTTTAGTTTCACGGTAGTAAGCTTTCCAAGACTCCTAGGGACTTTGCTTAAGCAACCGTTTCGGTACCAGAACACTGCGTAGAGACAGGAAGCTCTGGTCCTGCGTGTATGCTGCGTGTCAACCTAGAAATTGGAGACTGATGGCATAAGGCTTCTTTTCCCATTATGAAAGCTCCGTTCATGCGGCCTCGAAGCTACCTGAAAAGCATGGTTGTTGCCGGGGTTTTCCTCACTGCCGGCATGGTTCTGAGAAGAAAATGAGTTTTCTCCTGAGAAACCTTGGGTTTCCAGTTCCTTGTTGGAAGCTCACCCTGCTCTGCGCTATACCTAAAATGAAAGTCAACGTGAGCCCAAGCTTCGAAGTAAGGCCCTGATTATCCTTGCAAAACGAGAGGCGTGCAGCAGCTCCATGAGGCCTTCATCGTTGTTCTGCTTTAGTTTCAAGGTAGTAAGCTTCTCAACACTCCTAGGGGCCTTGCTTCAGCACCCGTTTCAGTACCAGAACACTGCGTAGAACCAGGAAGCTCTGCTCCTGCGTGTATGCTGCGTGTCAACCTAGAAATTAGAGACTGATGGCACAAGGCTAGTTTTCCCATTATGAAAGCTCCGTTGATGCGGCCCCGAAGCTACCTGAAAAGCACTGTTGTTACCGTGCTTTTACTTACAGCCGGCATGGTTCATAGAAGAAAATGAGTTTTCTCGAAAGAAACCTTGTGCTTCCAGTTCCTAGTTGGAAGCTCACCCTGCTCTGCTCTATACCAAACGTGAAAGTCAATGTGAGCACTAGCCTCGAAGTAAGGCCCTGATTATCCTGGCAAAACGGGAGGCGTGCAGCAGCTCCATGAGGCCTTCATCGCTGTTCTGCTTTAGTTTCACGGTAGTAAGCTTTCCAAGACTCCTAGGGACTTTGCTTAAGCAACCGTTTCGGTACCAGAACACTGCGTAGAGACAGTAAGCTCTGGTCCTGCGTGTATGCTGCGTGTCAACCTAGAAATTGGAGACTGATGGCATAAGGCTTCTTTTCCCATTATGAAAGCTCCGTTCATGCGGCCTCGAAGCTACCTGAAAAGCATTGTTGTTGCCGGGGTTTTCCTCACTGCCGGCATGGTTCTGAGAAGAAAATGAGTTTTCTCCTAAGAAACCTTGGGTTTCCCGTTCCTTGTTGGAAGCTCACCCTGCTCTGCTCTATACCTAAAATGAAAGTCAACGTGAGCCCAAGCTTCGAAGTAAGGCCCTGATTATCCTTGCAAAACGAGAGGCGTGCAGCAGCTCCATGAGGCCTTCATCGTTGTTCTGCTTTAGTTTCAAGGTAGTAAGCTTTTCAACACTCCTAGGGGCCTTGCTTCAGCACCCGTTTCAGTCAGAACACTGCGTAGAACCAGGAAGCTCTGCTCCTGCGTGTATGCTGCGTGTCAACCTAGAAATTAGAGACTGATGGCACAAGGCTTGTTTTCCCATTTTGAAAGCTCCATTCATGCGGCCCCGAAGCTACCTGAAAAGCACTGTTGTTACCGTGCTTTTACTTACAGCCGGCATGGCACATAGAAGAAATGAGTTTTCTCCAAAGAAACCTTGTGCTTCCAGTTCCTAGTTGGAAGCTCACCCTGCTCTGCTCTATACCAAACGTGAAAGTCAATGTGAGCACTAGCCTTGAAGTAAGGCCCTGATTATCCTGGCAAAACAGGTGGCGTGCAGCAGCTCCATGAGGCCTTCATCGCTGTTCTGCTTTAGTTTCACGGTAGTAAGCTTTCCAAGACTCCTAGGGACTTTGCTTAAGCAACCGTTTCGGTACCAGAACACTGCGTAGAGACAGTAAGCTCTGGTCCTGCGTGTATGCTGCGTGTCAACCTAGAAATTGGAGACTGATGGCATAAGGCTTCTTTTCCCATTATGAAAGCTCCGTTCATGCGGCCTCGAAGCTACCTGAAAAGCATGGTTGTTGCCGGGGTTTTCCTCACTGCCGGCATGGTTCTGAGAAGAAAATGAGTTTTCTCCTAAGAAACCTGGGATTTCCAGTTCCTTGTTGGAAGCTCACCCTGCTCTGCGCTATACCTAAAATGAAAGTCAACGTGAGCCCAAGCTTCGAAGTAAGGCCCTGATTATCCTTGCAAAACGAGAGGCGTGCAGCAGCTCCATGAGGCCTTCATCGTTGTTCTGCTTTAGTTTCAAGGTAGTAAGCTTTTCAACACTCCTAGGGGCCTTGCTTCAGCACCCGTTTCAGTACCAGAACACTGCGTAGAACCAGGAAGCTCTGCTCCTGCGTGTATGCTGCGTGTCAACCTAGAAATTAGAGACTGATGGCACAAGGCTAGTTTTCCCATTATGAAAGCTCCGTTGATGCGGCCCCGAAGCTACCTGAAAAGCACTGTTGTTACCGTGCTTTTACTTACAGCCGGCATGGTTCATAGAAGAAAATGAGTTTTCTCGAAAGAAACCTTGTGCTTCCAGTTCCTAGTTGGAAGCTCACCCTGCTCTGCTCTATACCAAACGTGAAAGTCAATGTGAGCACTAGCCTCGAAGTAAGGCCCTGATTATCCTGGCAAAACGGGAGGCGTGCAGCAGCTCCATGAGGCCTTCATCGCTGTTCTGCTTTAGTTTCACGGTAGTAAGCTTTCCAAGACTCCTAGGGACTTTGCTTAAGCAACCGTTTCGGTACCAGAACACTGCGTAGAGACAGTAAGCTCTGGTCCTGCGTGTATGCTGCGTGTCAACCTAGAAATTGGAGACTGATGGCATAAGGCTTCTTTTCCCATTATGAAAGCTCCGTTCATGCGGCCTCGAAGCTACCTGAAAAGCATTGTTGTTGCCGGGGTTTTCCTCACTGCCGGCATGGTTCTGAGAAGAAAATGAGTTTTCTCCTAAGAAACCTTGGGTTTCCCGTTCCTTGTTGGAAGCTCACCCTGCTCTGCTCTATACCTAAAATGAAAGTCAACGTGAGCCCAAGCTTCGAAGTAAGGCCCTGATTATCCTTGCAAAACGAGAGGCGTGCAGCAGCTCCATGAGGCCTTCATCGTTGTTCTGCTTTAGTTTCAAGGTAGTAAGCTTTTCAACACTCCTAGGGGCCTTGCTTCAGCACCCGTTTCAGTCAGAACACTGCGTAGAACCAGGAAGCTCTGCTCCTGCGTGTATGCTGCGTGTCAACCTAGAAATTAGAGACTGATGGCACAAGGCTTGTTTTCCCATTTTGAAAGCTCCATTCATGCGTCCCCGAAGCTACCTGAAAAGCACTGTTGTTACCGTGCTTTTACTTACAGCCGGCATGGCACATAGAAGAAATGAGTTTTCTCCAAAGAAACCTTGTGCTTCCAGTTCCTAGTTGGAAGCTCACCCTGCTCTGCTCTATACCAAACGTGAAAGTCAATGTGAGCACTAGCCTCGAAGTAAGGCCCTGATTAGCCTGGCAAAACAGGTGGCGTGCAGCAGCTCCATGAGGCCTTCATCGCTGTTCTGCTTTAGTTTCACGGTAGTAAGCTTTCCAAGACTCCTAGGGACTTTGCTTAAGCAACCGTTTCGGTACCAGAACACTGCGTAGAGACAGTAAGCTCTGGTCCTGCGTGTATGCTGCGTGTCAACCTAGAAATTGGAGACTGATGGCATAAGGCTTCTTTTCCCATTATGAAAGCTCCGTTCATGCGGCCTCGAAGCTACCTGAAAAGCATGGTTGTTGCCGGGGTTTTCCTCACTGCCGGCATGGTTCTGAGAAGAAAATGAGTTTTCTCCTAAGAAACCTGGGATTTCCAGTTCCTTGTTGGAAGCTCACCCTGCTCTGCGCTATACCTAAAATGAAAGTCAACGTGAGCCCAAGCTTCGAAGTAAGGCCCTGATTATCCTTGCAAAACGAGAGGCGTGCAGCAGCTCCATGAGGCCTTCATCGTTGTTCTGCTTTAGTTTCAAGGTAGTAAGCTTTTCAACACTCCTAGGGGCCTTGCTTCAGCACCCGTTTCAGTACCAGAACACTGCGTAGAACCAGGAAGCTCTGCTCCTGCGTGTATGCTGCGTGTCAACCTAGAAATTAGAGACTGATGGCACAAGGCTAGTTTTCCCATTATGAAAGCTCCGTTGATGCGGCCCCGAAGCTACCTGAAAAGCACTGTTGTTACCGTGCTTTTACTTACAGCCGGCATGGTTCATAGAAGAAAATGAGTTTTCTCGAAAGAAACCTTGTGCTTCCAGTTCCTAGTTGGAAGCTCACCCTGCTCTGCTCTATACCAAACGTGAAAGTCAATGTGAGCACTAGCCTTGAAGTAAGGCCCTGATTATCCTGGCAAAACGGGAGGCGTGCAGCAGCTCCATGAGGCCTTCATCGCTGTTCTGCTTTAGTTTCACGGTAGTAAGCTTTCCAAGACTCCTAGGGACTTTGCTTAAGCAACCGTTTCGGTACCAGAACACTGCGTAGAGACAGTAAGCTCTGGTCCTGCGTGTATGCTGCGTGTCAACCTAGAAATTGGAGACTGATGGCATAAGGCTTCTTTTCCCATTATGAAAGCTCCGTTCATGCGGCCTCGAAGCTACCTGAAAAGCATTGTTGTTGCCGGGGTTTTCCTCACTGCCGGCATGGTTCTGAGAAGAAAATGAGTTTTCTCCTAAGAAACCTTGGGTTTCCCGTTCCTTGTTGGAAGCTCACCCTGCTCTGCTCTATACCTAAAATGAAAGTCAACGTGAGCCCAAGCTTCGAAGTAAGGCCCTGATTATCTTTGCAAAACGAGAGGCGTGCAGCAGCTCCATGAGGCCTTCATCGTTGTTCTGCTTTAGTTTCAAGGTAGTAAGCTTTTCAACACTCCTAGGGGCCTTGCTTCAGCACCCGTTTCAGTCAGAACACTGCGTAGAACCAGGAAGCTCTGCTCCTGCGTGTATGCTGCGTGTCAACCTAGAAATTAGAGACTGATGGCACAAGGCTTGTTTTCCCATTTTGAAAGCTCCATTCATGCGTCCCCGAAGCTACCTGAAAAGCACTGTTGTTACCGTGCTTTTACTTACAGCCGGCATGGCACATAGAAGAAATGAGTTTTCTCCAAAGAAACCTTGTGCTTCCAGTTCCTAGTTGGAAGCTCACCCTGCTCTGCTCTATACCAAACGTGAAAGTCAATGTGAGCACTAGCCTCGAAGTAAGGCCCTGATTATCCTGGCAAAACGGGAGGCGTGCAGCAGCTCCATGAGGCCTTCATCGCTGTTCTGCTTTAGTTTCACGGTAGTAAGCTTTCCAAGACTCCTAGGGACTTTGCTTAAGCAACCGTTTCGGTACCAGAACACTGCGTAGAGACAGTAAGCTCTGGTCCTGCGTGTATGCTGCGTGTCAACCTAGAAATTGGAGACTGATGGCATAAGGCTTCTTTTCCCATTATGAAAGCTCCGTTCATGCGGCCTCGAAGCTACCTGAAAAGCATGGTTGTTGCCGGGGTTTTCCTCACTGCCGGCATGGTTCTGAGAAGAAAATGAGTTTTCTCCTAAGAAACCTTGGGTTTCCCGTTCCTTGTTGGAAGCTCACCCTGCTCTGCTCTATACCTAAAATGAAAGTCAACGTGAGCCCAAGCTTCGAAGTAAGGCCCTGATTATCCTTGCAAAACGAGAGGCGTGCAGCAGCTCCATGAGGCCTTCATCGTTGTTCTGCTTTAGTTTCAAGGTAGTAAGCTTTTCAACACTCCTAGGGGCCTTGCTTCAGCACCCGTTTCAGTCAGAACACTGCGTAGAACCAGGAAGCTCTGCTCCTGCGTGTATGCTGCGTGTCAACCTAGAAATTAGAGACTGATGGCACAAGGCTTGTTTTCCCATTTTGAAAGCTCCATTCATGCGTCCCCGAAGCTACCTGAAAAGCACTGTTGTTACCGTGCTTTTACTTACAGCCGGCAAGGCACATAGAAGAAATGAGTTTTCTCCAAAGAAACCTTGTGCTTCCAGTTCCTAGTTGGAAGCTCACCCTGCTCTGCTCTATACCAAACGTGAAAGTCAATGTGAGCACTAGCCTCGAAGTAAGGCCCTGATTATCCTGGCAAAACAGGTGGCGTGCAGCAGCTCCATGAGGCCTTCATCGCTGTTCTGCTTTAGTTTCACGGTAGTAAGCTTTCCAAGACTCCTAGGGACTTTGCTTAAGCAACCGTTTCGGTACCAGAACACTGCGTAGAGACAGGAAGCTCTGGTCCTGCGTGTATGCTGCGTGTCAACCTAGAAATTGGAGACTGATGGCATAAGGCTTCTTTTCCCATTATGAAAGCTCCGTTCATGCGGCCTCGAAGCTACCTGAAAAGCATGGTTGTTGCCGGGGTTTTCCTCACTGCCGGCATGGTTCTGAGAAGAAAATGAGTTTTCTCCTGAGAAACCTTGGGTTTCCAGTTCCTTGTTGGAAGCTCACCCTGCTCTGCGCTATACCTAAAATGAAAGTCAACGTGAGCCCAAGCTTCGAAGTAAGGCCCTGATTATCCTTGCAAAACGAGAGGCGTGCAGCAGCTCCATGAGGCCTTCATCGTTGTTCTGCTTTAGTTTCAAGGTAGTAAGCTTCTCAACACTCCTAGGGGCCTTGCTTCAGCACCCGTTTCAGTACCAGAACACTGCGTAGAACCAGGAAGCTCTGCTCCTGCGTGTATGCTGCGTGTCAACCTAGAAATTAGAGACTGATGGCACAAGGCTAGTTTTCCCATTATGAAAGCTCCGTTGATGCGGCCCCGAAGCTACCTGAAAAGCACTGTTGTTACCGTGCTTTTACTTACAGCCGGCATGGTTCATAGAAGAAAATGAGTTTTCTCGAAAGAAACCTTGTGCTTCCAGTTCCTAGTTGGAAGCTCACCCTGCTCTGCTCTATACCAAACGTGAAAGTCAATGTGAGCACTAGCCTCGAAGTAAGGCCCTGATTATCCTGGCAAAACGGGAGGCGTGCAGCAGCTCCATGAGGCCTTCATCGCTGTTCTGCTTTAGTTTCACGGTAGTAAGCTTTCCAAGACTCCTAGGGACTTTGCTTAAGCAACCGTTTCGGTACCAGAACACTGCGTAGAGACAGTAAGCTCTGGTCCTGCGTGTATGCTGCGTGTCAACCTAGAAATTGGAGACTGATGGCATAAGGCTTCTTTTCCCATTATGAAAGCTCCGTTCATGCGGCCTCGAAGCTACCTGAAAAGCATTGTTGTTGCCGGGGTTTTCCTCACTGCCGGCATGGTTCTGAGAAGAAAATGAGTTTTCTCCTAAGAAACCTTGGGTTTCCCGTTCCTTGTTGGAAGCTCACCCTGCTCTGCTCTATACCTAAAATGAAAGTCAACGTGAGCCCAAGCTTCGAAGTAAGGCCCTGATTATCCTTGCAAAACGAGAGGCGTGCAGCAGCTCCATGAGGCCTTCATCGTTGTTCTGCTTTAGTTTCAAGGTAGTAAGCTTTTCAACACTCCTAGGGGCCTTGCTTCAGCACCCGTTTCAGTCAGAACACTGCGTAGAACCAGGAAGCTCTGCTCCTGCGTGTATGCTGCGTGTCAACCTAGAAATTAGAGACTGATGGCACAAGGCTTGTTTTCCCATTTTGAAAGCTCCATTCATGCGGCCCCGAAGCTACCTGAAAAGCACTGTTGTTACCGTGCTTTTACTTACAGCCGGCATGGCACATAGAAGAAATGAGTTTTCTCCAAAGAAACCTTGTGCTTCCAGTTCCTAGTTGGAAGCTCACCCTGCTCTGCTCTATACCAAACGTGAAAGTCAATGTGAGCACTAGCCTTGAAGTAAGGCCCTGATTATCCTGGCAAAACAGGTGGCGTGCAGCAGCTCCATGAGGCCTTCATCGCTGTTCTGCTTTAGTTTCACGGTAGTAAGCTTTCCAAGACTCCTAGGGACTTTGCTTAAGCAACCGTTTCGGTACCAGAACACTGCGTAGAGACAGTAAGCTCTGGTCCTGCGTGTATGCTGCGTGTCAACCTAGAAATTGGAGACTGATGGCATAAGGCTTCTTTTCCCATTATGAAAGCTCCGTTCATGCGGCCTCGAAGCTACCTGAAAAGCATGGTTGTTGCCGGGGTTTTCCTCACTGCCGGCATGGTTCTGAGAAGAAAATGAGTTTTCTCCTAAGAAACCTGGGATTTCCAGTTCCTTGTTGGAAGCTCACCCTGCTCTGCGCTATACCTAAAATGAAAGTCAACGTGAGCCCAAGCTTCGAAGTAAGGCCCTGATTATCCTTGCAAAACGAGAGGCGTGCAGCAGCTCCATGAGGCCTTCATCGTTGTTCTGCTTTAGTTTCAAGGTAGTAAGCTTTTCAACACTCCTAGGGGCCTTGCTTCAGCACCCGTTTCAGTACCAGAACACTGCGTAGAACCAGGAAGCTCTGCTCCTGCGTGTATGCTGCGTGTCAACCTAGAAATTAGAGACTGATGGCACAAGGCTAGTTTTCCCATTATGAAAGCTCCGTTGATGCGGCCCCGAAGCTACCTGAAAAGCACTGTTGTTACCGTGCTTTTACTTACAGCCGGCATGGTTCATAGAAGAAAATGAGTTTTCTCGAAAGAAACCTTGTGCTTCCAGTTCCTAGTTGGAAGCTCACCCTGCTCTGCTCTATACCAAACGTGAAAGTCAATGTGAGCACTAGCCTCGAAGTAAGGCCCTGATTATCCTGGCAAAACGGGAGGCGTGCAGCAGCTCCATGAGGCCTTCATCGCTGTTCTGCTTTAGTTTCACGGTAGTAAGCTTTCCAAGACTCCTAGGGACTTTGCTTAAGCAACCGTTTCGGTACCAGAACACTGCGTAGAGACAGTAAGCTCTGGTCCTGCGTGTATGCTGCGTGTCAACCTAGAAATTGGAGACTGATGGCATAAGGCTTCTTTTCCCATTATGAAAGCTCCGTTCATGCGGCCTCGAAGCTACCTGAAAAGCATTGTTGTTGCCGGGGTTTTCCTCACTGCCGGCATGGTTCTGAGAAGAAAATGAGTTTTCTCCTAAGAAACCTTGGGTTTCCCGTTCCTTGTTGGAAGCTCACCCTGCTCTGCTCTATACCTAAAATGAAAGTCAACGTGAGCCCAAGCTTCGAAGTAAGGCCCTGATTATCCTTGCAAAACGAGAGGCGTGCAGCAGCTCCATGAGGCCTTCATCGTTGTTCTGCTTTAGTTTCAAGGTAGTAAGCTTTTCAACACTCCTAGGGGCCTTGCTTCAGCACCCGTTTCAGTCAGAACACTGCGTAGAACCAGGAAGCTCTGCTCCTGCGTGTATGCTGCGTGTCAACCTAGAAATTAGAGACTGATGGCACAAGGCTTGTTTTCCCATTTTGAAAGCTCCATTCATGCGTCCCCGAAGCTACCTGAAAAGCACTGTTGTTACCGTGCTTTTACTTACAGCCGGCATGGCACATAGAAGAAATGAGTTTTCTCCAAAGAAACCTTGTGCTTCCAGTTCCTAGTTGGAAGCTCACCCTGCTCTGCTCTATACCAAACGTGAAAGTCAATGTGAGCACTAGCCTCGAAGTAAGGCCCTGATTAGCCTGGCAAAACAGGTGGCGTGCAGCAGCTCCATGAGGCCTTCATCGCTGTTCTGCTTTAGTTTCACGGTAGTAAGCTTTCCAAGACTCCTAGGGACTTTGCTTAAGCAACCGTTTCGGTACCAGAACACTGCGTAGAGACAGTAAGCTCTGGTCCTGCGTGTATGCTGCGTGTCAACCTAGAAATTGGAGACTGATGGCATAAGGCTTCTTTTCCCATTATGAAAGCTCCGTTCATGCGGCCTCGAAGCTACCTGAAAAGCATGGTTGTTGCCGGGGTTTTCCTCACTGCCGGCATGGTTCTGAGAAGAAAATGAGTTTTCTCCTAAGAAACCTGGGATTTCCAGTTCCTTGTTGGAAGCTCACCCTGCTCTGCGCTATACCTAAAATGAAAGTCAACGTGAGCCCAAGCTTCGAAGTAAGGCCCTGATTATCCTTGCAAAACGAGAGGCGTGCAGCAGCTCCATGAGGCCTTCATCGTTGTTCTGCTTTAGTTTCAAGGTAGTAAGCTTTTCAACACTCCTAGGGGCCTTGCTTCAGCACCCGTTTCAGTACCAGAACACTGCGTAGAACCAGGAAGCTCTGCTCCTGCGTGTATGCTGCGTGTCAACCTAGAAATTAGAGACTGATGGCACAAGGCTAGTTTTCCCATTATGAAAGCTCCGTTGATGCGGCCCCGAAGCTACCTGAAAAGCACTGTTGTTACCGTGCTTTTACTTACAGCCGGCATGGTTCATAGAAGAAAATGAGTTTTCTCGAAAGAAACCTTGTGCTTCCAGTTCCTAGTTGGAAGCTCACCCTGCTCTGCTCTATACCAAACGTGAAAGTCAATGTGAGCACTAGCCTCGAAGTAAGGCCCTGATTATCCTGGCAAAACGGGAGGCGTGCAGCAGCTCCATGAGGCCTTCATTGCTGTTCTGCTTTAGTTTCACGGTAGTAAGCTTTCCAACATTCCTAGGGACTTTGCTTAAGCAACCGTTTCGGTACCAGAACACTGCGTAGAGACAGTAAGCTCTGGTCCTGCGTGTATGCTGCGTGTCAACCTAGAAATTGGAGACTGATGGCATAAGGCTTCTTTTCCCATTATGAAAGCTCCGTTCATGCGGCCTCGAAGCTACCTGAAAAGCATTGTTGTTGCCGGGGTTTTCCTCACTGCCGGCATGGTTCTGAGAAGAAAATGAGTTTTCTCCTAAGAAACCTTGGGTTTCCAGTTCCTTGTTGGAAGCTCACCCTGCTCTGCGCTATACCTAAAGTGAAAGTCAACGTGAGCCCAAGCTTCGAAGTAAGGCCCTGATTATCCTTGCAAAACGAGAGGCGTGCAGCAGCTCCATGAGGCCTTCATCGCTGTTCTGCTTTAGTTTCACGGTAGTAAGCTTTCCAAGACTCCTAGGGACTTTGCTTAAGCAACCGTTTCGGTACCAGAACACTGCGTAGAGACAGTAAGCTCTGGTCCTGCGTGTATGCTGCGTGTCAACCTAGAAATTGGAGACTGATGGCATAAGGCTTCTTTTCCCATTATGAAAGCTCCGTTCATGCGGCCTCGAAGCTACCTGAAAAGCATGGTTGTTGCCGGGGTTTTCCTCACTGCCGGCATGGTTCTGAGAAGAAAATGAGTTTTCTCCTAAGAAACCTGGGATTTCCAGTTCCTTGTTGGAAGCTCACCCTGCTCTGCGCTATACCTAAAATGAAAGTCAACGTGAGCCCAAGCTTCGAAGTAAGGCCCTGATTATCCTTGCAAAACGAGAGGCGTGCAGCAGCTCCATGAGGCCTTCATCGTTGTTCTGCTTTAGTTTCAAGGTAGTAAGCTTTTCAACACTCCTAGGGGCCTTGCGTCAGCACCCGTTTCAGTACCAGAACACTGCGTAGAACCAGGAAGCTCTGCTCCTGCGTGTATGCTGCGTGTCAACCTAGAAATTAGAGACTGATGGCACAAGGCTAGTTTTCCCATTATGAAAGCTCCGTTGATGCGGCCCCGAAGCTACCTGAAAAGCACTGTTGTTACCGTGCTTTTACTTACAGCCGGCATGGTTCATAGAAGAAAATGAGTTTTCTCGAAAGAAACCTTGTGCTTCCAGTTCCTAGTTGGAAGCTCACCCTGCTCTGCTCTATACCAAACGTGAAAGTCAATGTGAGCACTAGCCTCGAAGTAAGGCCCTGATTATCCTGGCAAAACGGGAGGCGTGCAGCAGCTCCATGAGGCCTTCATCGCTGTTCTGCTTTAGTTTCACGGTAGTAAGCTTTCCAAGACTCCTAGGGACTTTGCTTAAGCAACCGTTTCGGTACCAGAACACTGCGTAGAGACAGTAAGCTCTGGTCCTGCGTGTATGCTGCGTGTCAACCTAGAAATTGGAGACTGATGGCATAAGGCTTCTTTTCCCATTATGAAAGCTCCGTTCATGCGGCCTCGAAGCTACCTGAAAAGCATTGTTGTTGCCGGGGTTTTCCTCACTGCCGGCATGGTTCTGAGAAGAAAATGAGTTTTCTCCTAAGAAACCTTGGGTTTCCCGTTCCTTGTTGGAAGCTCACCCTGCTCTGCTCTATACCTAAAATGAAAGTCAACGTGAGCCCAAGCTTCGAAGTAAGGCCCTGATTATCCTTGCAAAACGAGAGGCGTGCAGCAGCTCCATGAGGCCTTCATCGTTGTTCTGCTTTAGTTTCAAGGTAGTAAGCTTTTCAACACTCCTAGGGGCCTTGCTTCAGCACCCGTTTCAGTCAGAACACTGCGTAGAACCAGGAAGCTCTGCTCCTGCGTGTATGCTGCGTGTCAACCTAGAAATTAGAGACTGATGGCACAAGGCTTGTTTTCCCATTTTGAAAGCTCCATTCATGCGTCCCCGAAGCTACCTGAAAAGCACTGTTGTTACCGTGCTTTTACTTACAGCCGGCATGGCACATAGAAGAAATGAGTTTTCTCCAAAGAAACCTTGTGCTTCCAGTTCCTAGTTGGAAGCTCACCCTGCTCTGCTCTATACCAAACGTGAAAGTCAATGTGAGCACTAGCCTCGAAGTAAGGCCCTGATTAGCCTGGCAAAACAGGTGGCGTGCAGCAGCTCCATGAGGCCTTCATCGCTGTTCTGCTTTAGTTTCACGGTAGTAAGCTTTCCAAGACTCCTAGGGACTTTGCTTAAGCAACCGTTTCGGTACCAGAACACTGCGTAGAGACAGTAAGCTCTGGTCCTGCGTGTATGCTGCGTGTCAACCTAGAAATTGGAGACTGATGGCATAAGGCTTCTTTTCCCATTATGAAAGCTCCGTTCATGCGGCCTCGAAGCTACCTGAAAAGCATGGTTGTTGCCGGGGTTTTCCTCACTGCCGGCATGGTTCTGAGAAGAAAATGAGTTTTCTCCTAAGAAACCTGGGATTTCCAGTTCCTTGTTGGAAGCTCACCCTGCTCTGCGCTATACCTAAAATGAAAGTCAACGTGAGCCCAAGCTTCGAAGTAAGGCCCTGATTATCCTTGCAAAACGAGAGGCGTGCAGCAGCTCCATGAGGCCTTCATCGTTGTTCTGCTTTAGTTTCAAGGTAGTAAGCTTTTCAACACTCCTAGGGGCCTTGCTTCAGCACCCGTTTCAGTACCAGAACAGTGCGTAGAATCAGGAAGCTCTGGTCCTGCGTGTATGCTGCGTGTCGACCTAGAAATTAGAGACTGATGGCACAAGGCTAGTTTTCCCATTATGAAAGCTCCGTTGATGCGGCCCCGAAGCTACCTGAAAAGCACTGTTGTTACCGTGCTTTTACTTACAGCCGGCATGGTTCATAGAAGAAAATGAGTTTTCTCGAAAGAAACCTTGTGCTTCCAGTTCCTAGTTGGAAGCTCACCCTGCTCTGCTCTATACCAAACGTGAAAGTCAATGTGAGCACTAGCCTCGAAGTAAGGCCCTGATTATCCTGGCAAAACGGGAGGCGTGCAGCAGCTCCATGAGGCCTTCATTGCTGTTCTGCTTTAGTTTCACGGTAGTAAGCTTTCCAACATTCCTAGGGACTTTGCTTAAGCAACCGTTTCGGTACCAGAACACTGCGTAGAGACAGTAAGCTCTGGTCCTGCGTGTATGCTGCGTGTCAACCTAGAAATTGGAGACTGATGGCATAAGGCTTCTTTTCCCATTATGAAAGCTCCGTTCATGCGGCCTCGAAGCTACCTGAAAAGCATTGTTGTTGCCGGGGTTTTCCTCACTGCCGGCATGGTTCTGAGAAGAAAATGAGTTTTCTCCTAAGAAACCTTGGGTTTCCAGTTCCTTGTTGGAAGCTCACCCTGCTCTGCGCCATACCTAAAGTGAAAGTCAACGTGAGCCCAAGCTTCGAAGTAAGGCCCTGATTATCCTTGCAAAACGAGAGGCGTGCAGCAGCTCCATGAGGCCTTCATCGTTGTTCTGCTTTAGTTTCAAGGTAGTAAGCTTTTCAACACTCCTAGGGGCCTTGCTTCAGCACCCGTTTCAGTATCAGAACATTGCGTAGAACCAGGAAGCTCTGCTCCTGCGTGTATGCTGCGTGTCAACCTAGAAATTAGAGACTGATAGCACAAGGCTAGTTTTCCCATTATGAAAGCTCTGTTGATGCGGCCCCGAAGCTACCTGAAAAGCACTGTTGTTACCGTGCTTTTACTTACAGCCGGCATGGTTCATAGAAGAAAATGAGTTTTCTCGAAAGAAACCTTGTGCTTCCAGTTCCTAGTTGGAAGCTCACCCTGCTCTGCTCTATACCAAACGTGAAAGTCAATGTGAGCACTAGCCTCGAAGTAAGGCCCTGATTATCCTGGCAAAACGGGAGGCGTGCAGCAGCTCCATGAGGCCTTCATCGCTCTTCTGCTTTAGTTTCACGGTAGTAAGCTTTCCAACATTCCTAGGGACTTTGCTTAAGCAACCGTTTCGGTACCAGAACACTGCGTAGAGACAGGAAGCTCTGGTCCTGCGTGTATGCTGCGTGTCAACCTAGAAATTGGAGACTGATGGCATAAGGCTTCTTTTCCCATTATGAAAGCTCCGTTCATGCGGCCTCGAAGCTACCTGAAAAGCATGGTTGTTGCCGGGGTTTTCCTCACTGCCGGCATGGTTGAGAAGAAAATGAGTTTTCTCCTGAGAAACCTTGGGTTTCCAGTTCCTTGTTGGAAGCTCACCCTGCTCTGCGCTATACCTAAAGTGAAAGTCAACGTGAGCCCAAGCTTCAAAGTAAGGCCCTGATTATCCTTGCAAAACGAGAGGCGTGCAGCAGCTCCATGAGGCCTTCATCGTTGTTCTGCTTTAGTTTCAAGGTAGTAAGCTTTTCAACACTCCTAGGGGACTTGCTTCAGCACCCGTTTCAGTACAAGAACACTGCGTAGAACCAGGAAGCTCTGCTCCTGCGTGTATGCTGCGTGTCACCTAGAAATTAGAGACTGATGGCACAAGGCTTGTTTTCCCATTTTGAAAGCTCCATTCATGCGTCCCCGAAGCTACCTGAAAAGCACTGTTGTTACCGTGCTTTTACTTACAGCCGGCATGGCACATAGAAGAAATGAGTTTTCTCCAAAGAAACCTTGTGCTTCCAGTTCCTAGTTGGAAGCTCACCCTGCTCTGCTCTATACCAAACGTGAAAGTCAATGTGAGCACTAGCCTCGAAGTAAGGCCCTGATTAGCCTGGCAAAACAGGTGGCGTGCAGCAGCTCCATGAGGCCTTCATCACTGTTCTGCTTTAGTTTCACGGTAGTAAGCTTTCCAAGACTCCTAGGGACTTTGCTTAAGCAACCGTTTCGGTACCAGAACACTGCGTAGAGACAGTAAGCTCTGGTCCTGCGTGTATGCTGCGTGTCAACCTAGAAATTGGAGACTGATGGCATAAGGCTTCTTTTCCCATTATGAAAGCTCCGTTCATGCGGCCTCGAAGCTACCTGAAAAGCATGGTTGTTGCCGGGGTTTTCCTCACTGCCGGCATGGTTCTGAGAAGAAAATGAGTTTTCTCCTAAGAAACCTGGGATTTCCAGTTCCTTGTTGGAAGCTCACCCTGCTCTGCGCTATACCTAAAATGAAAGTCAACGTGAGCCCAAGCTTCGAAGTAAGGCTCTGATTATCCTTGCAAAACGAGAGGCGTGCAGCAGCTCCATGAGGCCTTCATTGTTGTTCTGCTTTAGTTTCAAGGTAGTAAGCTTTTCAACACTCCTAGGGGCCTTGCTTCAGCACCCGTTTCAGTACCAGAACACTGCGTAGAACCAGGAAGCTCTGCTCCTGCGTGTATGCTGCGTGTCAACCTAGAAATTAGAGACTGATGGCACAAGGCTAGTTTTCCCATTATGAAAGCTCCGTTGATGCGGCCCCGAAGCTACCTGAAAAGCACTGTTGTTACCGTGCTTTTACTTACAGCCGGCATGGTTCATAGAAGAAAATGAGTTTTCTCGAAAGAAACCTTGTGCTTCCAGTTCCTAGTTGGAAGCTCACCCTGCTCTGCTCTATACCAAACGTGAAAGTCAATGTGAGCACTAGCCTCGAAGTAAGGCCCTGATTATCCTGGCAAAACGGGAGGCGTGCAGCAGCTCCATGAGGCCTTCATCGCTGTTCTGCTTTAGTTTCACGGTAGTAAGCTTTCCAACATTCCTAGGGACTTTGCTTAAGCAACCGTTTCGGTACCAGAACACTGCGTAGAGACAGTAAGCTCTGGTCCTGCGTGTATGCAGCGTGTCAACCTAGAAATTGGAGACTGATGGCATACGGCTTCTTTTCCCATTATGAAAGCTCCGTTCATGCGGCCTCGAAGCTACCTGAAAAGCATTGTTGTTGCCGGGGTTTTCCTCACTGCCGGCATGGTTCTGAGAAGAAAATGAGTTTTCTCCTGAGAAACCTTG
This sequence comes from Eubalaena glacialis, assembly GCF_028564815.1. Lineage (NCBI taxonomy): Eukaryota > Metazoa > Chordata > Mammalia > Artiodactyla > Balaenidae > Eubalaena > Eubalaena glacialis. Next base: position 136,469,651 of record NC_083721.1, on the reverse strand, counting down.
GGTTTCCAGTTCCTTGTTGGAAGCTCACACTGCTCTGCGCTATACCTAAAGTGAAAGTCAACGTGACCCCAAGCTTCAAAGTAAGGCCCTGATTATCCTTGCAAAACGAGAGGCGTGCAGCAGCTCCATGAGGCCTTCATCGTTGTTCTGCTTTAGTTTCAAGGTAGTAAGCTTTTCAACACTCCTAGGGGACTTGCTTCAGCACCCGTTTCAGTACCAGAACACTGCGTAGAACCAGGAAGCTCTGCTCCTGCGTGTATGCTGCGTGTCAACCTAGAAATTAGAGACTGATGGCAGAAGGCTAGTTTTCCCATTATGAAAGCTCCGTTGATGCGGCCCCGAAGCTACCTGAAAAGCACTGTTGTTACCGTGCTTTTACTTACAGCTGGCATGGTTCATAGAAGAAAATGAGTTTTCTCGAAAGAAACCTTGTGCTTCCAGTTCCTAGTTGGAAGCTCACCCTGCTCTGCTCTATACCAAACGTGAAAGTCAATGTGAGCACTAGCCTCGAAGTAAGGCCCTGATTATCCTGGCAAAACGGGAGGCGTGCAGCAGCTCCATGAGGCCTTCATCGCTGTTCTGCTTTAGTTTCACGGTAGTAAGCTTTCCAACATTTCTAGGGACTTTGCTTAAGCAACCGTTTCGGTACCAGAACACTGCGTAGAGACAGTAAGCTCTGGTCCTGCGTGTATGCTGCGTGTCAACCTAGAAATTGGAGACTGATGGCATAAGGCTTCTTTTCCCATTATGAAAGCTCCGTTCATGCGGCCTCGAAGCTACCTGAAAAGCATTGTTGTTGCCGGGGTTTTCCTCACTGCCGGCATGGTTCTGAGAAGAAAATGAATTTTCTCCTAAGAAACCTTGGGTTTCCAGTTCCTTGTTGGAAGCTCACCCTGCTCTGCGCTATACCTAAAGTGAAAGTCAACGTGAGCCCAAGCTTCGAAGTAAGGCCCTGATTATCCTTGCAAAACGAGAGGCGTGCAGCAGATCCATGAGGCCTTCATCGTTGTTCTGCTTTAGTTTCAAGGTAGTAAGTTTTCAACACTCCTAGGGGCCTTGCTTCAGCACCCGTTTCTGTACCAGAACACTGCGTAGAACCAGGAAGCTCTGCTCCTGCGTGTATGCTGCGTGTCAACCTAGAAATTAGAGACTGATGGCACAAGGCTAGTTTTCCCATTATGAAAGCTCTGTTGATGCGGCCCCGAAGCTACCTGAAAAGCACTGTTGTTACCGTGCTTTTACTTACAGCCGGCATGGTTCATAGAAGAAAATGAGTTTTCTCGAAAGAAACCTTGTGCTTCCAGTTCCTAGTTGGAAGCTCACCCTGCTCTGCTCTATACCAAACGTGAAAGTCAATGTGAGCACTAGCCTCGAAGTAAGGCCCTGATTATCCTGGCAAAACGGGAGGCGTGCAGCAGCTCCATGAGGCCTTCATCGCTGTTCTGCTTTAGTTTCACGGTAGTAAGCTTTCCAACATTCCTAGGGACTTTGCTTAAGCAACCGTTTCGGTACCAGAACACTGCGTAGAGACAGGAAGCTCTGGTCCTGCGTGTATGCTGCGTGTCAACCTAGAAATTGGAGACTGATGGCATAAGGCTTCTTTTCCCATTATGAAAGCTCCGTTCATGCGGCCTCGAAGCTACCTGAAAAGCATTGTTGTTGCCGGGGTTTTCCTCACTGCCGGCATGGTTCTGAGAAGAAAATGAGTTTTCTCCTGAGAAACCTTGGGTTTCCAGTTCCTTGTTGGAAGCTCACCCTGCTCTGCGCTATACCTAAAGTGAAAGTCAACGTGAGCCCAAGCTTCGAAGTAAGGCCCTGATTATCCTTGCAAAACGAGAGGCGTGCAGCAGCTCCATGAGGCCTTCATCGTTGTTCTGCTTTAGTTTCAAGGTAGTAAGCTTTTCAACACTCCTAGGGGACTTGCTTCAGCACCCGTTTCAGTACCAGAACACTGCGTAGAACCAGGAAGCTCTGCTCCTGCGTGTATGCTGCGTGTCAACCTAGAAATTAGAGACTGATGGCACAAGGCTACTTTTCCCATTATGAAAGCTCCGTTGATGCGGCCCCGAAGCTACCTGAAAAGCACTGTTGTTACCGTGCTTTTACTTACAGCCGGCATGGTTCATAGAAGAAAATGAGTTTTCTCGAAAGAAACCTTGTGCTTCCAGTTCCTAGTTGGAAGCTCACCCTGCTCTGCTCTATACCAAACGTGAAAGTCAATGTGAGCACTAGCCTCGAAGTAAGGCCCTGATTATCCTGGCAAAACGGGAGGCGTGCAGCAGCTCCATGAGGCCTTCATCGCTCTTCTGCTTTAGTTTCACGGTAGTAAGCTTTCCAACATTCCTAGGGACTTTGCTTAAGCAACCGTTTCGGTACCAGAACACTGCGTAGAGACAGTAAGCTCTGGTCCTGCGTGTATGCTACGTGTCAACCTAGAAATTGGAGACTGATGGCATAAGACTTCTTTTCCCATTATGAAAGCTCCGTTCATGCGGCCTCGAAGCTACCTGAAAAGCATTGTTGTTGCCGGGGTTTTCCTCACTGCCGGCATGGTTCTGAGAAGAAAATGAGTTTTCTCCTGAGAAACCTTGGGTTTCCAGTTCCTTGTTGGAAGCTCACCCTGCTCTGCGCTATACCTAAAGTGAAAATCAACGTGAGCCCAAGCTTCGAAGTAAGGCCCTGATTATCCTTGCAAAACGACAGGCGTGCAGCAGCTCCATGAGGTCTTCATCGTTGTTCTGCTTTAGTTTCAAGGTAGTAAGCTTTTCAACACTCCTAGGGGCCTTGCTTCAGCACCCGTTTCAGTACCAGAACACTGCGTAGAACCAGGAAGCTCTGCTCCTGCGTGTATGCTGCGTGTCAACCTATAAATTGGAGACTGATGGCATAAAGCTTCTTTTCCCATTATGAAAGCTCCGTTCATGCGGCCTCGAAGCTACCTGAAAAGCATGCTTGTTGCCGGGGTTTTCCTCACTGCCGGCATGGTTCTGAGAAGAAAATGAGTTTTCTCCTGAGAAACCTTGGGTTTCCCGTTCCTTGTTGGAAGCTCACCCTGCTCTGCTCTATACCTAAAATGAAAGTCAACGTGAGCCCAAGCTTCGAAGTAAGGCCCTGATTATCCTTGCAAAACGAGAGGCGTGCAGCAGCTCCATGAGGCCTTCATCGTTGTTCTGCTTTAGTTTCAAGGTAGTAAGCTTTTCAACACTCCTAGGGGCCTTGCTTCAGCACCCGTTTCAGTCAGAACACTGCGTAGAACCAGGAAGCTTTGCTCCTGCGTGTATGCTGCGTGTCAACCTAGAAATTAGAGACTGATGGCACAAGGCTAGTTTTCCCATTATGAAAGCTCCGTTGATGCGGCCCCGAAGCTACCTGAAAAGCACTGTTGTTACCGTGCTTTTACTTACAGCCGGCATGGTTCATAGAAGAAAATGAGTTTTCTCGAAAGAAACCTTGTGCTTCCAGTTCCTAGTTGGAAGCTCACCCTGCTCTGCTCTATACCAAACGTGAAAGTCAATGTGAGCACTAGCCTCGAAGTAAGGCCCTGATTATCCTGGCAAAACGGGAGGCGTGCAGCAGCTCCATGAGGCCTTCATCGCTGTTCTGCTTTAGTTTCACGGTAGTAAGCTTTCCAAGACTCCTAGGGACTTTGCTTAAGCAACCGTTTCGGTACCAGAACACTGCGTAGAGACAGTAAGCTCTGGTCCTGCGTGTATGCTGCGTGTCAACCTAGAAATTGGAGACTGATGGCATAAGGCTTCTTTTCCCATTATGAAAGCTCCGTTCATGCGGCCTCGAAGCTACCTGAAAAGCATTGTTGTTGCCGGGGTTTTCCTCACTGCCGGCATGGTTCTGAGAAGAAAATGAGTTTTCTCCTAAGAAACCTTGGGTTTCCAGTTCCTTGTTGGAAGCTCACCCTGCTCTGCGCTATACCTAAAGTGAAAGTCAACGTGAGCCCAAGCTTCGAAGTAAGGCCCTGATTATCCTTGCAAAACGAGAGGCGTGCAGCAGATCCATGAGGCCTTCATCGTTGTTCTGCTTTAGTTTCAAGGTAGTAAGCTTTTCAACACTCCTAGGGGCCTTGCTTCAGCACCCGTTTCAGTACCAGAACACTGCGTAGAACCAGGAAGCTCTGCTCCTGCGTGTATGCTGCGTGTCAACCTAGAAATTAGAGACTGATGGCACAAGGCTAGTTTTCCCATTATGAAAGCTCCGTTGATGCGGCCCCGAAGCTACCTGAAAAGCACTGTTGTTACCGTGCTTTTACTTACAGCCGGCATGGTTCATAGAAGAAAATGAGTTTTCTCGAAAGAAACCTTGTGCTTCCAGTTCCTAGTTGGAAGCTCACCCTGCTCTGCTCTATACCAAACGTGAAAGTCAATGTGAGCACTAGCCTCGAAGTAAGGCCCTGATTATCCTGGCAAAACGGGAGGCGTGCAGCAGCTCCATGAGGCCTTCATCGCTGTTCTGCTTTAGTTTCACGGTAGTAAGCTTTCCAACATTCCTAGGGACTTTGCTTAAGCAACCGTTTCGGTACCAGAACACTGCGTAGAGACAGTAAGCTCTGGTCCTGCGTGTATGCTGCGTGTCAACCTAGAAATTGGAGACTGATGGCATAAGGCTTCTTTTCCCATTATGAAAGCTCCGTTCATGCGGCCTCGAAGCTACCTGAAAAGCATTGTTGTTGCCGGGGTTTTCCTCACTGCCGGCATGGTTCTGAGAAGAAAATGAGTTTTCTCCTAAGAAACCTTGGGTTTCCAGTTCCTTGTTGGAAGCTCACCCTGCTCTGCGCTATACCTAAAGTGAAAGTCAACGTGAGCCCAAGCTTCGAAGTAAGGCCCTGATTATCCTTGCAAAACGAGAGGCGTGCAGCAGCTCCATGAGGCCTTTATCGTTGTTCTGCTTTAGTTTCAAGGTAGTAAGCTTTTCAACACTCCTAGGGGCCTTGCTTCAGCACCCGTTTCAGTATCAGAACATTGCGTAGAACCAGGAAGCTCTGCTCCTGCGTGTATGCTGCGTGTCAACCTAGAAATTAGAGACTGATGGCACAAGGCTAGTTTTCCCATTATGAAAGCTCTGTTGATGCGGCCCCGAAGCTACCTGAAAAGCACTGTTGTTACCGTGCTTTTACTTACAGCCGGCATGGTTCATAGAAGAAAATGAGTTTTCTCGAAAGAAACCTTGTGCTTCCAGTTCCTAGTTGGAAGCTCACCCTGCTCTGCTCTATACCAAACGTGAAAGTCAATGTGAGCACTAGCCTCGAAGTAAGGCCCTGATTATCCTGGCAAAACGGGAGGCGTGCAGCAGCTCCATGAGGCCTTCATCGCTGTTCTGCTTTAGTTTCACGGTAGTAAGCTTTCCAACATTCCTAGGGACTTTGCTTAAGCAACCGTTTCGGTACCAGAACACTGCGTAGAGACAGGAAGCTCTGGTCCTGCGTGTATGCTGCGTGTCAACCTAGAAATTGGAGACTGATGGCATAAGGCTTCTTTTCCCATTATGAAAGCTCCGTTCATGCGGCCTCGAAGCTACCTGAAAAGCATTGTTGTTGCCGGGGTTTTCCTCACTGCCGGCATGGTTCTGAGAAGAAAATGAGTTTTCTCCTGAGAAACCTTGGGTTTCCAGTTCCTTGTTGGAAGCTCACCCTGCTCTGCGCTATACCTAAAGTGAAAGTCAACGTGAGCCCAAGCTTCGAAGTAAGGCCCTGATTATCCTTGCAAAACGAGAGGCGTGCAGCAGCTCCATGAGGCCTTCATCGTTGTTCTGCTTTAGTTTCAAGGTAGTAAGCTTTTCAACACTCCTAGGGGCCTTGCTTCAGCACCCGTTTCAGTACCAGAACACTGCGTAGAACCAGGAAGCTCTGCTCCTGCGTGTATGCTGCGTGTCAACCTAGAAATTAGAGACTGATGGCACAAGGCTAGTTTTCCCATTATGAAAGCTCTGTTGATGCGGCCCCGAAGCTACCTGAAAAGCACTGTTGTTACCGTGCTTTTACTTACAGCCGGCATGGTTCATAGAAGAAAATGAGTTTTCTCGAAAGAAACCTTGTGCTTCCAGTTCCTAGTTGGAAGCTCACCCTGCTCTGCTCTATACCAAACGTGAAAGTCAATGTGAGCACTAGCCTCGAAGTAAGGCCCTGATTATCCTGGCAAAACGGGAGGCGTGCAGCAGCTCCATGAGGCCTTCATCGCTGTTCTGCTTTAGTTTCACGGTAGTAAGCTTTCCAACATTCCTAGGGACTTTGCTTAAGCAACCGTTTCGGTACCAGAACACTGCGTAGAGACAGTAAGCTCTGGTCCTGCGTGTATGCAGCGTGTCAACCTAGAAATTGGAGACTGATGGCATACGGCTTCTTTTCCCATTATGAAAGCTCCGTTCATGCGGCCTCGAAGCTACCTGAAAAGCATTGTTGTTGCCGGGGTTTTCCTCACTGCCGGCATGGTTCTGAGAAGAAAATGAGTTTTCTCCTGAGAAACCTTGGGTTTCCAGTTCCTTGTTGGAAGCTCACACTGCTCTGCGCTATACCTAAAGTGAAAGTCAACGTGAGCCCAAGCTTCGAAGTAAGGCCCTGATTATCCTTGCAAAACGAGAGGCGGGCAGCAGCTCCATGAGGCCTTTATCGTTGTTCTGCTTTAGTTTCAAGGTAGTAAGCTTTTCAACACTCCTAGGGGCCTTGCTTCAGCACCCGTTTCAGTACCAGAACACTGCGTAGAACCAGGAAGCTCTGCTCCTGCGTGTATGCTGCGTGTCAACCTAGAAATTAGAGACTGATGGCACAAGGCTAGTTTTCCCATTATGAAAGCTCTGTTGATGCGGCCCCGAAGCTACCTGAAAAGCACTGTTGTTACCGTGCTTTTACTTACAGCCGGCATGGTTCATAGAAGAAAATGAGTTTTCTCGAAAGAAACCTTGTGCTTCCAGTTCCTAGTTGGAAGCTCACCCTGCTCTGCTCTATACCAAACGTGAAAGTCAATGTGAGCACTAGCCTCGAAGTAAGGCCCTGATTATCCTGGCAAAACGGGAGGCGTGCAGCAGCTCCATGAGGCCTTCATCGCTGTTCTGCTTTAGTTTCACGGTAGTAAGCTTTCCAACATTCCTAGGGACTTTGCTTAAGCAACCGTTTCGGTACCAGAACACTGCGTAGAGACAGTAAGCTCTGGTCCTGCGTGTATGCAGCGTGTCAACCTAGAAATTGGAGACTGATGGCATACGGCTTCTTTTCCCATTATGAAAGCTCCGTTCATGCGGCCTCGAAGCTACCTGAAAAGCATTGTTGTTGCCGGGGTTTTCCTCACTGCCGGCATGGTTCTGAGAAGAAAATGAGTTTTCTCCTGAGAAACCTTGGGTTTCCAGTTCCTTGTTGGAAGCTCACACTGCTCTGCGCTATACCTAAAGTGAAAGTCAACGTGACCCCAAGCTTCAAAGTAAGGCCCTGATTATCCTTGCAAAACGAGAGGCGTGCAGCAGCTCCATGAGGCCTTCATCGTTGTTCTGCTTTAGTTTCAAGGTAGTAAGCTTTTCAACACTCCTAGGGGACTTGCTTCAGCACCCGTTTCAGTACCAGAACACTGCGTAGAACCAGGAAGCTCTGCTCCTGCGTGTATGCTGCGTGTCAACCTAGAAATTAGAGACTGATGGCAGAAGGCTAGTTTTCCCATTATGAAAGCTCCGTTGATGCGGCCCCGAAGCTACCTGAAAAGCACTGTTGTTACGGTGCTTTTACTTACAGCTGGCATGGTTCATAGAAGAAAATGAGTTTTCTCGAAAGAAACCTTGTGCTTCCAGTTCCTAGTTGGAAGCTCACCCTGCTCTGCTCTATACCAAACGTGAAAGTCAATGTGAGCACTAGCCTCGAAGTAAGGCCCTGATTATCCTGGCAAAACGGGAGGCGTGCAGCAGCTCCATGAGGCCTTCATCGCTGTTCTGCTTTAGTTTCACGGTAGTAAGCTTTCCAACATTTCTAGGGACTTTGCTTAAGCAACCGTTTCGGTACCAGAACACTGCGTAGAGACAGTAAGCTCTGGTCCTGCGTGTATGCTGCGTGTCAACCTAGAAATTGGAGACTGATGGCATAAGGCTTCTTTTCCCATTATGAAAGCTCCGTTCATGCGGCCTCGAAGCTACCTGAAAAGCATTGTTGTTGCCGGGGTTTTCCTCACTGCCGGCATGGTTCTGAGAAGAAAATGAGTTTTCTCCTAAGAAACCTTGGGTTTCCAGTTCCTTGTTGGAAGCTCACCCTGCTCTGCGCTATACCTAAAGTGAAAGTCAACGTGAGCCCAAGCTTCGAAGTAAGGCCCTGATTATCCTTGCAAAACGAGAGGCGTGCAGCAGATCCATGAGGCCTTCATCGTTGTTCTGCTTTAGTTTCAAGGTAGTAAGCTTTTCAACACTCCTAGGGGCCTTGCTTCAGCACCCGTTTCAGTACCAGAACACTGCGTAGAACCAGGAAGCTCTGCTCCTGCGTGTATGCTGCGTGTCAACCTAGAAATTAGAGACTGATGGCACAAGGCTAGTTTTCCCATTATGAAAGCTCCGTTGATGCGGCCCCGAAGCTACCTGAAAAGCACTGTTGTTACCGTGCTTTTACTTACAGCCGGCATGGTTCATAGAAGAAAATGAGTTTTCTCGAAAGAAACCTTGTGCTTCCAGTTCCTAGTTGGAAGCTCACCCTGCTCTGCTCTATACCAAACGTGAAAGTCAATGTGAGCACTAGCCTCGAAGTAAGGCCCTGATTATCCTGGCAAAACGGGAGGCGTGCAGCAGCTCCATGAGGCCTTCATCGCTGTTCTGCTTTAGTTTCACGGTAGTAAGCTTTCCAACATTCCTAGGGACTTTGCTTAAGCAACCGTTTCGGTACCAGAACACTGCGTAGAGACAGTAAGCTCTGGTCCTGCGTGTATGCTGCGTGTCAACCTAGAAATTGGAGACTGATGGCATAAGGCTTCTTTTCCCATTATGAAAGCTCCGTTCATGCGGCCTCGAAGCTACCTGAAAAGCATTGTTGTTGCCGGGGTTTTCCTCACTGCCGGCATGGTTCTGAGAAGAAAATGAGTTTTCTCCTAAGAAACCTTGGGTTTCCAGTTCCTTGTTGGAAGCTCACCCTGCTCTGCGCTATACCTAAAGTGAAAGTCAACGTGAGCCCAAGCTTCGAAGTAAGGCCCTGATTATCCTTGCAAAACGAGAGGCGTGCAGCAGCTCCATGAGGCCTTTATCGTTGTTCTGCTTTAGTTTCAAGGTAGTAAGCTTTTCAACACTCCTAGGGGCCTTGCTTCAGCACCCGTTTCAGTATCAGAACATTGCGTAGAACCAGGAAGCTCTGCTCCTGCGTGTATGCTGCGTGTCAACCTAGAAATTAGAGACTGATGGCACAAGGCTAGTTTTCCCATTATGAAAGCTCTGTTGATGCGGCCCCGAAGCTACCTGAAAAGCACTGTTGTTACCGTGCTTTTACTTACAGCCGGCATGGTTCATAGAAGAAAATGAGTTTTCTCGAAAGAAACCTTGTGCTTCCAGTTCCTAGTTGGAAGCTCACCCTGCTCTGCTCTATACCAAACGTGAAAGTCAATGTGAGCACTAGCCTCGAAGTAAGGCCCTGATTATCCTGGCAAAACGGGAGGCGTGCAGCAGCTCCATGAGGCCTTCATCGCTGTTCTGCTTTAGTTTCACGGTAGTAAGCTTTCCAACATTCCTAGGGACTTTGCTTAAGCAACCGTTTCGGTACCAGAACACTGCGTAGAGACAGGAAGCTCTGGTCCTGCGTGTATGCTGCGTGTCAACCTAGAAATTGGAGACTGATGGCATAAGGCTTCTTTTCCCATTATGAAAGCTCCGTTCATGCGGCCTCGAAGCTACCTGAAAAGCATTGTTGTTGCCGGGGTTTTCCTCACTGCCGGCATGGTTCTGAGAAGAAAATGAGTTTTCTCCTGAGAAACCTTGGGTTTCCAGTTCCTTGTTGGAAGCTCACCCTGCTCTGCGCTATACCTAAAGTGAAAGTCAACGTGAGCCCAAGCTTCGAAGTAAGGCCCTGATTATCCTTGCAAAACGAGAGGCGTGCAGCAGCTCCATGAGGCCTTCATCGTTGTTCTGCTTTAGTTTCAAGGTAGTAAGCTTTTCAACACTCCTAGGGGCCTTGCTTCAGCACCCGTTTCAGTACCAGAACACTGCGTAGAACCAGGAAGCTCTGCTCCTGCGTGTATGCTGCGTGTCAACCTAGAAATTAGAGACTGATGGCACAAGGCTAGTTTTCCCATTATGAAAGCTCTGTTGATGCGGCCCCGAAGCTACCTGAAAAGCACTGTTGTTACCGTGCTTTTACTTACAGCCGGCATGGTTCATAGAAGAAAATGAGTTTTCTCGAAAGAAACCTTGTGCTTCCAGTTCCTAGTTGGAAGCTCACCCTGCTCTGCTCTATACCAAACGTGAAAGTCAATGTGAGCACTAGCCTCGAAGTAAGGCCCTGATTATCCTGGCAAAACGGGAGGCGTGCAGCAGCTCCATGAGGCCTTCATCGCTGTTCTGCTTTAGTTTCACGGTAGTAAGCTTTCCAACATTCCTAGGGACTTTGCTTAAGCAACCGTTTCGGTACCAGAACACTGCGTAGAGACAGTAAGCTCTGGTCCTGCGTGTATGCAGCGTGTCAACCTAGAAATTGGAGACTGATGGCATACGGCTTCTTTTCCCATTATGAAAGCTCCGTTCATGCGGCCTCGAAGCTACCTGAAAAGCATTGTTGTTGCCGGGGTTTTCCTCACTGCCGGCATGGTTCTGAGAAGAAAATGAGTTTTCTCCTGAGAAACCTTGGGTTTCCAGTTCCTTGTTGGAAGCTCACACTGCTCTGCGCTATACCTAAAGTGAAAGTCAACGTGAGCCCAAGCTTCGAAGTAAGGCCCTGATTATCCTTGCAAAACGAGAGGCGGGCAGCAGCTCCATGAGGCCTTTATCGTTGTTCTGCTTTAGTTTCAAGGTAGTAAGCTTTTCAACACTCCTAGGGGCCTTGCTTCAGCACCCGTTTCAGTACCAGAACACTGCGTAGAACCAGGAAGCTCTGCTCCTGCGTGTATGCTGCGTGTCAACCTAGAAATTAGAGACTGATGGCACAAGGCTAGTTTTCCCATTATGAAAGCTCTGTTGATGCGGCCCCGAAGCTACCTGAAAAGCACTGTTGTTACCGTGCTTTTACTTACAGCCGGCATGGTTCATAGAAGAAAATGAGTTTTCTCGAAAGAAACCTTGTGCTTCCAGTTCCTAGTTGGAAGCTCACCCTGCTCTGCTCTATACCAAACGTGAAAGTCAATGTGAGCACTAGCCTCGAAGTAAGGCCCTGATTATCCTGGCAAAACGGGAGGCGTGCAGCAGCTCCATGAGGCCTTCATCGCTGTTCTGCTTTAGTTTCACGGTAGTAAGCTTTCCAACATTCCTAGGGACTTTGCTTAAGCAACCGTTTCGGTACCAGAACACTGCGTAGAGACAGTAAGCTCTGGTCCTGCGTGTATGCTGCGTGTCAACCTAGAAATTGGAGACTGATGGCATAAGGCTTCTTTTCCCATTATGAAAGCTCCGTTCATGCGGCCTCGAAGCTACCTGAAAAGCATTGTTGTTGCCGGGGTTTTCCTCACTGCCGGCATGGTTCTGAGAAGAAAATGAGTTTTCTCCTAAGAAACCTTGGGTTTCCAGTTCCTTGTTGGAAGCTCACCCTGCTCTGCGTTATACCTAAAGTGAAAGTCAACGTGAGCCCAAGCTTCGAAGTAAGGCCCTGATTATCCTTGCAAAACGAGAGGCGTGCAGCAGCTCCATGAGGCCTTCATCGTTGTTCTGCTTTAGTTTCAAGGTAGTAAGCTTTTCAACACTCCTAGGGGCCTTGCTTCAGCACCCGTTTCAGTATCAGAACATTGCGTAGAACCAGGAAGCTCTGCTCCTGCGTGTATGCTGCGTGTCAACCTAGAAATTAGAGACTGATGGCACAAGGCTAGTTTTCCCATTATGAAAGCTCTGTTGATGCGGCCCCGAAGCTACTTGAAAAGCACTGTTGTTACCGTGCTTTTACTTACAGCCGGCATGGTTCATAGAAGGAAATGAGTTTTCTCGAAAGAAACCTTGAGCTTCCAGTTCCTAGTTGGAAGCTCACCCTGCTCTGCTCTATACCAAACGTGAAAGTCAATGTGAGCACTAGCCTCGAAGTAAGGCCCTGATTATCCTGGCAAAACGGGAGGCGTGCAGCAGCTCCATGAGGCCTTCATCGCTCTTCTGCTTTAGTTTCACGGTAGTAAGCTTTCCAACATTCCTAGGGACTTTGCTTAAGCAACCGTTTCGGTACCAGAACACTGCGTAGAGACAGTAAGCTCTGGTCCTGCGTGTATGCAGCGTGTCAACATAGAAATTGGAGACTGATGGCATACGGCTTCTTTTCCCATTATGAAAGCTCCGTTCATGCGGCCTCGAAGCTACCTGAAAAGCATTGTTGTTGCCGGGGTTTTCCTCACTGCCGGCATGGTTCTGAGAAGAAAATGAGTTTTCTCCTGAGAAACCTTGGGTTTCCAGTTCCTTGTTGGAAGCTCACCCTGCTCTGCGCTATACCTAAAGTGAAAATCAACGTGAGCCCAAGCTTCGAAGTAAGGCCCTGATTATCCTTGCAAAACGACAGGCGTGCAGCAGCTCCATGAGGCCTTCATCGTTGTTCTGCTTTAGTTTCAAGGTAGTAAGCTTTTCAACACTCCAAGGGCCTTTGCTTCAGCACCCGTTTCAGTACCAGAACACTGCGTAGAACCAGGAAGCTCTGCTCCTGCGTGTATGCTGCGTGTCAACCTAGAAATTGGAGACTGATGGCATAAAGCTTCTTTTCCCATTATGAAAGCTCCGTTCATGCGGCCTCGAAGCTACCTGAAAAGCATGCTTGTTGCCGGGGTTTTCCTCACTGCCGGCATGGTTCTGAGAAGAAAATGAGTTTTCTCCTGAGAAACCTTGGGTTTCCCGTTCCTTGTTGGAAGCTCACCCTGCTCTGCTCTATACCTAAAATGAAAGTCAACGTGAGCCCAAGCTTCGAAGTAAGGCCCTGATTATCCTTGCAAAACGAGAGGCGTGCAGCAGCTCCATGAGGCCTTCATCGTTGTTCTGCTTTAGTTTCAAGGTAGTAAGCTTTTCAACACTCCTAGGGGCCTTGCTTCAGCACCCGTTTCAGTCAGAACACTGCGTAGAACCAGGAAGCTCTGCTCCTGCGTGTATGCTGCGTGTCAACCTAGAAATTAGAGACTGATGGCACAAGGCTAGTTTTCCCATTATGAAAGCTCCGTTGATGCGGCCCCGAAGCTACCTGAAAAGCACTGTTGTTACCGTGCTTTTACTTACAGCCGGCATGGTTCATAGAAGAAAATGAGTTTTCTCGAAAGAAACCTTGTGCTTCCAGTTCCTAGTTGGAAGCTCACCCTGCTCTGCTCTATACCAAACGTGAAAGTCAATGTGAGCACTAGCCTCGAAGTAAGGCCCTGATTATCCTGGCAAAACGGGAGGCGTGCAGCAGCTCCATGAGGCCTTCATCGCTGTTCTGCTTTAGTTTCACGGTAGTAAGCTTTCCAACATTCCTAGGGACTTTGCTTAAGCAACCGTTTCGGTACCAGAACACTGCGTAGAGACAGTAAGCTCTGGTCCTGCGTGTATGCTGCGTGTCAACCTAGAAATTGGAGACTGATGGCATAAGGCTTCTTTTCCCATTATGAAAGCTCCGTTCATGCGGCCTCGAAGCTACCTGAAAAGCATTGTTGTTGCCGGGGTTTTCCTCACTGCCGGCATGGTTCTGAGAAGAAAATGAATTTTCTCCTAAGAAACCTTGGGTTTCCAGTTCCTTGTTGGAAGCTCACCCTGCTCTGCGCTATACCTAAAGTGAAAGTCAACGTGAGCCCAAGCTTCGAAGTAAGGCCCTGATTATCCTTGCAAAACGAGAGGCGTGCAGCAGATCCATGAGGCCTTCATCGTTGTTCTGCTTTAGTTTCAAGGTAGTAAGCTTTTCAACACTCCTAGGGGCCTTGCTTCAGCACCCGTTTCAGTACCAGAACACTGCGTAGAACCAGGAAGCTCTGCTCCTGCGTGTATGCTGCGTGTCAACCTAGAAATTAGAGACTGATGGCACAAGGCTAGTTTTCCCATTATGAAAGCTCCGTTGATGCGGCCCCGAAGCTACCTGAAAAGCACTGTTGTTACCGTGCTTTTACTTACAGCCGGCATGGTTCATAGAAGAAAATGAGTTTTCTCGAAAGAAACCTTGTGCTTCCAGTTCCTAGTTGGAAGCTCACCCTGCTCTGCTCTATACCAAACGTGAAAGTCAATGTGAGCACTAGCCTCGAAGTAAGGCCCTGATTATCCTGGCAAAACGGGAGGCGTGCAGCAGCTCCATGAGGCCTTCATCGCTGTTCTGCTTTAGTTTCACGGTAGTAAGCTTTCCAACATTCCTAGGGACTTTGCTTAAGCAACCGTTTCGGTACCAGAACACTGCGTAGAGACAGTAAGCTCTGGTCCTGCGTGTATGCTGCGTGTCAACCTAGAAATTGGAGACTGATGGCATAAGGCTTCTTTTCCCATTATGAAAGCTCCGTTCATGCGGCCTCGAAGCTACCTGAAAAGCATGGTTGTTGCCGGGGTTTTCCTCACTGCCGGCATGGTTCTGAGAAGAAAATGAGTTTTCTCCTAAGAAACCTGGGATTTCCAGTTCCTTGTTGGAAGCTCACCCTGCTCTGCGCTATACCTAAAGTGAAAGTCAACGTGAGCCCAAGCTTCGAAGTAAGGCCCTGATTATCCTTGCAAAACGAGAGGCGTGCAGCAGCTCCATGAGGCCTTTATCGTTGTTCTGCTTTAGTTTCAAGGTAGTAAGCTTTTCAACACTCCTAGGGGCCTTGCTTCAGCACCCGTTTCAGTATCAGAACATTGCGTAGAACCAGGAAGCTCTGCTCCTGCGTGTATGCTGCGTGTCAACCTAGAAATTAGAGACTGATGGCACAAGGCTAGTTTTCCCATTATGAAAGCTCTGTTGATGCGGCCCCGAAGCTACCTGAAAAGCACTGTTGTTACCGTGCTTTTACTTACAGCCGGCATGGTTCATAGAAGAAAATGAGTTTTCTCGAAAGAAACCTTGTGCTTCCAGTTCCTAGTTGGAAGCTCACCCTGCTCTGCTCTATACCAAACGTGAAAGTCAATGTGAGCACTAGCCTCGAAGTAAGGCCCTGATTATCCTGGCAAAACGGGAGGCGTGCAGCAGCTCCATGAGGCCTTCATCGCTGTTCTGCTTTAGTTTCACGGTAGTAAGCTTTCCAACATTCCTAGGGACTTTGCTTAAGCAACCGTTTCGGTACCAGAACACTGCGTAGAGACAGGAAGCTCTGGTCCTGCGTGTATGCTGCGTGTCAACCTAGAAATTGGAGACTGATGGCATAAGGCTTCTTTTCCCATTATGAAAGCTCCGTTCATGCGGCCTCGAAGCTACCTGAAAAGCATTGTTGTTGCCGGGGTTTTCCTCACTGCCGGCATGGTTCTGAGAAGAAAATGAGTTTTCTCCTGAGAAACCTTGGGTTTCCAGTTCCTTGTTGGAAGCTCACCCTGCTCTGCGCTATACCTAAAGTGAAAGTCAACGTGAGCCCAAGCTTCGAAGTAAGGCCCTGATTATCCTTGCAAAACGAGAGGCGTGCAGCAGCTCCATGAGGCCTTCATCGTTGTTCTGCTTTAGTTTCAAGGTAGTAAGCTTTTCAACACTCCTAGGGGCCTTGCTTCAGCACCCGTTTCAGTACCAGAACACTGCGTAGAACCAGGAAGCTCTGCTCCTGCGTGTATGCTGCGTGTCAACCTAGAAATTAGAGACTGATGGCACAAGGCTAGTTTTCCCATTATGAAAGCTCTGTTGATGCGGCCCCGAAGCTACCTGAAAAGCACTGTTGTTACCGTGCTTTTACTTACAGCCGGCATGGTTCATAGAAGAAAATGAGTTTTCTCGAAAGAAACCTTGTGCTTCCAGTTCCTAGTTGGAAGCTCACCCTGCTCTGCTCTATACCAAACGTGAAAGTCAATGTGAGCACTAGCCTCGAAGTAAGGCCCTGATTATCCTGGCAAAACGGGAGGCGTGCAGCAGCTCCATGAGGCCTTCATCGCTCTTCTGCTTTAGTTTCACGGTAGTAAGCTTTCCAACATTCCTAGGGACTTTGCTTAAGCAACCGTTTCGGTACCAGAACACTGCGTAGAGACAGGAAGCTCTGGTCCTGCGTGTATGCTGCGTGTCAACCTAGAAATTGGAGACTGATGGCATAAGGCTTCTTTTCCCATTATGAAAGCTCCGTTCATGCGGCCTCGAAGCTACCTGAAAAGCATTGTTGTTGCCGGGGTTTTCCTCACTGCCGGCATGGTTCTGAGAAGAAAATGAGTTTTCTCCTGAGAAACCTTGGGTTTCCAGTTCCTTGTTGGAAGCTCACCCTGCTCTGCGCTATACCTAAAGTGAAAGTCAACGTGAGCCCAAGCTTCGAAGTAAGGCCCTGATTATCCTTGCAAAACGAGAGGCGTGCAGCAGCTCCATGAGGCCTTCATCGTTGTTCTGCTTTAGTTTCAAGGTAGTAAGCTTTTCAACACTCCTAGGGGCCTTGCTTCAGCACCCGTTTCAGTACCAGAACACTGCGTAGAACCAGGAAGCTCTGCTCCTGCGTGTATGCTGCGTGTCAACCTAGAAATTAGAGACTGATGGCACAAGGCTAGTTTTCCCATTATGAAAGCTCTGTTGATGCGGCCCCGAAGCTACCTGAAAAGCACTGTTGTTACCGTGCTTTTACTTACAGCCGGCATGGTTCATAGAAGAAAATGAGTTTTCTCGAAAGAAACCTTGTGCTTCCAGTTCCTAGTTGGAAGCTCACCCTGCTCTGCTCTATACCAAACGTGAAAGTCAATGTGAGCACTAGCCTCGAAGTAAGGCCCTGATTATCCTGGCAAAACGGGAGGCGTGCAGCAGCTCCATGAGGCCTTCATCGCTGTTCTGCTTTAGTTTCACGGTAGTAAGCTTTCCAACATTCCTAGGGACTTTGCTTAAGCAACCGTTTCGGTACCAGAACACTGCGTAGAGACAGTAAGCTCTGGTCCTGCGTGTATGCAGCGTGTCAACCTAGAAATTGGAGACTGATGGCATACGGCTTCTTTTCCCATTATGAAAGCTCCGTTCATGCGGCCTCGAAGCTACCTGAAAAGCATTGTTGTTGCCGGGGTTTTCCTCACTGCCGGCATGGTTCTGAGAAGAAAATTTTTCTCCTGAGAAACCTTGGGTTTCCAATTCCTTGTTGGAAGCTCACCCTGCTCTGCGCTATACCTAAAGTGAAAGTCAACGTGAGCCCAAGCTTCAAAGTAAGGCCCTGATTATCCTTGCAAAACGAGAGGCGTGCAGCAGCTCCATGAGGCCTTCATCGTTGTTCTGCTTTAGTTTCAAGGTAGTAAGCTTTTCAACACTCCTAGGGGCCTTGCTTCAGCACCCGTTTCAGTACCAGAACACTGCGTAGAACCAGGAAGCTCTGCTCCTGCGTGTATGCTGCGTGTCAACCTAGAAATTAGAGACTGATGGCACAAGGCTACTTTTCCCATTATGAAAGCTCCGTTGATGCGGCCCCGAAGCTACCTGAAAAGCACTGTTGTTACCGTGCTTTTACTTACAGCCGGCATGGTTCATAGAAGAAAATGAGTTTTCTCGAAAGAAACCTTGTGCTTCCAGTTCCTAGTTGGAAGCTCACCCTGCTCTGCTCTATACCAAACGTGAAAGTCAATGTGAGCACTAGCCTCGAAGTAAGGCCCTGATTATCCTGGCAAAACGGGAGGCGTGCAGCAGCTCCATGAGGCCTTCATCGCTGTTCTGCTTTAGTTTCACGGTAGTAAGCTTTCCAACATTCCTAGGGACTTTGCTTAAGCAACCGTTTCGGTACCAGAACACTGCGTAGAGACAGTAAGCTCTGGTCCTGCGTGTATGCTGCGTGTCAACCTAGAAATTGGAGACTGATGGCATAAGGCTTCTTTTCCCATTATGAAAGCTCCGTTCATGCGGCCTCGAAGCTACCTGAAAAGCATTGTTGTTGCCGGGGTTTTCCTCACTGCCGGCATGGTTCTGAGAAGAAAATGAGTTTTCTCCTGAGAAACCTTGGGTTTCCAGTTCCTTGTTGGAAGCTCACCCTGCTCTGCGCTATACCTAAAGTGAAAGTCAACGTGAGCCCAAGCTTCGAAGTAAGGCCCTGATTATCCTTGCAAAACGAGAGGCGTGCAGCAGCTCCATGAGGCCTTCATCGTTGTTCTGCTTTAGTTTCAAGGTAGTAAGCTTTTCAACACTCCTAGGGGCCTTGCTTCAGCACCCGTTTCAGTATCAGAACACTGCGTAGAACCCGGAAGCTCTGCTCCTGCGTGTATGCTGCGTGTCAACCTAGAAATAAGAGACTGATGGCACAAGGCTAGTTTTCCCATTATGAAAGCTCCGTTGATGCGGCCCCGAAGCTACCTGAAAAGCACTGTTGTTACCGTGCTTTTACTTATAGCCGGCATGGTTCATAGAAGAAAATGAGTTTTCTCGAAAGAAACCTTGTGCTTCCAGTTCCTAGTTGGAAGCTCACCCTGCTCTGCTCTATACCAAACGTGAAAGTCAATGTGAGCACTAGCCTCGAAGTAAGGCCCTGATTATCCTGGCAAAACGGGAGGCGTGCAGCAGCTCCATGAGGCCTTCATCGCTCTTCTGCTTTAGTTTCACGGTAGTAAGCTTTCCAACATTCCTAGGGACTTTGCTTAAGCAACCGTTTCGGTACCAGAACACTGCGTAGAGACAGTAAGCTCTGGTCCTGCGTGTATGCTGCGTGTCAACCTAGAAATTGGAGACTGATGGCATAAGGCTTCTTTTCCCATTATGAAAGCTCCGTTCATGCGGCCTCGAAGCTACCTGAAAAGCATTGTTGTTGCCGGGGTTTTCCTCACTGCCGGCATGGTTCTGAGAAGAAAATGAGTTTTCTCCTGAGAAACCTTGGGTTTCCAGTTCCTTGTTGGAAGCTCACCCTGCTCTGCGCTATACCTAAAGTGAAAGTCAACGTGAGCCCAAGCTTCGAAGTAAGGCCCTGATTATCCTTGCAAAACGAGAGGCGTGCAGCAGCTCCATGAGGCCTTCATCGTTGTTCTGCTTTAGTTTCAAGGAAGTAAGCTTTTCAACACTCCTAGGGGCCTTGCTTCAGCACCCGTTTCAGTACCAGAACACTGCGTAGAACCAGGAAGCTCTGCTCCTGCGTGTATGCTGCGTGTCAACCTAGAAATTAGAGACTGATGGCACAAGGCTAGTTTTCCCATTATGAAAGCTCTGTTGATGCGGCCCCGAAGCTACCTGAAAAGCACTGTTGTTACCGTGCTTTTACTTACAGCCGGCATGGTTCATAGAAGAAAATGAGTTTTCTCGAAAGAAACCTTGTGCTTCCAGTTCCTAGTTGGAAGCTCACCCTGCTCTGCTCTATACCAAACGTGAAAGTCAATGTGAGCACTAGCCTCGAAGTAAGGCCCTGATTATCCTGGCAAAACGGGAGGCGTGCAGCAGCTCCATGAGGCCTTCATCGCTGTTCTGCTTTAGTTTCACGGTAGTAAGCTTTCCAACATTCCTAGGGACTTTGCTTAAGCAACCGTTTCGGTACCAGAACACTGCGTAGAGACAGTAAGCTCTGGTCCTGCGTGTATGCAGCGTGTCAACCTAGAAATTGGAGACTGATGGCATACGGCTTCTTTTCCCATTATGAAAGCTCCGTTCATGCGGCCTCGAAGCTACCTGAAAAGCATTGTTGTTGCCGGGGTTTTCCTCACTGCCGGCATGGTTCTGAGAAGAAAATTTTTCTCCTGAGAAACCTTGGGTTTCCAATTCCTTGTTGGAAGCTCACCCTGCTCTGCGCTATACCTAAAGTGAAAGTCAACGTGAGCCCAAGCTTCAAAGTAAGGCCCTGATTATCCTTGCAAAACGAGAGGCGTGCAGCAGCTCCATGAGGCCTTCATCGTTGTTCTGCTTTAGTTTCAAGGTAGTAAGCTTTTCAACACTCCTAGGGGACTTGCTTCAGCACCCGTTTCAGTACCAGAACACTGCGTAGAACCAGGAAGCTCTGCTCCTGCGTGTATGCTGCGTGTCAACCTAGAAATTAGAGACTGATGGCACAAGGCTACTTTTCCCATTATGAAAGCTCCGTTGATGCGGCCCCGAAGCTACCTGAAAAGCACTGTTGTTACCGTGCTTTTACTTACAGCCGGCATGGTTCATAGAAGAAAATGAGTTTTCTCGAAAGAAACCTTGTGCTTCCAGTTCCTAGTTGGAAGCTCACCCTGCTCTGCTCTATACCAAACGTGAAAGTCAATGTGAGCACTAGCCTCGAAGTAAGGCCCTGATTATCCTGGCAAAACGGGAGGCGTGCAGCAGCTCCATGAGGCCTTCATCGCTGTTCTGCTTTAGTTTCACGGTAGTAAGCTTTCCAACATTCCTAGGGACTTTGCTTAAGCAACCGTTTCGGTACCAGAACACTGCGTAGAGACAGTAAGCTCTGGTCCTGCGTGTATGCTGCGTGTCAACCTAGAAATTGGAGACTGATGGCATAAGGCTTCTTTTCCCATTATGAAAGCTCCGTTCATGCGGCCTCGAAGCTACCTGAAAAGCATTGTTGTTGCCGGGGTTTTCCTCACTGCCGGCATGGTTCTGAGAAGAAAATGAGTTTTCTCCTGAGAAACCTTGGGTTTCCAGTTCCTTGTTGGAAGCTCACCCTGCTCTGCGCTATACCTAAAGTGAAAGTCAACGTGAGCCCAAGCTTCGAAGTAAGGCCCTGATTATCCTTGCAAAACGAGAGGCGTGCAGCAGCTCCATGAGGCCTTCATCGTTGTTCTGCTTTAGTTTCAAGGTAGTAAGCTTTTCAACACTTCTAGGGGCCTTGCTTCAGCACCCGTTTCAGTATCAGAACACTGCGTAGAACCCGGAAGCTCTGCTCCTGCGTGTATGCTGCGTGTCAACCTAGAAATTAGAGACTGATGGCACAAGGCTAGTTTTCCCATTATGAAAGCTCCGTTGATGCGGCCCCGAAGCTACCTGAAAAGCACTGTTGTTACCGTGCTTTTACTTACAGCCGGCATGGTTCATAGAAGAAAATGAGTTTTCTCGAAAGAAACCTTGTGCTTCCAGTTCCTAGTTGGAAGCTCACCCTGCTCTGCTCTATACCAAACGTGAAAGTCAATGTGAGCACTAGCCTCGAAGTAAGGCCCTGATTATCCTGGCAAAACGGGAGGCGTGCAGCAGCTCCATGAGGCCTTCATCGCTGTTCTGCTTTAGTTTCACGGTAGTAAGCTTTCCAACATTCCTAGGGACTTTGCTTAAGCAACCGTTTCGGTACCAGAACACTGCGTAGAGACAGTAAGCTCTGGTCCTGCGTGTATGCTGCGTGTCAACCTAGAAATTGGAGACTGATGGCATAAGGCTTCTTTTCCCATTATGAAAGCTCCGTTCATGCGGCCTCGAAGCTACCTGAAAAGCATTGTTGTTGCCGGGGTTTTCCTCACTGCCGGCATGGTTCTGAGAAGAAAATGAGTTTTCTCCTGAGAAACCTTGGGTTTCCAGTTCCTTGTTGGAAGCTCACCCTGCTCTGCGCTATACCTAAAGTGAAAGTCAATGTGAGCCCAAACTTCGAAGTAAGGCCCTGATTATCCTTGCAAAACGAGAGGCGTGCAGCAGCTCCATGAGGCCTTCATCGTTGTTCTGCTTTAGTTTCAAGGTAGTAAGCTTTTCAACACTCCTAGGGGCCTTGCTTCAGCACCCGTTTCAGTACCAGAACACTGCGTAGAACCAGAAAGCTCTGCTCCTGCGTGTAAGCTGCGTGTCAACCTAGAAATTAGAGACCGATGGCACAAGGCTAGTTTTCCCATTATGAAAGCTCCGTTGATGCGGCCCCGAAGCTACCTGAAAAGCACTGTTGTTACCGTGCTTTTACTTACAGCCGGCATGGTTCATAGAAGAAAATGAGTTTTCTCGAAAGAAACCTTGTGCTTCCAGTTCCTAGTTGGAAGCTCACCCTGCTCTGCTCTATACCAAACGTGAAAGTCAATGTGAGCACTAGCCTCGAAGTAAGGCCCTGATTATCCTGGCAAAACGGGAGGCGTGCAGCAGCTCCATGAGGCCTTCATCGCTGTTCTGCTTTAGTTTCACGGTAGTAAGCTTTCCAAGACTCCTAGGGACTTTGCTTAAGCAACCGTTTCGGTACCAGAACACTGCGTAGAGACAGTAAGCTCTGGTCCTGCGTGTATGCTGCGTGTCAACCTAGAAATTGGAGACTGATGGCATAAGGCTTCTTTTCCCATTATGAAAGCTCCGTTCATGCGGCCTCGAAGCTACCTGAAAAGCATTGTTGTTGCCGGGGTTTTCCTCACTGCCGGCATGGTTCTGAGAAGAAAATGAGTTTTCTCCTAAGAAACTTTGGGTTTCCAGTTCCTTGTTGGAAGCTCACCCTGCTCTGCGCTATACCTAAAATGAAAGTCAACGTGAGCCCAAGCTTCGAAGTAAGGCCCTGATTATCCTTGCAAAACGAGAGGCGTGCAGCAGCTCCATGAGGCCTTCATCGTTGTTCTGCTTTAGTTTCAAGGTAGTAAGCTTTTGAACACTCCTAGGGGCCTTGCTTCAGCACCCGTTTCAGTACCAGAACACTGCGTAGAACCAGGAAGCTCTGGTCCTGCGTGTATGCTGCGTGTCAACCTAGAAATTAGAGACTGATGGCACAAGGCTTGTTTTCCCATTTTGAAAGCTCCATTCATGCGGCCCCGAAGCTACCTGAAAAGCACTGTTGTTACCGTGCTTTTACTTACAGCCGGCATGGCACATAGAAGAAAATGAGTTTTCTCCAAAGAAACCTTGTGCTTCCAGTTCCTAGTTGGAAGCTCACCCTGCTCTGCTCTATACCAAACGTGAAAGTCAATGTGAGCACTAGCCTCGAAGTAAGGCCCTGATTATCCTGGCAAAACAGGTGGCGTGCAGCAGCTCCATGAGGCCTTCATCGCTGTTCTGCTTTAGTTTCACGGTAGTAAGCTTTCCAAGACTCCTAGGGACTTTGCTTAAGCAACCGTTTCGGTACCAGAACACTGCGTAGAGACAGTAAGCTCTGGTCCTGCGTGTATGCTGCGTGTCAACCTAGAAATTGGAGACTGATGGCATAAGGCTTCTTCTCCCATTATGAAAGCTCCGTTCATGCGGCCTCAAAGCTACCTGAAAAGCATTGTTGTTGCCGGGGTTTTCCTCACTGCCGGCATGGTTCTGAGAAGAAAATGAGTTTTCTCCTAAGAAACCTTGGGTTTCCAGTTCCTTGTTGGAAGCTCACCCTGCTCTGCGCTATACCTAAAATGAAAGTCAACGTGAGCCGAAGCTTCGAAGTAAGGCCCTGATTATCCTTGCAAAACGAGAGGCGTGCAGCAGCTCCATGAGGCCTTCATTGTTCTGCTTTATTTTCAAGATAGTAAGCTTTTCAACACTCCTAGGGGCCTTGCTTCAGCACCCGTTTCAGTACCAGAACACTGCGTAGAACCAGGAAGCTCTGGTCCTGCGTGTATGCTGCGTGTCAACCTAGAAATTGGAGACTGATGGCATAAAGCTTCTTTTCCCATTATGAAAGCTCCGTTCATGCGGCCTCGAAGCTACCTGAAAAGCATGGTTGTTGCCGGGGTTTTCCTCACTGCCGGCATGGTTCTGAGAAGAAAATGAGTTTTCTCCTAAGAAACCTGGGTTTCCAGTTGCTTGTTGAAAGCTCACTCTGCTCTGCTCTATACCTAAAGTGAAAGTGAACGTGAGCCCAAGCTTCGAAGTACGGCCCTGATTATCCTTGCAAAACGAGAGGCGTGCAGCAGCTCCATGAGGCCTTCATCGTTGTTCTGCTTTAGTTTCAAGGTAGTAAGCTTTTCAACACTCCTAGGGGCCTTGCTTCAGCACCCGTTTCAGTCAGGACACTGCGTAGAACCAGGAAGCTCTGCTCCTGCGTGTATGCTGCGTGTCAACCTAGAAATTAGAGACTGATGGCACAAGGCTTGTTTTCCCATTTTGAAAGCTCCATTCATGCGGCCCCGAAGCTACCTGAAAAGCACTGTTGTTACCGTGCTTTTACTTACAGCCGGCATGGCACATAGAAGAAAATGAGTTTTCTCGAAAGAAACCTTGTGCTTCCAGTTCCTAGTTGGAAGCTCACCCTGCTCTGCTCTATACCAAACGTGAAAGTCAATGTGAGCACTAGCCTCGAAGTAAGGCCCTGATTATGCTGGCAAAACGGGAGGCGTGCAGCAGCTCCATGAGGCCTTCATCGCTGTTCTGCTTTAGTTTCACGGTAGTAAGCTTTCCAAGACTCCTAGGGACTTTGCTTAAGCAACCGTTTCGGTACCAGAACACTGCGTAGAGACAGTAAGCTCTGGTCCTGCGTGTATGCTGCGTGTCAACCTAGAAATTGGAGACTGATGGCATAAGGCTTCTTTTCCCATTATGAAAGCTCCGTTCATGCGGCCTCGAAGCTACCTGAAAAGCATGGTTGTTGCCGGGGTTTTCCTCACTGCCGGCATGGTTCTGAGAAGAAAATGAGTTTTCTCCTAAGAAACCTGGGATTTCCAGTTCCTTGTTGGAAGCTCACCCTGCTCTGCGCTATACCTAAAATGAAAGTCAACGTGAGCCCAAGCTTCGAAGTAAGGCCCTGATTATCCTTGCAAAACGAGAGGCGTGCAGCAGCTCCATGAGGCCTTCATCGTTGTTCTGCTTTACTTTCAAGGAAGTAAGCTTTTCAACACTCCTAGGGGCCTTGCTTCAGCACCCGTTTCAGTAACAGAACACTGCGTAGAACCAGGAAGCTCTGCTCCTGCGTGTATGCTGCGTGTCAACCTAGAAATTAGAGACTGATGGCACAAGGCTAGTTTTCCCATTATGAAAGCTCCGTTGATGCGGCCCCGAAGCTACCTGAAAAGCACTGTTGTTACCGTGCTTTTACTTACAGCCGGCATGGTTCATAGAAGAAAATGAGTTTTCTCGAAAGAAACCTTGTGCTTCCAGTTCCTAGTTGGAAGCTCACCCTGCTCTGCTCTATACCAAACGTGAAAGTCAATGTGAGCACTAGCCTCGAAGTAAGGCCCTGATTATCCTGGCAAAACGGGAGGCGTGCAGCAGCTCCATGAGGCCTTCATCGCTGTTCTGCTTTAGTTTCACTGTAGTAAGCTTTCCAAGACTCCTAGGGACTTTGCTTAAGCAACCGTTTCGGTACCAGAACACTGCGTAGAGACAGTAAGCTCTGGTCCTGCGTGTATGCTGCGAGTCAACCTAGAAATTGGAGACTGATGGCATAAGGCTTCTTTTCCCATTATGAAAGCTCCGTTCATGCGGCTTCGAAGCTACCTGAAAAGCATTGTTGTTGCCGGGGTTTTCCTCACTGCCGGCATGGTTCTGAGAAGAAAATGAGTTTTCTCCTAAGAAACCTGGGGTTTCCAGTTCCTTGTTGGAAGCTCACCCTGCTCTGCTCTATACCTAAAGTGAAAGTCAACGTGAGCCCAACCTTCGAAGTAAGGCCCTGATTATCCTTGCAAAACGAGAGGCGTGCAGCAGCTCCATGAGGCCTTCATCGTTGTTCTGCTTTAGTTTCAAGGTAGTAAGCTTTTCAACACTCCTAGGGGCCTTGCTTCAGCACCCGTTTCAGTACCAGAACACTGCGTAGAACCAGGAAGCTCTGGTCCTGCGTGTATGCTGCGTGTCAACCTAGAAATTAGAGACTGATGGCACAAGGCTTGTTTTCCCATTTTGAAAGCTCCATTCATGCGGCCCCGAAGCTACCTGAAAAGCACTGTTGTTACCGTGCTTTTACTTACAGCCGGCATGGCACATAGAAGAAAATGAGTTTTCTCCAAAGAAACCTTGTGCTTCCAGTTCCTAGTTGGAAGCTCACCCTGCTCTGCTCTATACCAAACGTGAAAGTCAATGTGAGCACTAGCCTCGAAGTAAGGCCCTGATTATCCTGGCAAAACAGGTGGCGTGCAGCAGCTCCATGAGGCCTTCATCGCTGTTCTGCTTTAGTTTCACGGTAGTAAGCTTTCCAAGACTCCTAGGGACTTTGCTTAAGCAACCGTTTCGGTACCAGAACACTGCGTAGAGACAGTAAGCTCTGGTCCTGCGTGTATGCTGCGTGTCAACCTAGAAATTGGAGACTGATGGCATAAGGCTTCTTCTCCCATTATGAAAGCTCCGTTCATGCGGCCTCAAAGCTACCTGAAAAGCATTGTTGTTGCCGGGGTTTTCCTCACTGCCGGCATGGTTCTGAGAAGAAAATGAGTTTTCTCCTAAGAAACCTTGGGTTTCCAGTTCCTTGTTGGAAGCTCACCCTGCTCTGCGCTATACCTAAAATGAAAGTCAACGTGAGCCGAAGCTTCGAAGTAAGGCCCTGATTATCCTTGCAAAACGAGAGGCGTGCAGCAGCTCCATGAGGCCTTCATTGTTCTGCTTTATTTTCAAGGTAGTAAGCTTTTCAACACTCCTAGGGGCCTTGCTTCAGCACCCGTTTCAGTACCAGAACACTGCGTAGAACCAGGAAGCTCTGGTCCTGCGTGTATGCTGCGTGTCAACCTAGAAATTGGAGACTGATGGCATAAAGCTTCTTTTCCCATTATGAAAGCTCCGTTCATGCGGCCTCGAAGCTACCTGAAAAGCATGGTTGTTGCCGGGGTTTTCCTCACTGCCGGCATGGTTCTGAGAAGAAAATGAGTTTTCTCCTAAGAAACCTGGGTTTCCAGTTGCTTGTTGAAAGCTCACTCTGCTCTGCTCTATACCTAAAGTGAAAGTGAACGTGAGCCCAAGCTTCGAAGTACGGCCCTGATTATCCTTGCAAAACGAGAGGCGTGCAGCAGCTCCATGAGGCCTTCATCGTTGTTCTGCTTTAGTTTCAAGGTAGTAAGCTTTTCAACACTCCTAGGGGCCTTGCTTCAGCACCCGTTTCAGTCAGGACACTGCGTAGAACCAGGAAGCTCTGCTCCTGCGTGTATGCTGCGTGTCAACCTAGAAATTAGAGACTGATGGCACAAGGCTTGTTTTCCCATTTTGAAAGCTCCATTCATGCGGCCCCGAAGCTACCTGAAAAGCACTGTTGTTACCGTGCTTTTACTTACAGCCGGCATGGCACATAGAAGAAAATGAGTTTTCTCGAAAGAAACCTTGTGCTTCCAGTTCCTAGTTGGAAGCTCACCCTGCTCTGCTCTATACCAAACGTGAAAGTCAATGTGAGCACTAGCCTCGAAGTAAGGCCCTGATTATGCTGGCAAAACGGGAGGCGTGCAGCAGCTCCATGAGGCCTTCATCGCTGTTCTGCTTTAGTTTCACGGTAGTAAGCTTTCCAAGACTCCTAGGGACTTTGCTTAAGCAACCGTTTCGGTACCAGAACACTGCGTAGAGACAGTAAGCTCTGGTCCTGCGTGTATGCTGCGTGTCAACCTAGAAATTGGAGACTGATGGCATAAGGCTTCTTTTCCCATTATGAAAGCTCCGTTCATGCGGCCTCGAAGCTACCTGAAAAGCATGGTTGTTGCCGGGGTTTTCCTCACTGCCGGCATGGTTCTGAGAAGAAAATGAGTTTTCTCCTAAGAAACCTGGGATTTCCAGTTCCTTGTTGGAAGCTCACCCTGCTCTGCGCTATACCTAAAATGAAAGTCAACGTGAGCCCAAGCTTCGAAGTAAGGCCCTGATTATCCTTGCAAAACGAGAGGCGTGCAGCAGCTCCATGAGGCCTTCATCGTTGTTCTGCTTTACTTTCAAGGAAGTAAGCTTTTCAACACTCCTAGGGGCCTTGCTTCAGCACCCGTTTCAGTAACAGAACACTGCGTAGAACCAGGAAGCTCTGCTCCTGCGTGTATGCTGCGTGTCAACCTAGAAATTAGAGACTGATGGCACAAGGCTAGTTTTCCCATTATGAAAGCTCCGTTGATGCGGCCCCGAAGCTACCTGAAAAGCACTGTTGTTACCGTGCTTTTACTTACAGCCGGCATGGTTCATAGAAGAAAATGAGTTTTCTCGAAAGAAACCTTGTGCTTCCAGTTCCTAGTTGGAAGCTCACCCTGCTCTGCTCTATACCAAACGTGAAAGTCAATGTGAGCACTAGCCTCGAAGTAAGGCCCTGATTATCCTGGCAAAACGGGAGGCGTGCAGCAGCTCCATGAGGCCTTCATCGCTGTTCTGCTTTAGTTTCACTGTAGTAAGCTTTCCAAGACTCCTAGGGACTTTGCTTAAGCAACCGTTTCGGTACCAGAACACTGCGTAGAGACAGTAAGCTCTGGTCCTGCGTGTATGCTGCGAGTCAACCTAGAAATTGGAGACTGATGGCATAAGGCTTCTTTTCCCATTATGAAAGCTCCGTTCATGCGGCTTCGAAGCTACCTGAAAAGCATTGTTGTTGCCGGGGTTTTCCTCACTGCCGGCATGGTTCTGAGAAGAAAATGAGTTTTCTCCTAAGAAACCTGGGGTTTCCAGTTCCTTGTTGGAAGCTCACCCTGCTCTGCTCTATACCTAAAGTGAAAGTCAACGTGAGCCCAACCTTCGAAGTAAGGCCCTGATTATCCTTGCAAAACGAGAGGCGTGCAGCAGCTCCATGAGGCCTTCATCGTTGTTCTGCTTTAGTTTCAAGGTAGTAAGCTTTTCAACACTCCTAGGGGCCTTGCTTCAGCACCCGTTTCAGTAACAGAACACTGCGTAGAACCAGGAAGCTCTGGTCCTGCGTGTATGCTGCGTGTCAACCTAGAAATTGGAGACTGATGGCACAAGGCTTGTTTTCCCATTTTGAAAGCTCCATTCATGCGGCCCCGAAGCTACCTGAAAAGCACTGTTGTTACCGTGCTTTTACTTACAGCCGGCATGGCACATAGAAGAAAATGAGTTTTCTCCAAAGAAACCTTGTGCTTCCAGTTCCTAGTTGGAAGCTCACCCTGCTCGGCTGTATACCAAACGTGAAAGTCAATGTGAGCACTAGCCTCGAAGTAAGGCCCTGATTATGCTGGCAAAACGGGAGGCGTGCAGCAGCTCCATGAGGCCTTCATCGCTGTTCTGCTTTAGTTTCACGGTAGTAAGCTTTCCAAGACTCCTAGGGACTTTGCTTAAGCAACCGTTTCGGTACCAGAACACTGCGTAGAGACAGTAAGCTCTGGTCCTGCGTGTATGCTGCGTGTCAACCTAGAAATTGGAGACTGATGGCATAAGGCTTCTTTTCCCATTATGAAAGCTCCGTTCATGCGGCCTCGAAGCTACCTGAAAAGCATGGTTGTTGCCGGGGTTTTCCTCACTGCAGGCATGGTTCTGAGAAGAAAATGAGTTTTCTCCTAAGAAACCTGGGATTTCCAGTTCCTTGTTGGAAGCTCACCCTGCTCTGCTCTATACCTAAAGTGAAAGTCAACGTGAGCCCAAGCTTCGAAGTAAGGCCCTGATTATCCTTGCAAAACGAGAGGCGTGCAGCAGCTCCATGAGGCCTTCATCGTTTTTCTGCTTTAGTTGCAAGGTAGTAAGCTTTTCAACACTCCTAGGGGCCTTGCTTCAGCACCCGTTTCAGTACCAGAACACTGCGTAGAACCAGGAAGCTCTGCTCCTGCGTGTATGCTGCGTGACAACCTAGAAATTAGAGACTGATGGCACAAGGCTTCTTTTCCCATTTTGAAAGCTCCATTCATGCGGCCCCGAAGCTACCTGAAAAGCACTGTTGTTACCGTGCTTTTACTTACAGCCGGCATGGCTCATAGAAGAAAATGAGTTTTCTCCAAAGAAACCTTGTGCTTCCAGTTCCTAGTTGGAAGCTCACCCTGCTCTGCTCTAGACCAAACGTGAAAGTCAATGTGAGCACTAGCCTCGAAGTAAGGCCCTGATTATGCTGGCAAAACGGGAGGCGTGCAGCAGCTCCATGAGGCCTTCATCGCTGTTCTGCTTTAGTTTCACGGTAGTAAGCTTTCCAAGACTCCTAGGGACTTTGCTTAAGCAACCGTTTCGGTACCAGAACACTGCGTAGACAGTAAGCTCTGGTCCTGCGTGTATGCTGCGTGTCAACCTAGAAATTGGAGACTGATGGCATAAGGCTTCTTTTCCCATTATGAAAGCTCCGTTCATGCGGCCTCGAAGCTACCTGAAAAGCATGGTTGTTGCCGGGGTTTTCCTCACTGCAGGCATGGTTCTGAGAAGAAAATGAGTTTTCTCCTAAGAAACCTGGGATTTCCAGTTCCTTGTTGGAAGCTCACCCTGCTCTGCGCTATACCTAAAATGAAAGTCAACGTGAGCCCAAGCTTCGAAGTAAGGCCCTGATTATCCTTGCAAAACGAGAGGCGTGCAGCAGCTCCATGAGGCCTTCATCGTTGTTCTGCTTTAGTTTCAAGGTAGTAAGCTTTTCAACACTCCTAGGGGCCTTGCTTCAGCACCCGTTTCAGTACCAGAACACTGCGTAGAACCAGGAAGCTCTGCTCCTGCGTGTATGCTGCGTGTCAACCTAGAAATTAGAGACCGATGGCACAAGGCTAGTTTTCCATTATGAAAGCTCCGTTGATGCGGCCCCGAAGCTACCTGAAAATCACTGTTGTTACCGTGCTTTTACTTACAGCCGGCATGGTTCATAGAAGAAAATGAGTTTTCTCGAAAGAAACCTTGTGCTTCCAGTTCCTAGTTGGAAGCTCACCCTGCTCTGCTCTATACCAAACGTGAAAGTCAATGTGAACACTAGCCTCGAAGTAAGGCCCTGATTATCCTGGCAAAGCGGGAGGCGTGCAGCAGCTCCATGAGGCCTTCATCGCTGTTCTGCTTTAGTTTCACGGTAGTAAGCTTTCCAAGACTCCTAGGGACTTTGCTTAAGCAACCGTTTCGGTACCAGAACACTGCGTAGACAGTAAGCTCTGGTCCTGCGTGTATGCTGCGTGTCAACCTAGAAATTGGAGACTGATGGCATAAGGCTTCTTTTCCCATTATGAAAGCTCCGTTCATGCGGCCTCGAAGCTACCTGAAAAGCATGGTTGTTGCCGGGGTTTTCCTCACTGCAGGCATGGTTCTGAGAAGAAAATGAGTTTTCTCCTAAGAAACCTGGGATTTCCAGTTCCTTGTTGGAAGCTCACCCTGCTCTGCGCTATACCTAAAATGAAAGTCAACGTGAGCCCAAGCTTCGAAGTAAGGCCCTGATTATCCTTGCAAAACGAGAGGCGTGCAGCAGCTCCATGAGGCCTTCATCGTTGTTCTGCTTTAGTTTCAAGGTAGTAAGCTTTTCAACACTCCTAGGGGCCTTGCTTCAGCACCCGTTTCAGTACCAGAACACTGCGTAGAACCAGGAAGCTCTGCTCCTGCGTGTATGCTGCGTGTCAACCTAGAAATTAGAGACCGATGGCACAAGGCTAGTTTTCCCATTATGAAAGCTCCGTTGATGCGGCCCCGAAGCTACCTGAAAATCACTGTTGTTACCGTGCTTTTACTTACAGCCGGCATGGTTCATAGAAGAAAATGAGTTTTCTCTAAAGAAACCTTGTGCTTCCAGTTCCTAGTTGGAAGCTCACCCTGCTCTGCTCTATACCAAACGTGAAAGTCAAGGTGAACACTAGCCTCGAAGTAAGGCCCTGATTATCCTGGCAAAACGGGAGGCGTGCAGCAGCTCCATGAGGCCTTCATCGCTGTTCTGCTTTAGTTTCACGGTAGTAAGCTTTCCAAGACTCCTAGGGACTTTGCTTAAGCAACCGTTTCGGTACCAGAACACTGCGTAGAGACAGTAAGCTCTGGTCCTGCGTGTATGCTGCGTGTCAACCTAGAAATTGGAGACTGATGGCATAAGGCTTCTTCTCCCATTATGAAAGCTCCGTTCATGCGGCCTCAAAGCTACCTGAAAAGCATTGTTGTTGCCGGGGTTTTCCTCACTGCCGGCATGGTTCTGAGAAGAAAATGAGTTTTCTCCTAAGAAACCTTGGGTTTCCAGTTCCTTGTTGGAAGCTCACCCTGCTCTGCGCTATACCTAAAATGAAAGTCAACGTGAGCCGAAGCTTCGAAGTAAGGCCCTGATTATCCTTGCAAAACGAGAGGCGTGCAGCAGCTCCATGAGGCCTTCATTGTTCTGCTTTATTTTCAAGGTAGTAAGCTTTTCAACACTCCTAGGGGCCTTGCTTCAGCACCCGTTTCAGTACCAGAACACTGCGTAGAACCAGGAAGCTCTGGTCCTGCGTGTATGCTGCGTGTCAACCTAGAAATTGGAGACTGATGGCATAAAGCTTCTTTTCCCATTATGAAAGCTCCGTTCATGCGGCCTCGAAGCTACCTGAAAAGCATGGTTGTTGCCGGGGTTTTCCTCACTGCCGGCATGGTTCTGAGAAGAAAATGAGTTTTCTCCTAAGAAACCTGGGTTTCCAGTTGCTTGTTGAAAGCTCACTCTGCTCTGCTCTATACCTAAAGTGAAAGTGAACGTGAGCCCAAGCTTCGAAGTACGGCCCTGATTATCCTTGCAAAACGAGAGGCGTGCAGCAGCTCCATGAGGCCTTCATCGTTGTTCTGCTTTAGTTTCAAGGTAGTAAGCTTTTCAACACTCCTAGGGGCCTTGCTTCAGCACCCGTTTCAGTCAGGACACTGCGTAGAACCAGGAAGCTCTGCTCCTGCGTGTATGCTGCGTGTCAACCTAGAAATTAGAGACTGATGGCACAAGGCTTGTTTTCCCATTTTGAAAGCTCCATTCATGCGGCCCCGAAGCTACCTGAAAAGCACTGTTGTTACCGTGCTTTTACTTACAGCCGGCATGGCACATAGAAGAAAATGAGTTTTCTCCAAAGAAACCTTGTGCTTCCAGTTCCTAGTTGGAAGCTCACCCTGCTCTGCTCTATACCAAACGTGAAAGTCAATGTGAGCACTAGCCTCGAAGTAAGGCCCTGATTATGCTGGCAAAACGGGAGGCGTGCAGCAGCTCCATGAGGCCTTCATCGCTGTTCTGCTTTAGTTTCACGGTAGTAAGCTTTCCAAGACTCCTAGGGACTTTGCTTAAGCAACCGTTTCGGTACCAGAACACTGCGTAGAGACAGTAAGCTCTGGTCCTGCGTGTATGCTGCGTGTCAACCTAGAAATTGGAGACTGATGGCATAAGGCTTCTTTTCCCATTATGAAAGCTCCGTTCATGCGGCCTCGAAGCTACCTGAAAAGCATGGTTGTTGCCGGGGTTTTCCTCACTGCCGGCATGGTTCTGAGAAGAAAATGAGTTTTCTCCTAAGAAACCTGGGATTTCCAGTTCCTTGTTGGAAGCTCACCCTGCTCTGCGCTATACCTAAAATGAAAGTCAACGTGAGCCCAAGCTTCGAAGTAAGGCCCTGATTATCCTTGCAAAACGAGAGGCGTGCAGCAGCTCCATGAGGCCTTCATCGTTGTTCTGCTTTAGTTTCAAGGAAGTAAGCTTTTCAACACTCCTAGGGGCCTTGCTTCAGCACCCGTTTCAGTAACAGAACACTGCGTAGAACCAGGAAGCTCTGCTCCTGCGTGTATGCTGCGTGTCAACCTAGAAATTAGAGACTGATGGCACAAGGCTAGTTTTCCCATTATGAAAGCTCCGTTGATGCGGCCCCGAAGCTACCTGAAAAGCACTGTTGTTACCGTGCTTTTACTTACAGCCGGCATGGTTCATAGAAGAAAATGAGTTTTCTCGAAAGAAACCTTGTGCTTCCAGTTCCTAGTTGGAAGCTCACCCTGCTCTGCTCTATACCAAACGTGAAAGTCAATGTGAGCACTAGCCTCGAAGTAAGGCCCTGATTATCCTGGCAAAACGGGAGGCGTGCAGCAGCTCCATGAGGCCTTCATCGCTGTTCTGCTTTAGTTTCACTGTAGTAAGCTTTCCAAGACTCCTAGGGACTTTGCTTAAGCAACCGTTTCGGTACCAGAACACTGCGTAGAGACAGTAAGCTCTGGTCCTGCGTGTATGCTGCGAGTCAACCTAGAAATTGGAGACTGATGGCATAAGGCTTCTTTTCCCATTATGAAAGCTCCGTTCATGCGGCTTCGAAGCTACCTGAAAAGCATTGTTGTTGCCGGGGTTTTCCTCACTGCCGGCATGGTTCTGAGAAGAAAATGAGTTTTCTCCTAAGAAACCTGGGGTTTCCAGTTCCTTGTTGGAAGCTCACCCTGCTCTGCTCTATACCTAAAGTGAAAGTCAACGTGAGCCCAACCTTCGAAGTAAGGCCCTGATTATCCTTGCAAAACGAGAGGCGTGCAGCAGCTCCATGAGGCCTTCATCGTTGTTCTGCTTTAGTTTCAAGGTAGTAAGCTTTTCAACACTCCTAGGGGCCTTGCTTCAGCACCCGTTTCAGTAACAGAACACTGCGTAGAACCAGGAAGCTCTGGTCCTGCGTGTATGCTGCGTGTCAACCTAGAAATTGGAGACTGATGGCACAAGGCTTGTTTTCCCATTTTGAAAGCTCCATTCATGCGGCCCCGAAGCTACCTGAAAAGCACTGTTGTTACCGTGCTTTTACTTACAGCCGGCATGGCACATAGAAGAAAATGAGTTTTCTCCAAAGAAACCTTGTGCTTCCAGTTCCTAGTTGGAAGCTCACCCTGCTCGGCTGTATACCAAACGTGAAAGTCAATGTGAGCACTAGCCTCGAAGTAAGGCCCTGATTATGCTGGCAAAACGGGAGGCGTGCAGCAGCTCCATGAGGCCTTCTTCGCTGTTCTGCTTTAGTTTCACGGTAGTAAGCTTTCCAAGACTCCTAGGGACTTTGCTTAAGCAACCGTTTCGGTACCAGAACACTGCGTAGAGACAGTAAGCTCTGGTCCTGCGTGTATGCTGCGTGTCAACCTAGAAATTGGAGACTGATGGCATAAGGCTTCTTTTCCCATTATGAAAGCTCCGTTCATGCGGCCTCGAAGCTACCTGAAAAGCATGGTTGTTGCCGGGGTTTTCCTCACTGCAGGCATGGTTCTGAGAAGAAAATGAGTTTTCTCCTAAGAAACCTGGGATTTCCAGTTCCTTGTTGGAAGCTCACCCTGCTCTGCTCTATACCTAAAGTGAAAGTCAACGTGAGCCCAAGCTTCGAAGTAAGGCCCTGATTATCCTTGCAAAACGAGAGGCGTGCAGCAGCTCCATGAGGCCTTCATCGTTTTTCTGCTTTAGTTGCAAGGTAGTAAGCTTTTCAACACTCCTAGGGGCCTTGCTTCAGCACCCGTTTCAGTACCAGAACACTGCGTAGAACCAGGAAGCTCTGCTCCTGCGTGTATGCTGCGTGACAACCTAGAAATTAGAGACTGATGGCACAAGGCTTCTTTTCCCATTTTGAAAGCTCCATTCATGCGGCCCCGAAGCTACCTGAAAAGCACTGTTGTTACCGTGCTTTTACTTACAGCCGGCATGGCTCATAGAAGAAAATGAGTTTTCTCCAAAGAAACCTTGTGCTTCCAGTTCCTAGTTGGAAGCTCACCCTGCTCTGCTCTAGACCAAACGTGAAAGTCAATGTGAGCACTAGCCTCGAAGTAAGGCCCTGATTATGCTGGCAAAACGGGAGGCGTGCAGCAGCTCCATGAGGCCTTCATCGCTGTTCTGCTTTAGTTTCACGGTAGTAAGCTTTCCAAGACTCCTAGGGACTTTGCTTAAGCAACCGTTTCGGTACCAGAACACTGCGTAGACAGTAAGCTCTGGTCCTCCGTGTATGCTGCGTGTCAACCTAGAAATTGGAGACTGATGGCATAAGGCTTCTTTTCCCATTATGAAAGCTCCGTTCATGCGGCCTCGAAGCTACCTGAAAAGCATGGTTGTTGCCGGGGTTTTCCTCACTGCAGGCATGGTTCTGAGAAGAAAATGAGTTTTCTCCTAAGAAACCTGGGATTTCCAGTTCCTTGTTGGAAGCTCACCCTGCTCTGCGCTATACCTAAAATGAAAGTCAACGTGAGCCCAAGCTTCGAAGTAAGGCCCTGATTATCCTTGCAAAACGAGAGGCGTGCAGCAGCTCCATGAGGCCTTCATCGTTGTTCTGCTTTAGTTTCAAGGTAGTAAGCTTTTCAACACTCCTAGGGGCCTTGCTTCAGCACCCGTTTCAGTACCAGAACACTGCGTAGAACCAGGAAGCTCTGCTCCTGCGTGTATGCTGCGTGTCAACCTAGAAATTAGAGACCGATGGCACAAGGCTAGTTTTCCATTATGAAAGCTCCGTTGATGCGGCCCCGAAGCTACCTGAAAATCACTGTTGTTACCGTGCTTTTACTTACAGCCGGCATGGTTCATAGAAGAAAATGAGTTTTCTCGAAAGAAACCTTGTGCTTCCAGTTCCTAGTTGGAAGCTCACCCTGCTCTGCTCTATACCAAACGTGAAAGTCAATGTGAACACTAGCCTCGAAGTAAGGCCCTGATTATCCTGGCAAAACGGGAGGCGTGCAGCAGCTCCATGAGGCCTTCATCGCTGTTCTGCTTTAGTTTCACGGTAGTAAGCTTTCCAAGACTCCTAGGGACTTTGCTTAAGCAACCGTTTCGGTACCAGAACACTGCGTAGACAGTAAGCTCTGGTCCTGCGTGTATGCTGCGTGTCAACCTAGAAATTGGAGACTGATGGCATAAGGCTTCTTTTCCCATTATGAAAGCTCCGTTCATGCGGCCTCGAAGCTACCTGAAAAGCATGGTTGTTGCCGGGGTTTTCCTCACTGCAGGCATGGTTCTGAGAAGAAAATGAGTTTTCTCCTAAGAAACCTGGGATTTCCAGTTCCTTGTTGGAAGCTCACCCTGCTCTGCGCTATACCTAAAATGAAAGTCAACGTGAGCCGAAGCTTCGAAGTAAGGCCCTGATTATCCTTGCAAAACGAGAGGCGTGCAGCAGCTCCATGAGGCCTTCATTGTTCTGCTTTATTTTCAAGGTAGTAAGCTTTTCAACACTCCTAGGGGCCTTGCTTCAGCACCCGTTTCAGTACCAGAACACTGCGTAGAACCAGGAAGCTCTGGTCCTGCGTGTATGCTGCGTGTCAACCTAGAAATTGGAGACTGATGGCATAAAGCTTCTTTTCCCATTATGAAAGCTCCGTTCATGCGGCCTCGAAGCTACCTGAAAAGCATGGTTGTTGCCGGGGTTTTCCTCACTGCCGGCATGGTTCTGAGAAGAAAATGAGTTTTCTCCTAAGAAACCTGGGTTTCCAGTTGCTTGTTGAAAGCTCACTCTGCTCTGCTCTATACCTAAAGTGAAAGTGAACGTGAGCCCAAGCTTCGAAGTACGGCCCTGATTATCCTTGCAAAACGAGAGGCGTGCAGCAGCTCCATGAGGCCTTCATCGTTGTTCTGCTTTAGTTTCAAGGTAGTAAGCTTTTCAACACTCCTAGGGGCCTTGCTTCAGCACCCGTTTCAGTCAGGACACTGCGTAGAACCAGGAAGCTCTGCTCCTGCGTGTATGCTGCGTGTCAACCTAGAAATTAGAGACTGATGGCACAAGGCTTGTTTTCCCATTTTGAAAGCTCCATTCATGCGGCCCCGAAGCTACCTGAAAAGCACTGTTGTTACCGTGCTTTTACTTACAGCCGGCATGGCACATAGAAGAAAATGAGTTTTCTCCAAAGAAACCTTGTGCTTCCAGTTCCTAGTTGGAAGCTCACCCTGCTCTGCTCTATACCAAACGTGAAAGTCAATGTGAGCACTAGCCTCGAAGTAAGGCCCTGATTATGCTGGCAAAACGGGAGGCGTGCAGCAGCTCCATGAGGCCTTCATCGCTGTTCTGCTTTAGTTTCACGGTAGTAAGCTTTCCAAGACTCCTAGGGACTTTGCTTAAGCAACCGTTTCGGTACCAGAACACTGCGTAGAGACAGTAAGCTCTGGTCCTGCGTGTATGCTGCGAGTCAACCTAGAAATTGGAGACTGATGGCATAAGGCTTCTTTTCCCATTATGAAAGCTCCGTTCATGCGGCTTCGAAGCTACCTGAAAAGCATTGTTGTTGCCGGGGTTTTCCTCACTGCCGGCATGGTTCTGAGAAGAAAATGAGTTTTCTCCTAAGAAACCTGGGGTTTCCAGTTCCTTGTTGGAAGCTCACCCTGCTCTGCTCTATACCTAAAGTGAAAGTCAACGTGAGCCCAACCTTCGAAGTAAGGCCCTGATTATCCTTGCAAAACGAGAGGTGTGCAGCAGCTCCATGAGGCCTTCATCGTTGTTCTGCTTTAGTTTCAAGGTAGTAAGCTTTTCAACACTCCTAGGGGCCTTGCTTCAGCACCCGTTTCAGTACCAGAACACTGCGTAGAACCAGGAAGCTCTGGTCCTGCGTGTATGCTGCGTGTCAACCTAGAAATTGGAGACTGATGGCACAAGGCTTGTTTTCCCATTTTGAAAGCTCCATTCATGCGGCCCCGAAGCTACCTGAAAAGCACTGTTGTTACCGTGCTTTTACTTACAGCCGGCATGGCACATAGAAGAAAATGAGTTTTCTCCAAAGAAACCTTGTGCTTCCAGTTCCTAGTTGGAAGCTCACCCTGCTCGGCTGTATACCAAACGTGAAAGTCAATGTGAGCACTAGCCTCGAAGTAAGGCCCTGATTATGCTGGCAAAACGGGAGGCGTGCAGCAGCTCCATGAGGCCTTCATCGCTGTTCTGCTTTAGTTTCACGGTAGTAAGCTTTCCAAGACTCCTAGGGACTTTGCTTAAGCAACCGTTTCGGTACCAGAACACTGCGTAGAGACAGTAAGCTCTGGTCCTGCGTGTATGCTGCGTGTCAACCTAGAAATTGGAGACTGATGGCATAAGGCTTCTTTTCCCATTATGAAAGCTCCGTTCATGCGGCCTCGAAGCTACCTGAAAAGCATGGTTGTTGCTGGGGTTTTCCTCACTGCCGGCATGGTTCTGAGAAGAAAATGAGTTTTCTCCTAAGAAACCTGGGATTTCCAGTTCCTTGTTGGAAGCTCACCCTGCTCTGCGCTATACCTAAAATGAAAGTCAACGTGAGCCCAAGCTTCGAAGTAAGGCCCTGATTATCCTTGCAAAACGAGAGGCGTGCAGCAGCTCCATGAGGCCTTCATCGTTGTTCTGCTTTAGTTTCAAGGTAGTAAGCTTTTCAACACTCCTAGGGGCCTTGCTTCAGCACCCGTTTCAGTACCAGAACACTGCGTAGAACCAGGAAGCTCTGCTCCTGCGTGTATGCTGCGTGTCAACCTAGAAATTAGAGACCGATGGCACAAGGCTAGTTTTCCATTATGAAAGCTCCGTTGATGCGGCCCCGAAGCTACCTGAAAATCACTGTTGTTACCGTGCTTTTACTTACAGCCGGCATGGTTCATAGAAGAAAATGAGTTTTCTCGAAAGAAACCTTGTGCTTCCAGTTCCTAGTTGGAAGCTCACCCTGCTCTGCTCTATACCAAACGTGAAAGTCAATGTGAACACTAGCCTCGAAGTAAGGCCCTGATTATCCTGGCAAAACGGGAGGCGTGCAGCAGCTCCATGAGGCCTTCATCGCTGTTCTGCTTTAGTTTCACGGTAGTAAGCTTTCCAAGACTCCTAGGGACTTTGCTTAAGCAACCGTTTCGGTACCAGAACACTGCGTAGACAGTAAGCTCTGGTCCTGCGTGTATGCTGCGTGTCAACCTAGAAATTGGAGACTGATGGCATAAGGCTTCTTTTCCCATTATGAAAGCTCCGTTCATGCGGCCTCGAAGCTACCTGAAAAGCATGGTTGTTGCCGGGGTTTTCCTCACTGCAGGCATGGTTCTGAGAAGAAAATGAGTTTTCTCCTAAGAAACCTGGGATTTCCAGTTCCTTGTTGGAAGCTCACCCTGCTCTGCGCTATACCTAAAATGAAAGTCAACGTGAGCCGAAGCTTCGAAGTAAGGCCCTGATTATCCTTGCAAAACGAGAGGCGTGCAGCAGCTCCATGAGGCCTTCATTGTTCTGCTTTATTTTCAAGGTAGTAAGCTTTTCAACACTCCTAGGGGCCTTGCTTCAGCACCCGTTTCAGTACCAGAACACTGCGTAGAACCAGGAAGCTCTGGTCCTGCGTGTATGCTGCGTGTCAACCTAGAAATTGGAGACTGATGGCATAAAGCTTCTTTTCCCATTATGAAAGCTCCGTTCATGCGGCCTCGAAGCTACCTGAAAAGCATGGTTGTTGCCGGGGTTTTCCTCACTGCCGGCATGGTTCTGAGAAGAAAATGAGTTTTCTCCTAAGAAACCTGGGTTTCCAGTTGCTTGTTGAAAGCTCACTCTGCTCTGCTCTATACCTAAAGTGAAAGTGAACGTGAGCCCAAGCTTCGAAGTACGGCCCTGATTATCCTTGCAAAACGAGAGGCGTGCAGCAGCTCCATGAGGCCTTCATCGTTGTTCTGCTTTAGTTTCAAGGTAGTAAGCTTTTCAACACTCCTAGGGGCCTTGCTTCAGCACCCGTTTCAGTCAGGACACTGCGTAGAACCAGGAAGCTCTGCTCCTGCGTGTATGCTGCGTGTCAACCTAGAAATTAGAGACTGATGGCACAAGGCTTGTTTTCCCATTTTGAAAGCTCCATTCATGCGGCCCCGAAGCTACCTGAAAAGCACTGTTGTTACCGTGCTTTTACTTACAGCCGGCATGGCACATAGAAGAAAATGAGTTTTCTCCAAAGAAACCTTGTGCTTCCAGTTCCTAGTTGGAAGCTCACCCTGCTCTGCTCTATACCAAACGTGAAAGTCAATGTGAGCACTAGCCTCGAAGTAAGGCCCTGATTATGCTGGCAAAACGGGAGGCGTGCAGCAGCTCCATGAGGCCTTCATCGCTGTTCTGCTTTAGTTTCACGGTAGTAAGCTTTCCAAGACTCCTAGGGACTTTGCTTAAGCAACCGTTTCGGTACCAGAACACTGCGTAGAGACAGTAAGCTCTGGTCCTGCGTGTATGCTGCGAGTCAACCTAGAAATTGGAGACTGATGGCATAAGGCTTCTTTTCCCATTATGAAAGCTCCGTTCATGCGGCTTCGAAGCTACCTGAAAAGCATTGTTGTTGCCGGGGTTTTCCTCACTGCCGGCATGGTTCTGAGAAGAAAATGAGTTTTCTCCTAAGAAACCTGGGGTTTCCAGTTCCTTGTTGGAAGCTCACCCTGCTCTGCTCTATACCTAAAGTGAAAGTCAACGTGAGCCCAACCTTCGAAGTAAGGCCCTGATTATCCTTGCAAAACGAGAGGTGTGCAGCAGCTCCATGAGGCCTTCATCGTTGTTCTGCTTTAGTTTCAAGGTAGTAAGCTTTTCAACACTCCTAGGGGCCTTGCTTCAGCACCCGTTTCAGTACCAGAACACTGCGTAGAACCAGGAAGCTCTGGTCCTGCGTGTATGCTGCGTGTCAACCTAGAAATTGGAGACTGATGGCACAAGGCTTGTTTTCCCATTTTGAAAGCTCCATTCATGCGGCCCCGAAGCTACCTGAAAAGCACTGTTGTTACCGTGCTTTTACTTACAGCCGGCATGGCACATAGAAGAAAATGAGTTTTCTCCAAAGAAACCTTGTGCTTCCAGTTCCTAGTTGGAAGCTCACCCTGCTCGGCTGTATACCAAACGTGAAAGTCAATGTGAGCACTAGCCTCGAAGTAAGGCCCTGATTATGCTGGCAAAACGGGAGGCGTGCAGCAGCTCCATGAGGCCTTCATCGCTGTTCTGCTTTAGTTTCACGGTAGTAAGCTTTCCAAGACTCCTAGGGACTTTGCTTAAGCAACCGTTTCGGTACCAGAACACTGCGTAGAGACAGTAAGCTCTGGTCCTGCGTGTATGCTGCGTGTCAACCTAGAAATTGGAGACTGATGGCATAAGGCTTCTTTTCCCATTATGAAAGCTCCGTTCATGCGGCCTCGAAGCTACCTGAAAAGCATGGTTGTTGCTGGGGTTTTCCTCACTGCAGGCATGGTTCTGAGAAGAAAATGAGTTTTCTCCTAAGAAACCTGGGATTTCCAGTTCCTTGTTGGAAGCTCACCCTGCTCTGCTCTATACCTAAAGTGAAAGTCAACGTGAGCCCAAGCTTCGAAGTAAGGCCCTGATTATCCTTGCAAAACGAGAGGCGTGCAGCAGCTCCATGAGGCCTTCATCGTTTTTCTGCTTTAGTTGCAAGGTAGTAAGCTTTTCAACACTCCTAGGGGCCTTGCTTCA
Source organism: Eubalaena glacialis (assembly GCF_028564815.1). NCBI lineage: Eukaryota > Metazoa > Chordata > Mammalia > Artiodactyla > Balaenidae > Eubalaena > Eubalaena glacialis. The sequence goes on along the minus strand of NC_083721.1, from coordinate 136,427,600 downwards.
GCACCCGTTTCAGTACCAGAACACTGCGTAGAACCAGGAAGCTCTGCTCCTGCGTGTATGCTGCGTGACAACCTAGAAATTAGAGACTGATGGCACAAGGCTTCTTTTCCCATTTTGAAAGCTCCATTCATGCGTCCCCGAAGCTACCTGAAAAGCACTGTTGTTACCGTGCTTTTACTTACAGCCGGCATGGCTCATAGAAGAAAATGAGTTTTCTCCAAAGAAACCTTGTGCTTCCAGTTCCTAGTTGGAAGCTCACCCTGCTCTGCTCTAGACCAAACGTGAAAGTCAATGTGAGCACTAGCCTCGAAGTAAGGCCCTGATTATGCTGGCAAAACGGGAGGCGTGCAGCAGCTCCATGAGGCCTTCATCGCTGTTCTGCTTTAGTTTCACGGTAGTAAGCTTTCCAAGACTCCTAGGGACTTTGCTTAAGCAACAGTTTCGGTACCAGAACACTGCGTAGAGAGTAAGCTCTGGTCCTGCGTGGACAGTAAGCTCTGGTCCTGCGTGTATGCTGCGTGTCAACCTAGAAATTGGAGACTGATGGCATAAGGCTTCTTTTCCCATTATGAAAGCTCCGTTCATGCGGCCTCGAAGCTACCTGAAAAGCATTGTTGTTGCCGGGGTTTTCCTCACTGCAGTCATGGTTCTGAGAAGAAAATGAGTTTTCTCCTAAGAAACCTGGGATTTCCAGTTCCTTGTTGGAAGCTCACCCTGCTCTGCGCTATACCTAAAATGAAAGTCAACGTGAGCCCAAGCTTCGAAGTAAGGCCCTGATTATCCTTGCAAAACGAGAGGCGTGCAGCAGCTCCATGAGGCCTTCATCGTTGTTCTGCTTTAGTTTCAAGGTAGTAAGCTTTTCAACACTCCTAGGGGCCTTGCTTCAGCACCCGTTTCAGTACCAGAACACTGCGAAGAACCAGGAAGCTCTGCTCCTGCGTGTATGCTGCGTGTCAACCTAGAAATTAGAGACCGATGGCACAAGGCTAGTTTTCCATTATGAAAGCTCCGTTGATGCGGCCCCGAAGCTACCTGAAAATCACTGTTGTTACCGTGCTTTTACTTACAGCCGGCATGGTTCATAGAAGAAAATGAGTTTTCTCGAAAGAAACCTTGTGCTTCCAGTTCCTAGTTGGAAGCTCACCCTGCTCTGCTCTATACCAAACGTGAAAGTCAATGTGAACACTAGCCTCGAAGTAAGGCCCTGATTATCCTGGCAAAACGGGAGGCGTGCAGCAGCTCCATGAGGCCTTCATCGCTGTTCTGCTTTAGTTTCACGGTAGTAAGCTTTCCAAGACTCCTAGGGACTTTGCTTAAGCAACCGTTTCGGTACCAGAACACTGCGTAGACAGTAAGCTCTGGTCCTGCGTGTATGCTGCGTGTCAACCTAGAAATTGGAGACTGATGGCATAAGGCTTCTTTTCCCATTATGAAAGCTCCGTTCATGCGGCCTCGAAGCTACCTGAAAAGCATGGTTGTTGCCGGGGTTTTCCTCACTGCAGGCATGGTTCTGAGAAGAAAATGAGTTTTCTCCTAAGAAACCTGGGATTTCCAGTTCCTTGTTGGAAGCTCACCCTGCTCTGCGCTATACCTAAAAGGAAAGTCAACGTGAGCCCAAGCTTCGAAGTAAGGCCCTGATTATCCTTGCAAAACGAGAGGCGTGCAGCAGCTCCATGAGGCCTTCATCGTTGTTCTGCTTTAGTTTCAAGGTAGTAAGCTTTTCAACACTCCTAGGGGCCTTGCTTCAGCACCCGTTTCAGTACCAGAACACTGCGTAGAACCAGGAAGCTCTGCTCCTGCGTGTATGCTGCGTGTCAACCTAGAAATTAGAGACCGATGGCACAAGGCTAGTTTTCCCATTATGAAAGCTCCGTTGATGCGGCCCCGAAGCTACCTGAAAATCACTGTTGTTACCGTGCTTTTACTTACAGCCGGCATGGTTCATAGAAGAAAATGAGTTTTCTCGAAAGAAACCTTGTGCTTCCAGTTCCTAGTTGGAAGCTCACCCTGCTCTGCTCTAGACCAAACGTGAAAGTCAATGTGAGCACTAGCCTCGAAGTAAGGCCCTGATTATGCTGGCAAAACGGGAGGCGTGCAGCAGCTCCATGAGGCCTTCATCGCTGTTCTGCTTTAGTTTCACGGTAGTAAGCTTTCCAAGACTCCTAGGGACTTTGCTTAAGCAACCGTTTCGGTACCAGAACACTGCGTAGACAGTAAGCTCTGGTCCTGCGTGTATGCTGCGTGTCAACCTAGAAATTGGAGACTGATGGCATAAGGCTTCTTTTCCCATTATGAAAGCTCCGTTCATGCGGCCTCGAAGCTACCTGAAAAGCATGGTTGTTGCCGGGGTTTTCCTCACTGCAGGCATGGTTCTGAGAAGAAAATGAGTTTTCTCCTAAGAAACCTGGGATTTCCAGTTCCTTGTTGGAAGCTCACCCTGCTCTGCGCTATACCTAAAAGGAAAGTCAACGTGAGCCCAAGCTTCGAAGTAAGGCCCTGATTATCCTTGCAAAACGAGAGGCGTGCAGCAGCTCCATGAGGCCTTCATCGTTGTTCTGCTTTAGTTTCAAGGTAGTAAGCTTTTCAACACTCCTAGGGGCCTTGCTTCAGCACCCGTTTCAGTACCAGAACACTGCGTAGAACCAGGAAGCTCTGCTCCTGCGTGTATGCTGCGTGTCAACCTAGAAATTAGAGACCGATGGCACAAGGCTAGTTTTCCCATTATGAAAGCTCCGTTGATGCGGCCCCGAAGCTACCTGAAAATCACTGTTGTTACCGTGCTTTTACTTACAGCCGGCATGGTTCATAGAAGAAAATGAGTTTTCTCGAAAGAAACCTTGTGCTTCCAGTTCCTAGTTGGAAGCTCACCCTGCTCTGCTCTAGACCAAACGTGAAAGTCAATGTGAGCACTAGCCTCGAAGTAAGGCCCTGATTATGCTGGCAAAACGGGAGGCGTGCAGCAGCTCCATGAGGCCTTCATCGCTGTTCTGCTTTAGTTTCACGGTAGTAAGCTTTCCAAGACTCCTAGGGACTTTGCTTAAGCAACCGTTTCGGTACCAGAACACTGCGTAGACAGTAAGCTCTGGTCCTGCGTGTATGCTGCGTGTCAACCTAGAAATTGGAGACTAATGGCATAAAGCTTCTTTTCCCATTATGAAAGCTCCGTTCATGCGGCCTCGAAGCTACCTGAAAAGCATGGTTGTTGCCGGGGTTTTCCTCACTGCCGGCATGGTTCTGAGAAGAAAATGAGTTTTCTCCTAAGAAACCTTGGGTTTCCAGTTCCTTGTTGGAAGCTCACCCTGCTCTGCTCTATACCTAATGTGAAAGTCAACGTGAGCCCAAGCTTCGAAGTAAGGCCCTGATTATCCTTGCAAAACGAGAGGCGTGCAGCAGCTCCATGAGGCCTTCATCGTTGTTCTGCTTTAGTTTCAAGGTAGTAAGCTTTGCAACACTCCTAGGGGACTTGCTTCAGCACCCGTTTCAGTACCAGAACACTGCGTAGAACCAGGAAGCTCTGCTCCTGCGTGTATGCTGCGTGTCAACCTAGAAATTAGAGACCGATGGCACAAGGCTAGTTTTCCCATTATGAAAGGTCCGTTGATGCGGCCCCGAAGCTACCTGCAAAGCACTGTTGTTACCGTGCTTTTACTTACAGCCGGCATGGTTCATAGAAGAAAATGAGTTTTCTCGAAAGAAACCTTGTGCTTCCAGTATCTAGTTGGAAGCTCACCCTGCTCTGCTCTATACCAAACGTGAAAGTCAATGTGAACACTAGCCTCGAAGTAAGGCCCTGATTACCCTGGCAAAACGGGAGGCGTGCAGCAGCTCCATGAGGCCTTCATCGCTGTTCTGCTTTAGTTTCACGGTAGTAAGCTTTCCAAGACTCCTAGGGACTTTGCTTAAGCAACCGTTTCGGTACCAGAACACTGCGTAGAGACAGTAAGCTCTGCTCCTGCGTGTATGCTGCGTGTCAACCTAGAAATTGGAGACTGATGGCATAAGGCTTCTTTTCCCATTATGAAAGCTCCGTTCATGCGGCCTCAAAGCTACCTGAAAAGCATGGTTGTTGCCGGGGTTTTCCTCACTGCCGGCATGGTTTTGAGAAGAAAATGAGTTTTCTCCTAAGAAACCTTGGGTTTCCAGTTCCTTGTTGGAAGCTCACCCTGCTCTGCGCTATACCTAAAATGAAAGTCAACGTGAGCCCAAGCTTCGAAGTAAGGCCCTGATTATCCTTGCAAAACGAGAGGCGTGCAGCAGCTCCATGAGGCCTTCATCGTTGTTCTGCTTTAGTTTCAAGGTAGTAAGCTTTTCAACACTCCTAGGGGCCTTGCTTCAGCACCCGTTTCAGTCAGAACACTGCGTAGAACCAGGAAGCTCGGCTCCTGCGTGTATGCTGCGTGTCAACCTAGAAATTAGAGACTGATGGCACAAGGCTTCTTTTCCCATTTTGAAAGCTCCATTCATGCGGCCCCGAAGCTACCTGAAAAGCACTGTTGTTACCGTGCTTTTACTTACAGCCGGCATGGCACATAGAAGAAAATGAGTTTTCTCCAAAGAAACCTTGTGCTTCCAGTTCCTAGTTGGAAGCTCACCCTGCTCTGCTCTTACCAAACGTGAAAGTCAATGTGAGCACTAGCCTCGAAGTAAGGCCCTGATTATCCCAGCAAAACAGGTGGCGTGCAGCAGCTCCATGAGGCCTTCATCGCTGTTCTGCTTTAGTTTCACGGTAGTAAGCTTTCCAAGACTCCTAGGGACTTTGCTTAAGCAACCGTTTCGGTACCAGAACACTGCGTAGAGACAGTAAGCTCTGGTCCTGCGTGTATGCTGCGTGTCAACCTAGAAATTGGAGACTGATGGCATAAGGCTTCTTTTCCCATTATGAAAGCTCCGTTCATGCGGCCTCGAAGCTACCTGAAAAGCATGGTTGTTGCCGGGGTTTTCCTCACTGCCGGCATGGTTCTGAGAAGAAAATGAGTTTTCTCCTAAGAAACCTGGGATTTCCAGTTCCTTGTTGGAAGCTCACCCTGCTCTGCGCTATACCTAAAATGAAAGTCAACATGAGCCCAAGCTTCGAAGTAAGGCCCTGATTATCCTTGCAAAACGAGAGGCGTGCAGCAGCTCCATGAGGCCTTCATCGTTGTTCTGCTTTAGTTTCAAGGTAGTAAGCTTTTCAACACTCCTAGGGGCCTTGCTTCAGCACCCGTTTCAGTACCAGAACACTGCGTAGAACCAGGAAGCTCTGCTCCTGCGTGTATGCTGCGTGTCAACCTAGAAATTAGAGACCGATGGCACAAGGCTAGTTTTCCCATTTTGAAAGCTCCATTCATGCGGCCCCGAAGCTACCTGAAAATCACTGTTGTTACCGTGCTTTTACTTACAGCCGGCATGGTTCATAGAAGAAAATGAGTTTTCTCGAAAGAAACCTTGTGCTTCCAGTTCCTAGTTGGAAGCTCACCCTGCTCTGCTCTAGACCAAACGTGAAAGTCAATGTGAGCACTAGCCTCGAAGTAAGGCCCTGATTATGCTGGCAAAACGGGAGGCGTGCAGCAGCTCCATGAGGCCTTCATCGCTGTTCTGCTTTAGTTTCACGGTAGTAAGCTTTCCAAGACTCCTAGGGACTTTGCTTAAGCAACCGTTTCGGTACCAGAACACTGCGTAGACAGTAAGCTCTGGTCCTGCGTGTATGCTGCGTGTCAACCTAGAAATTGGAGACTAATGGCATAAAGCTTCTTTTCCCATTATGAAAGCTCCGTTCATGCGGCCTCGAAGCTACCTGAAAAGCATGGTTGTTGCCGGGGTTTTCCTCACTGCCGGCATGGTTCTGAGAAGAAAATGAGTTTTCTCCTAAGAAACCTTGGGTTTCCAGTTCCTTGTTGGAAGCTCACCCTGCTCTGCTCTATACCTAATGTGAAAGTCAACGTGAGCCCAAGCTTCGAAGTAAGGCCCTGATTATCCTTGCAAAACGAGAGGCGTGCAGCAGCTCCATGAGGCCTTCATCGTTGTTCTGCTTTAGTTTCAAGGTAGTAAGCTTTGCAACACTCCTAGGGGACTTGCTTCAGCACCCGTTTCAGTACCAGAACACTGCGTAGAACCAGGAAGCTCTGCTCCTGCGTGTATGCTGCGTGTCAACCTAGAAATTAGAGACCGATGGCACAAGGCTAGTTTTCCCATTATGAAAGCTCCGTTGATGCGGCCCCGAAGCTACCTGAAAAGCACTGTTGTTACCGTGCTTTTACTTACAGCCGGCATGGTTCATAGAAGAAAATGAGTTTTCTCGAAAGAAACCTTGTGCTTCCAGTTCCTAGTTGGAAGCTCACCCTGCTCTGCTCTATACCAAACGTGAAAGTCAATGTGAACACTAGCCTCGAAGTAAGGCCCTGATTATCCTGGCAAAACGGGAGGCGTGCAGCAGCTCCATGAGGCCTTCATCGCTGTTCTGCTTTAGTTTCACGGTAGTAAGCTTTCCAAGACTCCTAGGGACTTTGCTTAAGCAACCGTTTCGGTACCAGAACACTGCGTAGAGACAGTAAGCTCTGCTCCTGCGTGTATGCTGCGTGTCAACCTAGAAATTGGAGACTGATGGCATAAGGCTTCTTTTCCCATTATGAAAGCTCCGTTCATGCGGCCTCAAAGCTACCTGAAAAGCATTGTTGTTGCCGGGGTTTTCCTCACTGCCGGCATGGTTCTGAGAAGAAAATGAGTTTTCTCCTAAGAAACCTTGGGTTTCCAGTTCCTTGTTGGAAGCTCACCCTGCTCTGCGCTATACCTAATGTCAAAGTCAACGTGAGCCCAAGCTTCGAAGTAAGGCCCTGATTATCCTTGCAAAACGAGAGGCGTGCAGCAGCTCCATGAGGCCTTCATCGTTGTTCTGCTTTAGTTTCAAGGTAGTAAGCTTTTCAACACTCCTAGGGGCCTTGCTTCAGCACCCGTTTCAGTCAGAACACTGCGTAGAACCAGGAAGCTCTGCTCCTGCGTGTATGCTGCGTGTCAACCTAGAAATTAGAGACTGATGGCACAAGGCTTCTTTTCCCTATTTGAAAGCTCCATTCATGCGGCCCCGAAGCTACCTGAAAAGCACTGTTGTTACCGTGCTTTTACTTACAGCCGGCATGGCTCATAGAAGAAAATGAGTTTTCTCCAAAGAAACCTTGTGCTTCCAGTTCCTAGTTGGAAGCTCGCCCTGCTCTGCTCTAGACCAAACGTGAAAGTCAATGTGAGCACTAGCCTCGAAGTAAGGCCCTGATTATGCTGGCAAAACGGGAGGCGTGCAGCAGCTCCATGAGGCCTTCATCGCTGTTCTGCTTTAGTTTCACGGTAGTAAGCTTTCCAAGACTCCTAGGGACTTTGCTTAAGCAACCGTTTCGGTACCAGAACACTGCGTAGACAGTAAGCTCTGGTCCTGCGTGTATGCTGCGTGTCAACCTAGAAATTGGAGACTGATGGCATAAAGCTTCTTTTCCCATTATGAAAGCTCCGTTGATGCGGCCTCGAAGCTACCTGAAAAGCATGGTTGTTGCCGGGGTTTTCCTCACTGCCGGCATGGTTCTGAGAAGAAAATGAGTTTTCTCCTAAGAAACCTTGGGTTTCCAGTTCCTTGTTGGAAGCTCACCCTGCTCTGCTCTATACCTAATGTGAAAGTCAACGTGAGCCCAAGCTTCGAAGTAAGGCCCTGATTATCCTTGCAAAACGAGAGGCGTGCAGCAGCTCCATGAGGCCTTCATCGTTGTTCTGCTTTAGTTTCAAGGTAGTAAGCTTTTGAACACTCCTAGGGGCCTTGCTTCAGCACCCGTTTCAGTACCAGAACACTGCGTAGAACCAGGAAGCTCTGCTCCTGCGTGTATGCTGCGTGTCAACCTAGAAATTAGAGACTGATGGCACAAGGCTTCTTTTCCCATTTTGAAAGCTCCATTCATGCGGCCCCGAAGCTACCTGAAAAGCACTGTTGTTACCGTGCTTTTACTTACAGCCGGCATGGCACATAGAAGAAAATGAGTTTTCTCCAAAGAAACCTTGTGCTTCCAGTTCCTAGTTGGAAGCTCACCCTGCTCTGCTCTATACCTAATGTGAAAGTCAACGTGAGCCCAAGCTTCGAAGTAAGGCCCTGATTATCCTTGCAAAACGAGAGGCGTGCAGCAGCTCCATGAGGCCTTCATCGTTGTTCTGCTTTAGTTTGAAGGTAGTAAGCTTTGCAACACTCCTAGGGGCCTTGCTTCAGCACCCGTTTCAGTACCAGAACACTGCGTAGAACCAGGAAGCTCTGCTCCTGCGTGTATGCTGCGTGTCAACCTAGAAATTAGAGATCGATGGCACAAGGCTAGTTTTCCCATTATGAAAGCTCCGTTGATGCGGCCCCGAAGCTACCTGAAAAGCACTGTTGTTACCGTGCTTTTACTTACAGCCGGCATGGTTCATAGAAGAAAATGAGTTTTCTCGAAAGAAACCTTGTGCTTCCAGTTCCTAGTTGGAAGCTCACCCTGCTCTGCTCTATACCAAACGTGAAAGTCAATGTGAGCACTAGCCTCGAAGTAAGGCCCTGATTATCCTGGCAAAACGGGAGGCGTGCAGCAGCTCCATGAGGCCTTCATCGCTCTTCTGCTTTAGTTTCACGGTAGTAAGCTTTCCAAGACTCCTAGGGACTTTGCTTAAGCAACCGTTTCGGTACCAGAACACTGCGTAGAGACAGTAAGCTCTGGTCCTGCGTGTATGCTGCGTGTCAACCTAGAAATTGGAGACTGATGGCATAAGGCTTCTTTTCCCATTATGAAAGCTCCGTTCATGCGGCCTCGAAGCTACCTGAAAAGCATGGTTGTTGCCGGGGTTTTCCTCACTGCCGGCATGGTTCTGAGAAGAAAATGAGTTTTCTCCTAAGAAACCTTGGGTTTCCAGTTCCTTGTTGGAAGCTCACCCTGCTCTGCGCTATACCTAAAATGAAAGTCAACGTGAGCCCAAGCTTCGAAGTAAGGCCCTGATTATCCTTGCAAAACGAGAGGCGTGCAGCAGCTCCATGAGGCCTTCATCGTTGTTCTGCTTTAGTTTCAAGGTAGTAAGCTTTTGAACACTCCTAGGGGCCTTGCTTCAGCACCCGTTTCAGTACCAGAACACTGCGTAGAACCAGGAAGCTCTGGTCCTGCGTGTATGCTGCGTGTCAACCTAGAAATTAGAGACTGATGGCACAAGGCTTGTTTTCCCATTTTGAAAGCTCCATTCATGCGGCCCCGAAGCTACCTGAAAAGCACTGTTGTTACCGTGCTTTTACTTACAGCCGGCATGGCACATAGAAGAAAATGAGTTTTCTCCAAAGAAACCTTGTGCTTCCAGTTCCTAGTTGGAAGCTCACCCTGCTCTGCTCTATACCAAACGTGAAAGTCAATGTGAGCACTAGCCTCGAAGTAAGGCCCTGATTATCCCGGCAAAACAGGTGGCGTGCAGCAGCTCCATGAGGCCTTCATCGCTGTTCTGCTTTAGTTTCACGGTAGTAAGCTTTCCAAGACTCTTAGGGACTTTGCTTATGCAACCGTTTCGGTACCAGAACACTGCGTAGAGACAGTAAGCTCTGGTCCTGCGTGTATGCTGCGTGTCAACCTAGAAATTGGAGACTGATGGCATAAGGCTTCTTTTCCCATTATGAAAGCTCCGTTCATGCGGCCTCGAAGCTACCTGAAAAGCATGGTTGTTGCCGGGGTTTTCCTCACTGCCGGCATGGTTCTGAGAAGAAAATGAGTTTTCTCCTAAGAAACCTGGGATTTCCAGTTCCTTGTTGGAAGCTCACCCTGCTCTGCGCTATACCTAAAATGAAAGTCAACATGAGCCCAAGCTTCGAAGTAAGGCCCTGATTATCCTTGCAAAACGAGAGGCGTGCAGCAGCTCCATGAGGCCTTCATCGTTATTCTGCTTTAGTTTCAAGGTAGTAAGCTTTTCAACACTCTTAGGGGCCTTGCTTCAGCACCCGTTTCAGTACCAGAACACTGCGTAGAACCAGGAAGCTCTGCTCCTGCGTGTATGCTGCGTGTCAACCTAGAAATTAGAGACCGATGGCACAAGGCTAGTTTTCCCATTATGAAAGCTCCGTTGATGCGGCCCCGAAGCTACCTGAAAAGCACTGTTGTTACCGTGCTTTTACTTACAGCCGGCATGGTTCATAGAAGAAAATGAGTTTTCTCGAAAGAAACCTTGTGCTTCCAGTTCCTAGTTGGAAGCTAACCCTGCTCTGCTCTATACCAAACGTGAAAGTCAATGTGAACACTAGCCTCGAAGTAAGGCCCTGATTATCCTGGCAAAACGGGAGGCGTGCAGCAGCTCCATGAGGCCTTCATCGCTGTTCTGCTTTAGTTTCACGGTAGTAAGCTTTCCAAGACTCCTAGGGACTTTGCTTAAGCAACCGTTTCGGTACCAGAACACTGCGTAGAGACAGTAAGCTCTGGTCTTGCGTGTATGCTGCGAGTCAACCTAGAAATTGGAGACTGATGGCATAAGGCTTCTTTTCCCATTATGAAAGCTCCGTTCATGCGGCCTCGAAGCTACCTGAAAAGCATTGTTGTTGCCGGGGTTTTCCTCACTGCCGGCATTGTTCTGAGAAGAAAATGAGTTTTCTCCTAAGAAACCTTGGGTTTCCAGTTCCTTGTTGAAAGCTCACCCTGCTCTGCTCTATACCTAAAGTGAAAGTCAACGTGAGCCCAAGCTTCGAAGTAAGGCCCTGATTATCCTTGCAAAACGAGAGGCGTGCAGCAGCTCCATGAGGCCTTCATCGTTGTTCTGCTTTAGTTTCAAGGTAGTAAGCTTTTCAACACTCCTAGGGGCCTTGCTTCAGCACCCGTTTCAGTCAGAACACTGCGTAGAACCAGGAAGCTCTGCTCCTGCGTGTATGCTGCGTGTCAACCTAGAAATTAGAGACTGATGGCACAAGGCTTCTTTTCCCATTTTGAAAGCTCCATTCATGCGGCCCCGAAGCTACCTGAAAAGCACTGTTGTTACCGTGCTTTTTACTTACAGCCGGCATGGCTCATAGAAGAAAATGAGTTTTCTCCAAAGAAACCTTGTGCTTCCAGTTCCTAGTTGGAAGCTCACCCTGCTCTGCTCTAGACCAAACGTGAAAGTCAATGTGAGCACTAGCCTCGAAGTAAGGCCCTGATTATGCTGGCAAAACGGGAGGCGTGCAGCAGCTCCATGAGGCCTTCATCGCTGTTCTGCTTTAGTTTCACGGTAGTAAGCTTTCCAAGACTCCTAGGGACTTTGCTTAAGCAACCGTTTCGGTACCAGAACACTGCGTAGACAGTAAGCTCTGGTCCTGCGTGTATGCTGCGTGTCAACCTAGAAATTGGAGACTGATGTCATAAAGCTTCTTTTCCCATTATGAAAGCTCCGTTCATGCGGCCTCGAAGCTACCTGAAAAGCATGGTTGTTGCCGGGGTTTTCCTCACTGCCGGCATGGTTCTGAGAAGAAAATGAGTTTTCTCCTAAGAAACCTTGGGTTTCCAGTTCCTTGTTGGAAGCTCACCCTGCTCTGCTCTATACCTAATGTGAAAGTCAACGTGAGCCCAAGCTTCGAAGTAAGGCCCTGATTATCCTTGCAAAACGAGAGGCGTGCAGCAGCTCCATGAGGCCTTCATCGTTGTTCTGCTTTAGTTTGAAGGTAGTAAGCTTTGCAACACTCCTAGGGGACTTGCTTCAGCACCCGTTTCAGTACCAGAACACTGCGTAGAACCAGGAAGCTCTGCTCCTGCGTGTATGCTGCGTGTCAACCTAGTAATTAGAGACCGATGGCACAAGGCTAGTTTTCCCATTATGAAAGCTCCGTTGATGCGGCCCCGAAGCTACCTGAAAAGCACTGTTGTTACCGTGCTTTTACTTACAGCCGGCATGGTTCATAGAAGAAAATGAGTTTTCTCGAAAGAAACCTTGTGCTTCCAGTTCCTAGTTGGAAGCTCACCCTGCTCTGCTCTATACCAAAAGTGAAAGTCAATGTGAGCACTAGCCTCGAAGTAAGGCCCTGATTATGCTGGCAAAACGGGAGGCGTGCAGCAGCTCCATGAGGCCTTCATCGTTGTTCTGCTTTAGTTTCAAGGTAGTAAGCTTTTCAACACTCCTAGGGGCCTTGCTTCAGCACCCGTTTCAGTCAGAACACTGCGTAGAACCAGGAAGCTCTGCTCCTGCGTGTATGCTGCGTGTCAACCTAGAAATTAGAGACTGATGGCACAAGGCTTCTTTTCCCATTTTGAAAGCTCCATTCATGCGGCCCCGAAGCTACCTGAAAAGCACTGTTGTTACCGTGCTTTTACTTACAGCCGGCATGGCTCATAGAAGAAAATGAGTTTTCTCCAAAGAAACCTTGTGCTTCCAGTTCCTAGTTGGAAGCTCACCCTGCTCTGCTCTAGACCAAACGTGAAAGTCAATGTGAGCACTAGCCTCGAAGTAAGGCCCTGATTATGCTGGCAAAACGGGAGGCGTGCAGCAGCTCCATGAGGCCTTCATCGCTGTTCTGCTTTAGTTTCACGGTAGTAAGCTTTCCAAGACTCCTAGGGACTTTGCTTAAGCAACCGTTTCGGTACCAGAACACTGCGTAGACAGTAAGCTCTGGTCCTGCGTGTATGCTGCGTGTCAACCTAGAAATTGGAGACTGATGGCATAAAGCTTCTTTTCCCATTATGAAAGCTCCGTTCATGCGGCCTCGAAGCTACCTGAAAAGCATGGTTGTTGCCGGGGTTTTCCTCACTGCCGGCATGGTTCTGAGAAGAAAATGAGTTTTCTCCTAAGAAACCTTGGGTTTCCAGTTCCTTGTTGGAAGCTCACCCTGCTCTGCTCTATACCTAATGTGAAAGTCAACGTGAGCCCAAGCTTCGAAGTAAGGCCCTGATTATCCTTGCAAAACGAGAGGCGTGCAGCAGCTCCATGAGGCCTTCATCGTTGTTCTGCTTTAGTTTCAAGGTAGTAAGCTTTGCAACACTCCTAGGGGACTTGCTTCAGCACCCGTTTCAGTACCAGAACACTGCGTAGAACCAGGAAGCTCTGCTCCTGCGTGTATGCTGCGTGTCAACCTAGAAATTAGAGACTGATGGCACAAGGCTTGTTTTCCCATTTTGAAAGCTCCATTCATGCGGCCCCGAAGCTACCTGAAAAGCACTGTTGTTACCGTGCTTTTACTTACAGCCGGCATGGCACATAGAAGAAAATGAGTTTTCTCCAAAGAAACCTTGTGCTTCCAGTTCCTAGTTGGAAGCTCACCCTGCTCTGCTCTATACCAAACGTGAAAGTCAATGTGAGCACTAGCCTCGAAGTAAGGCCCTGATTATCCCGGCAAAACAGGTGGCATGCAGCAGCTCCATGAGGCCTTCATCGCTGTTCTGCTTTAGTTTCACGGTAGTAAGCTTTCCAAGACTCCTAGGGACTTTGCTTATGCAACCGTTTCGGTACCAGAACACTGCGTAGAGACAGTAAGCTCTGGTCCTGCGTGTATGCTGCGTGTCAACCTAGAAATTGGAGACTGATGGCATAAGGCTTCTTTTCCCATTATGAAAGCTCCGTTCATGCGGCCTCGAAGCTACCTGAAAAGCATGGTTGTTGCCGAGGTTTTCCTCACTGCCGGCATGGTTCTGAGAAGAAAATGAGTTTTCTCCTAAGAAACCTGGGATTTCCAGTTCCTTGTTGGAAGCTCACCCTGCTCTGCGCTATACCTAAAATGAAAGTCAACGTGAGCCCAAGTTCGAAGTAAGGCCCTGATTATCCTTGCAAAACGAGAGGCGTGCAGCAGCTCCATGAGGCCTTCATCGTTTTTCTGCTTTAGTTGCAAGGTAGTAAGCTTTTCAACACTCCTAGGGGCCTTGCTTCAGCACCCGTTTCAGTACCAGAACACTGCGTAGAACCAGGAAGCTCTGCTCCTGCGTGTATGCTGCGTGACAACCTAGAAATTAGAGACTGATGGCACAAGGCTTCTTTTCCCATTTTGAAAGCTCCATTCATGCGGCCCCGAAGCTACCTGAAAAGCACTGTTGTTACCGTGCTTTTACTTACAGCCGGCATGGTTCATAGAAGAAAATGAGTTTTCTCGAAAGAAACCTTGTGCTTCCAGTTCCTAGTTGGAAGCTCACCCTGCTCTGCTCTATACCAAACGTGAAAGTCAATGTGAACACTAGCCTCGAAGTAAGGCCCTGATTATCCTGGCAAAACGGGAGGCGTGCAGCAGCTCCATGAGGCCTTCATCGCTGTTCTGCTTTAGTTTCACGGTAGTAAGCTTTCCAAGACTCCTAGGGACTTTGCTTAAGCAACCGTTTCGGTACCAGAACACTGCGTAGAGACAGTAAGCTCTGCTCCTGCGTGTATGCTGCGTGTCAACCTAGAAATTGGAGACTGATGGCATAAGGCTTCTTTTCCCATTATGAAAGCTCCGTTCATGCGGCCTCAAAGCTACCTGAAAAGCATTGTTGTTGCCGGGGTTTTCCTCACTGCCGGCATGGTTTTGAGAAGAAAATGAGTTTTCTCCTAAGAAACCTTGGGTTTCCAGTTCCTTGTTGGAAGCTCACCCTGCTCTGCGCTATACCTAATGTGAAAGTCAACGTGAGCCCAAGCTTCGAAGTAAGGCCCTGATTATCCTTGCAAAACGAGAGGCGTGCAGCAGCTCCATGAGGCCTTCATCGTTGTTCTGCTTTAGTTTCAAGGTAGTAAGCTTTTCAACACTCCTAGGGGCCTTGCTTCAGCACCCGTTTCAGTCAGAACACTGCGTAGAACCAGGAAGCTCTGCTCCTGCGTGTATGCTGCGTGTCAACCTAGAAATTAGAGACTGATGGCACAAGGCTTCTTTTCCCATTTTGAAAACTCCATTCATGCGGCCCCGAAGCTACCTGAAAAGAACTGTTGTTACCGTGCTTTTACTTACAGCCGGCATGGCTCATAGAAGAAAATGAGTTTTCTCGAAAGAAACCTTGTGCTTCCAGTTCCTAGTTGGAAGCTCGCCCTGCTCTGCTCTAGACCAAACGTGAAAGTCAATGTGAGCACTAGCCTCGAAGTAAGGCCCTGATTATGCTGGCAAAACGGGAGGCGTGCAGCAGCTCCATGAGGCCTTCATCGCTGTTCTGCTTTAGTTTCACGGTAGTAAGCTTTCCAAGACTCCTAGGGACTTTGCTTAAGCAACCGTTTCGGTACCAGAACACTGCGTAGACAGTAAGCTCTGGTCCTGCGTGTATGCTGCGTGTCAACCTAGAAATTGGAGACTGATGGCATAAAGCTTCTTTTCCCATTATGAAAGCTCCGTTCATGCGGCCTCGAAGCTACCTGAAAAGCATGGTTGTTGCCGGGGTTTTCCTCACTGCCGGCATGGTTCTGAGAAGAAAATGAGTTTTCTCCTAAGAAACCTTGGGTTTCCAGTTCCTTGTTGGAAGCTCACCCTGCTCTGCTCTATACCTAATGTGAAAGTCAACGTGAGCCCAAGCTTCGAAGTAAGGCCCTGATTATCCTTGCAAAACGAGAGGCGTGCAGCAGCTCCATGAGGCCTTCATCGTTGTTCTGCTTTAGTTTGAAGGTAGTAAGCTTTGCAACACTCCTAGGGGCCTTGCTTCAGCACCCGTTTCAGTACCAGAACACTGCGTAGAACCAGGAAGCTCTGCTCCTGCGTGTATGCTGCGTGTCAACCTAGAAATTAGAGACCGATGGCACAAGGCTAGTTTTCCCATTATGAAAGCTCCGTTGATGCGGCCCCGAAGCTACCTGAAAAGCACTGTTGTTACCGTGCTTTTACTTACAGCCGGCATGGTTCATAGAAGAAAATGAGTTTTCTCGAAAGAAACCTTGTGCTTCCAGTTCCTAGTTGGAAGCTCACCCTGCTCTGCTCTATACCAAACGTGAAAGTCAATGTGAGCACTAGCCTCGAAGTAAGGCCCTGATTATCCTGGCAAAACGGGAGGCGTGCAGCAGCTCCATGAGGCCTTCATCGCTCTTCTGCTTTAGTTTCACGGTAGTAAGCTTTCCAAGACTCCTAGGGACTTTGCTTAAGCAACCGTTTCGGTACCAGAACACTGCGTACAGACAGTAAGCTGTGGTCCTGCGTGTATGCTGCGTGTCAACCTAGAAATTGGAGACTGATGGCATAAGGCTTCTTTTCCCATTATGAAAGCTCCGTTCATGCGGCCTCGAAGCTACCTGAAAAGCATGGTTGTTGCCGGGGTTTTCCTCACTGCCGGCATGGATCTGAGAAGAAAATGAGTTTTCTCCTAAGAAACCTGGGATTTCCAGTTCCTTGTTGGAAGCTCACCCTGCTCTGCGCTATACCTAAAATGAAAGTCAACGTGAGCCCAAGCTTCGAAGTAAGGCCCTGATTATCCTTGCAAACGAGAGGCGTGCAGCAGCTCCATGAGGCCTTCATCGTTGTTCTGCTTTAGTTTCAAGGTAGTAAGCTTTTCAACACTCCTAGGGGCCTTGCTTCAGCACCCGTTTCAGTCAGAACACTGCGTAGAACCAGGAAGCTCTGCTCCTGCGTGTATGCTGCGTGTCAACCTAGAAATTAGAGACTGATGGCACAAGGCTTCTTTTCCCATTTTGAAAGCTCCATTCATGCGGCCCCGAAGCTACCTGAAAAGCACTGTTGTTACCGTGCTTTTACTTACAGCCGGCATGGCACATAGAAGAAAATGAGTTTTCTCCAAAGAAACCTTGTGCTTCCAGTTCCTAGTTGGAAGCTCACCCTGCTCTGCTCTTACCAAACGTGAAAGTCAATGTGAGCACTAGCCTCGAAGTAAGGCCCTGATTATCCCAGCAAAACAGGTGGCGTGCAGCAGCTCCATGAGACCTTCATCGCTGTTCTGCTTTAGTTTCACGGTAGTAAGCTTTCCAAGACTCCTAGGGACTTTGCTTAAGCAACCGTTTCGGTACCAGAACACTGCGTAGAGACAGTAAGCTCTGGTCCTGCGTGTATGCTGCGTGTCAACCTAGAAATTGGAGACTGATGGCATAAGGCTTCTTTTCCCATTATGAAAGCTCCGTTCATGCGGCCTCGAAGCTACCTGAAAAGCATGGTTGTTGCCGGGGTTTTCCTCACTGCTGGCATGGTTCTGAGAAGAAAATGAGTTTTCTCCTAAGAAACCTGGGATTTCCAGTTCCTTGTTGGAAGCTCACCCTGCTCTGCGCTATACCTAAAATGAAAGTCAACGTGAGCCCAAGCTTCGAAGTAAGGCCCTGATTATCCTTGCAAAACGGGAGGCGTGCAGCAGCTCCATGAGGCCTTCATCGTTGTTCTGCTTTAGTTTCAAGGTAGTAAGCTTTTCAACACTCCTAGGGGCCTTGCTTCAGCACCCGTTTCAGTCAGAACACTGCGTAGAACCAGGAAGCTCTGCTCCTGCGTGTATGCTGCGTGTCAACCTAGAAATTAGAGACTGATGGCACAAGGCTTCTTTTCCCATTTTGAAAGCTCCATTCATGCGGCCCCGAAGCTACCTGAAAAGCACTGTTGTTACCGTGCTTTTACTTACAGCCGGCATGGCTCATAGAAGAAAATGAGTTTTCTCCAAAGAAACCTTGTGCTTCCAGTTCCTAGTTGGAAGCTCACCCTGCTCTGCTCTAGACCAAACGTGAAAGTCAATGTGAGCACTAGCCTCGAAGTAAGGCCCTGATTATGCTGGCAAAACGGGAGGCGTGCAGCAGCTCCATGAGGCCTTCATCGCTGTTCTGCTTTAGTTTCACGGTAGTAAGCTTTCCAAGACTCCTAGGGACTTTGCTTAAGCAACCGTTTCGGTACCAGAACACTGCGTAGACAGTAAGCTCTGGTCCTGCGTGTATGCTGCGTGTCAACCTAGAAATTGGAGACTGATGGCATAAAGCTTCTTTTCCCATTATGAAAGCTCCGTTCATGCGGCCTCGAAGCTACCTGAAAAGCATGGTTGTTGCCGGGGTTTTCCTCACTGCCGGCATGGTTCTGAGAAGAAAATGAGTTTTCTCCTACGAAACCTTGGGTTTCCAGTTCCTTGTTGGAAGCTCACCCTGCTCTGCTCTATACCTAATGTGAAAGTCAACGTGAGCCCAAGCTTCGAAGTAAGGCCCTGATTATCCTTGCAAAACGAGAGGCGTGCAGCAGCTCCATGAGGCCTTCATCGTTGTTCTGCTTTAGTTTCAAGGTAGTAAGCTTTGCAACACTCCTAGGGGACTTGCTTCAGCACCCGTTTCAGAACCAGAACACTGCGTAGAACCAGGAAGCTCTGGTCCTGCGTGTATGCTGCGTGTCAACCTAGAAATTAGAGACTGATGGCACAAGGCTTGTTTTCCCATTTTGAAAGCTCCATTCATGCGGCCCCGAAGCTACCTGAAAAGCACTGTTGTTACCGTGCTTTTACTTACAGCCGGCATGGCACATAGAAGAAAATGAGTTTTCTCCAAAGAAACCTTGTGCTTCCAGTTCCTAGTTGGAAGCTCACCCTGCTCTGCTCTATACCAAACGTGAAAGTCAATGTGAGCACTAGCCTCGAAGTAAGGCCCTGATTATGCTGGCAAAACGGGAGGCGTGCAGCAGCTCCATGAGGCCTTCATCGCTGTTCTGCTTTAGTTTCACGGTAGTAAGCTTTCCAAGACTCCTAGGGACTTTGCTTAAGCAACCGTTTCGGTACCAGAACACTGCGTAGACAGTAAGCTCTGGTCCTGCGTGTATGCTGCGTGTCAACCTAGTAATTAGAGACCGATGGCACAAGGCTAGTTTTCCCATTATGAAAGCTCCGTTGATGCGGCCCCGAAGCTACCTGAAAAGCACTGTTGTTACCGTGCTTTTACTTACAGCCGGCATGGTTCATAGAAGAAAATGAGTTTTCTCGAAAGAAACCTTGTGCTTCCAGTTCCTAGTTGGAAGCTCACCCTGCTCTGCTCTATACCAAACGTGAAAGTCAATGTGAGCACTAGCCTCGAAGTAAGGCCCTGATTATGCTGGCAAAACGGGAGGCGTGCAGCAGCTCCATGAGGCCTTCATCGTTGTTCTGCTTTAGTTTCAAGGTAGTAAGCTTTTCAACACTCCTAGGGGCCTTGCTTCAGCACCCGTTTCAGTCAGAACACTGCGTAGAACCAGGAAGCTCTGCTCCTGCGTGTATGCTGCGTGTCAACCTAGAAATTAGAGACTGATGGCCCAAGGCTTGTTTTCCCATTTTGAAAGCTCCATTCATGCGGCCCCGAAGCTACCTGAAAAGCACTGTTGTTACCGTGCTTTTACTTACAGCCGGCATGGCTCATAGAAGAAAATGAGTTTTCTCCAAAGAAACCTTGTGCTTCCAGTTCCTAGTTGGAAGCTCACCCTGCTCTGCTCTAGACCAAACGTGAAAGTCAATGTGAGCACTAGCCTCGAAGTAAGGCCCTGATTATGCTGGCAAAACGGGAGGCGTGCAGCAGCTCCATGAGGCCTTCATCGCTGTTCTGCTTTAGTTTCACGGTAGTAAGCTTTCCAAGACTCCTAGGGACTTTGCTTAAGCAACCGTTTCGGTACCAGAACACTGCGTAGACAGTAAGCTCTGGTCCTGCGTGTATGCTGCGTGTCAACCTAGAAATTGGAGACTGATGGCATAAAGCTTCTTTTCCCATTATGAAAGCTCCGTTCATGCGGCCTCGAAGCTACCTGAAAAGCATGGTTGTTGCCGGGGTTTTCCTCACTGCCGGCATGGTTCTGAGAAGAAAATGAGTTTTCTCCTAAGAAACCTTGGGTTTCCAGTTCCTTGTTGGAAGCTCACCCTGCTCTGCTCTATACCTAATGTGAAAGTCAACGTGAGCCCAAGCTTCGAAGTAAGGCCCTGATTATCCTTGCAAAACGAGAGGCGTGCAGCAGCTCCATGAGGCCTTCATCGTTGTTCTGCTTTAGTTTCAAGGTAGTAAGCTTTGCAACACTCCTAGGGGACTTGCTTCAGCACCCGTTTCAGTACCAGAACACTGCGTAGAACCAGGAAGCTCTGCTCCTGCGTGTATGCTGCGTGTCAACCTAGAAATTAGAGACTGATGGCACAAGGCTTGTTTTCCCATTTTGAAAGCTCCATTCATGCGGCCCCGAAGCTACCTGAAAAGCACTGTTGTTACCGTGCTTTTACTTACAGCCGGCATGGCACATAGAAGAAAATGAGTTTTCTCCAAAGAAACCTTGTGCTTCCAGTTCCTAGTTGGAAGCTCACCCTGCTCTGCTCTATACCAAACGTGAAAGTCAATGTGAGCACTAGCCTCGAAGTAAGGCCCTGATTATCCCGGCAAAACAGGTGGCGTGCAGCAGCTCCATGAGGCCTTCATCGCTGTTCTGCTTTAGTTTCACGGTAGTAAGCTTTCCAAGACTCCTAGGGACTTTGCTTAAGCAACCGTTTCGGTACCAGAACACTGCGTAGAGACAGTAAGCTCTGGTCCTGCGTGTATGCTGCGTGTCAACCTAGAAATTGGAGACTGATGGCATAAGGCTTCTTTTCCCATTATGAAAGCTCCGTTCATGCGGCCTCGAAGCTACCTGAAAAGCATTGTTGTTGCCGGGGTTTTCCTCACTGCCGGCATGGTTCTGAGAAGAAAATGAGTTTTCTCCTAAGAAACCTGGGATTTCCAGTTCCTTGTTGGAAGCTCACCCTGCTCTGCTCTATACCTAATGTGAAAGTCAACGTGAGCCCAAGCTTCGAAGTAAGGCCCTGATTATCCTTGCAAAACGAGAGGCGTGCAGCAGCTCCATGAGACCTTCATCGTTGTTCTGCTTTAGTTTCAAGGTAGTAAGCTTTGCAACACTCCTAGGGGACTTGCTTCAGCACCCGTTTCAGTACCAGAACACTGCGTAGAACCAGGAAGCTCTGCTCCTGCGTGTATGCTGCGTGTCAACCTAGAAATTAGAGACCGATGGCACAAGGCTACTTTTCCCATTATGAAAGCTCCGTTGATGCGGCCCCGAAGCTACCTGAAAAGCACTGTTGTTACCGTGCTTTTACTTACAGCCGGCATGGTTCATAGAAGAAAATGAGTTTTCTCGAAAGAAACCTTGTGCTTCCAGTTCCTAGTTGGAAGCTCACCCTGCTCTGCTCTATACCAAACGTGAAAGTCAATGTGAACACTAGCCTCGAAGTAAGGCCCTGATTATCCTGGCAAAACGGGAGGCGTGCAGCAGCTCCATGAGGCCTTCATCGCTGTTCTGCTTTAGTTTCACGGTAGTAAGCTTTCCAAGACTCCTAGGGACTTTGCTTAAGCAACCGTTTCGGTACCAGAACACTGCGTAGAGACAGTAAGCTCTGCTCCTGCGTGTATGCTGCGTGTCAACCTAGAAATTGGAGACTGATGGCATAAGGCTTCTTTTCCCATTATGAAAGCTCCGTTCATGCGGCCTCGAAGCTACCTGAAAAGCATGGTTGTTGCCGGGGTTTTCCTCACTGCCGGCATGGTTTTGAGAAGAAAATGAGTTTTCTCCTAAGAAACCTTGGGTTTCCAGTTCCTTGTTGGAAGCTCACCCTGCTCTGCGCTATACCTAAAATGAAAGTCAACGTGAGCCCAAGCTTCGAAGTAAGGCCCTGATTATCCTTGCAAAACGAGAGGCGTGCAGCAGCTCCATGAGGCCTTCATCGTTGTTCTGCTTTAGTTTCAAGGTAGTAAGCTTTTCAACACTCCTAGGGGCCTTGCTTCAGCACCCGTTTCAGTCAGAACACTGCGTAGAACCAGGAAGCTCTGCTCCTGCGTGTATGCTGCGTGTCAACCTAGAAATTAGAGACTGATGGCACAAGGCTTCTTTTCCCATTTTGAAAGCTCCATTCATGCGGCCCCGAAGCTACCTGAAAAGCACTGTTGTTACCGTGCTTTTACTTACAGCCGGCATGGCACATAGAAGAAAATGAGTTTTCTCCAAAGAAACCTTGTGCTTCCAGTTCCTAGTTGGAAGCTCACCCTGCTCTGCTCTTACCAAACGTGAAAGTCAATGTGAGCACTAGCCTCGAAGTAAGGCCCTGATTATCCCAGCAAAACAGGTGGCGTGCAGCAGCTCCATGAGGCCTTCATCGCTGTTCTGCTTTAGTTTCACGGTAGTAAGCTTTCCAAGACTCCTAGGGACTTTGCTTAAGCAACCGTTTCGGTACCAGAACACTGCGTAGAGACAGTAAGCTCTGGTCCTGCGTGTATGCTGCGTGTCAACCTAGAAATTGGAGACTGATGGCATAAGGCTTCTTTTCCCATTATGAAAGCTCCGTTCATGCGGCCTCGAAGCTACCTGGAAAGCATGGTTGTTGCCGGGGTTTTCCTCACTGCCGGCATGGTTCTGAGAAGAAAATGAGTTTTCTCCTAAGAAACCTGGGGTTTCCAGTTCCTTGTTGAAAGCTCACCCTGCTCTGCTCTATACCTAAAGTGAAAGTCAACGTGAGCCCAAGCTTCGAAGTAAGGCCCTGATTATCCTTGCAAAACGAGAGGCGTGCAGCAGCTCCATGAGGCCTTCATCGTTGTTCTGCTTTAGTTTCAAGGTAGTAAGCTTTTCAACACTCCTAGGGGCCTTGCTTCAGCACCCGTTTCAGTCAGAACACTGCGTAGAACCAGGAAGCTCTGCTCCTGCGTGTATGCTGCCTGTCAACCTAGAAATTAGAGACTGATGGCACAAGGCTTCTTTTCCCATTTTGAAAGCTCCATTCATGCGGCCCCGAAGCTACCTGAAAAGCACTGTTGTTACCGTGCTTTTACTTACAGCCAGCATGGCTCATAGAAGAAAATGAGTTTTCTCCAAAGAAACCTTGTGCTTCCAATTCCTAGTTGGAAGCTCACCCTGCTCTGCTCTAGACCAAACGTGAAAGTCAATGTGAGCACTAGCCTCGAAGTAAGGCCCTGATTATGCTGGCAAAACGGGAGGCGTGCAGCAGCTCCATGAGGCCTTCATCGCTGTTCTGCTTTAGTTTCACGGTAGTAAGCTTTCCAAGACTCCTAGGGACTTTGCTTAAGAAACCGTTTCGGTACCAGAACACTGCGTAGACAGTAAGCTCTGGTCCTGCGTGTATGCTGCGTGTCAACCTAGAAATTGGAGACTGATGGCATAAGGCTTCTTTTCCCATTATGAAAGCTCCGTTCATGCGGCCTCAAAGCTACCTGAAAAGCATTGTTGTTGCCGGGGTTTTCCTCACTGCCGGCATGGTTTTGAGAAGAAAATGAGTTTTCTCCTAAGAAACCTTGGGTTTCCAGTTCCTTGTTGGAAGCTCACCCTGCTCTGCGCTATACCTAATGTGAAAGTCAACGTGAGCCCAAGCTTCGAAGTAAGGCCCTGATTATCCTTGCAAAACGAGAGGCGTGCAGCAGCTCCATGAGGCCTTCATCGTTGTTCTGCTTTAGTTTCAAGGTAGTAAGCTTTTCAACACTCCTAGGGGCCTTGCTTCAGCACCCGTTTCAGTCAGAACACTGCGTAGAACCAGGAAGCTCTGCTCCTGCGTGTATGCTGCGTGTCAACCTAGAAATTAGAGACTGATGGCACAAGGCTTCTTTTCCCATTTTGAAAGCTCCATTCATGCGGCCCCGAAGCTACCTGAAAAGCACTGTTGTTACCGTGCTTTTACTTACAGCCGGCATGGCTCATAGAAGAAAATGAGTTTTCTCCAAAGAAACCTTGTGCTTCCAGTTCCTAGTTGGAAGCTCGCCCTGCTCTGCTGTAGACCAAACGTGAAAGTCAATGTGAGCACTAGCCTCGAAGTAAGGCCCTGATTATGCTGGCAAAACGGGAGGCGTGCAGCAGCTCCATGAGGCCTTCATCGCTGTTCTGCTTTAGTTTCACGGTAGTAAGCTTTCCAAGACTCCTAGGGACTTTGCTTAAGCAACCGTTTCGGTACCAGAACACTGCGTAGAGACAGTAAGCTCTGGTCCTGCGTGTATGCTGCGTGTCAACCTAGAAATTGGAGACTGATGGCATAAAGCTTCTTTTCCCATTATGAAAGCTCCGTTCATGCGGCCTCGAAGCTACCTGAAAAGCATGGTTGTTGCCGGGGTTTTCCTCACTGCCGGCATGGTTCTGAGAAGAAAATGAGTTTTCTCCTAAGAAACCTTGGGTTTCCAGTTCCTTGTTGGAAGCTCACCCTGCTCTGCTCTATACCTAATGTGAAAGTCAACGTGAGCCCAAGCTTCGAAGTAAGGCCCTGATTATCCTTGCAAAACGAGAGGCGTGCAGCAGCTCCATGAGGCCTTCATCGTTGTTCTGCTTTAGTTTCAAGGTAGTAAGCTTTGCAACACTCCTAGGGGCCTTGCTTCAGCACCCGTTTCAGTACCAGAACACTGCGTAGAACCAGGAAGCTCTGCTCCTGCGTGTATGCTGCGTGTCAACCTAGAAATTAGAGACCGATGGCACAAGGCTAGTTTTCCCATTATGAAAGCTCCGTTGATGCGGCCCCGAAGCTACCTGAAAAGCACTGTTGTTACCGTGCTTTTACTTACAGCCGGCATGGTTCATAGAAGAAAATGAGTTTTCTCCAAAGAAACCTTGTGCTTCCAGTTCCTAGTTGGAAGCTCACCCTGCTCTGCTCTATACCAAACGTGAAAGTCAATGTGAGCACTAGCCTCGAAGTAAGGCCCTGATTATCCTGGCAAAACGGGAGGCGTGCAGCAGCTCCATGAGGCCTTCATCGCTCTTCTGCTTTAGTTTCACGGTAGTAAGCTTTCCAAGACTCCTAGGGACTTTGCTTAAGCAACCGTTTCGGTACCAGAACACTGCGTACAGACAGTAAGCTGTGGTCCTGCGTGTATGCTGCGTGTCAACCTAGAAATTGGAGACTGATGGCATAAGGCTTCTTTTCCCATTATGAAAGCTCCGTTCATGCGGCCTCGAAGCTACCTGAAAAGCATGGTTGTTGCCGGGGTTTTCCTCACTGCCGGCATGGTTCTGAGAAGAAAATGAGTTTTCTCCTAAGAAACCTTGGGTTTCCAGTTCCTTGTTGGAAGCTCACCCTGCTCTGCGCTATACCTAAAATGAAAGTCAACGTGAGCCCAAGCTTCGAAGTAAGGCCCTGATTATCCTTGCAAAACGAGAGGCGTGCAGCAGCTCCATGAGGCCTTCATCGTTGTTCTGCTTTAGTTTCAAGGTAGTAAGCTTTTGAACACTCCTAGGGGCCTTGCTTCAGCACCCGTTTCAGTACCAGAACACTGCGTAGAACCAGGAAGCTCTGGTCCTGCGTGTATGCTGCGTGTCAAACTAGAAATTAGAGACTGATGGCACAAGGCTTGTTTTCCCATTTTGAAAGCTCCATTCATGCGGCCCCGAAGCTACCTGAAAAGCACTGTTGTTACCGTGCTTTTACTTACAGCCGGCATGGCACATAGAAGAAAATGAGTTTTCTCCAAAGAAACCTTGTGCTTCCAGTTCCTAGTTGGAAGCTCACCCTGCTCTGCTCTATACCAAACGTGAAAGTCAATGTGAGCACTAGCCTCGAAGTAAGGCCCTGATTATCCCGGCAAAACAGGTGGCGTGCAGCAGCTCCATGAGGCCTTCATCGCTGTTCTGCTTTAGTTTCACGGTAGTAAGCTTTCCAAGACTCCTAGGGACTTTGCTTATGCAACCGTTTCGGTACCAGAACACTGCGTAGAGACAGTAAGCTTTGGTCCTGCGTGTATGCTGCGTGTCAACCTAGAAATTGGAGACTGATGGCATAAGGCTTCTTTTCCCATTATGAAAGCTCCGTTCATGCGGCCTCGAAGCTACCTGAAAAGCATGGTTGTTGCCGGGGTTTTCCTCACTGCCGGCATGGTTCTGAGAAGAAAATGAGTTTTCTCCTAAGAAACCTGGGATTTCCAGTTCCTTGTTGGAAGCTCACCCTGCTCTGCGCTATACCTAAAATGAAAGTCAACGTGAGCCCAAGCTTCGAAGTAAGGCCCTGATTATCCTTGCAAAACGAGAGGCGTGCAGCAGCTCCATGAGGCCTTCATCGTTGTTCTGCTTTAGTTGCAAGGTAGTAAGCTTTTCAACACTCCTAGGGGCCTTGCTTCAGCACCCGTTTCAGTCAGAACACTGCGTAGAACCAGGAAGCTCTGCTCCTGCGTGTATGCTGCGTGTCAACCTAGAAATTAGAGACTGATGGCACAAGGCTTGTTTTCCCATTGTGAAAGCTCCATTCATGCGGCCCCGAAGCTACCTGAAAAGCACTGTTGTTACCGTGCTTTTACTTACAGCCGGCATGGCTCATAGAAGAAAATGAGTTTTCTCGAAAGAAACCTTGTGCTTCCAGTTCCTAGTTGGAAGCTCACCCTGCTCTGCTCTATACCAAACGTGAAAGTCAATGTGAGCACTAGCCTCGAAGTAAGGCCCTGATTATGCTGGCAAAACGGGAGGCGTGCAGCAGCTCCATGAGGCCTTCATCACTGTTCTGCTTTAGTTTCACGGTAGTAAGCTTTCCAAGACTCCTAGGGACTTTGCTTAAGCAACCGTTTCGGTACCAGAACACTGCGTAGACAGTAAGCTCTGGTCCTGCGTGTATGCTGCGTGTCAACCTAGAAATTGGAGACTGATGGCATAAAGCTTCTTTTCCCATTATGAAAGCTCCGTTCATGCGGCCTCGAAGCTACCTGAAAAGCATGGTTGTTGCCGGGGTTTTCCTCACTGCCGGCATGGTTCTGAGAAGAAAATGAGTTTTCTCCTAAGAAACCTTGGGTTTCCAGTTCCTTGTTAGAAGCTCACCCTGCTCTGCTCTATACCTAATGTGAAAGTCAACGTGAGCCCAAGCTTCGAAGTAAGGCCCTGATTATCCTTGCAAAACGAGAGGCGTGCAGCAGCTCCATGAGGCCTTCATCGTTGTTCTGCTTTAGTTTGAAGGTAGTAAGCTTTGCAACACTCCTAGGGGACTTGCTTCAGCACCCGTTTCAGTACCAGAACACTGCGTAGAACCAGGAAGCTCTGCTCCTGCGTGTATGCTGCGTGTCAACCTAGTAATTAGAGACCGATGGCACAAGGCTAGTTTTCCCATTATGAAAGCTCCGTTGATGCGGCCCCGAAGCTACCTGAAAAGCACTGTTGTTACCGTGCTTTTACTTACAGCCGGCATGGTTCATAGAAGAAAATGAGTTTTCTCGAAAGAAACCTTGTGCTTCCAGTTCCTAGTTGGAAGCTCACCCTGCTCTGCTCTATACCAAACGTGAAAGTCAATGTGAGCACTAGCCTCGAAGTAAGGCCCTGATTATGCTGGCAA
This sequence comes from Eubalaena glacialis, assembly GCF_028564815.1. Classification (NCBI taxonomy): domain Eukaryota; kingdom Metazoa; phylum Chordata; class Mammalia; order Artiodactyla; family Balaenidae; genus Eubalaena; species Eubalaena glacialis. The sequence goes on along the minus strand of NC_083721.1, from coordinate 136,400,514 downwards.
AACGGGAGGCGTGCAGCAGCTCCATGAGTCCTTCATCGTTGTTCTGCTTTAGTTTCAAGATAGTAAGCTTTTCAACACTCCTAGGGGCCTTGCTTCAGCACCCGTTTCAGTCAGAACACTGCGTAGAACCAGGAAGCTCTGCTCCTGCGTGTATGCTGCGTGTCAACCTAGAAATTAGAGACTGATGGCACAAGGCTTCTTTTCCCATTTTGAAAGCTCCATTCATGCAGCCCCGAAGCTACCTGAAAAGCACTGTTGTTACCGTGCTTTTACTTACAGCCGGCATGGCTCATAGAAGAAAATGAGTTTTCTCCAAAGAAACCTTGTGCTTCCAGTTCCTAGTTGGAAGCTCACCCTGCTCTGCTCTAGACCAAACGTGAAAGTCAATGTGAGCACTAGCCTCGAAGTAAGGCCCTGATTATGCTGGCAAAACGGGAGGCGTGCAGCAGCTCCATGAGGCCTTCATCGCTGTTCTGCTTTAGTTTCACGGTAGTAAGCTTTCCAAGACTCCTAGGGACTTTGCTTAAGCAACCGTTTCGGTACCAGAACACTGCGTAGACAGTAAGCTCTGGTCCGGCGTGTATGCTGCGTGTCAACCTAGAAATTGGAGACTGATGGCATAAAGCTTCTTTTCCCATTATGAAAGCTCCGTTCATGCGGCCTCGAAGCTACCTGAAAAGCATGGTTGTTGCCGGGGTTTTCCTCACTGCCGGCATGGTTCTGAGAAGAAAATGAGTTTTCTCCTAAGAAACCTTGGGTTTCCAGTTCCTTGTTGGAAGCTCACCCTGCTCTGCTCTATACCTAATGTGAAAGTCAACGTGAGCCCAAGCTTCGAAGTAAGGCCCTGATTATCCTTGCAAAACGAGAGGCGTGCAGCAGCTCCATGAGGCCTTCATCGTTGTTCTGCTTTAGTTTCAAGGTAGTAAGCTTTGCAACACTCCTAGGGGACTTGCTTCAGCACCCGTTTCAGTACCAGAACACTGCGTAGAACCAGGAAGCTCTGGTCCTGCGTGTATGCTGCGTGTCAACCTAGAAATTAGAGACTGATGGCACAAGGCTTGTTTTCCCATTTTGAAAGCTCCATTCATGCGGCCCCGAAGCTACCTGAAAAGCACTGTTGTTACCGTGCTTTTACTTACAGCCGGCATGGCACATAGAAGAAAATGAGTTTTCTCCAAAGAAACCTTGTGCTTCCAGTTCCTAGTTGGAAGCTCACCCTGCTCTGCTCTATACCAAACGTGAAAGTCAATGTGAGCACTAGCCTCGAAGTAAGGCCCTGATTATCCCGGCAAAACAGGTGGCGTGCAGCAGCTCCATGAGGCCTTCATCGCTGTTCTGCTTTAGTTTCACGGTAGTAAGCTTTCCAAGACTCCTAGGGACTTTGCTTATGCAACCGTTTCGGTACCAGAACACTGCGTAGAGACAGTAAGCTCTGGTCCTGCGTGTATGCTGCGTGTCAACCTAGAAATTGGAGACTGATGGCATAAGGCTTCTTTTCCCATTATGAAAGCTCCGTTCATGCGGCCTCGAAGCTACCTGAAAAGCATGGTTGTTGCCGGGGTTTTCCTCACTGCCGGCATGGTTCTGAGAAGAAAATGAGTTTTCTCCTAAGAAACCTGGGATTTCCAGTTCCTTGTTGGAAGCTCACCCTGCTCTGCGCTATACCTAAAATGAAAGTCAACGTGAGCCCAAGCTTCGAAGTAAGGCCCTGATTATCCTTGCAAAACGAGAGGCGTGCAGCAGCTCCATGAGGCCTTCATCGTTTTTCTGCTTTAGTTGCAAGGTAGTAAGCTTTTCAACACTCCTAGGGGCCTTGCTTCAGCACCCGTTTCAGTACCAGAACACTGCGTAGAACCAGGAAGCTCTGCTCCTGCGTGTATGCTGCGTGACAACCTAGAAATTAGAGACTGATGGCACAAGGCTTGTTTTCCCATTTTGAAAGCTCCATTCATGCGGCCCCGAAGCTACCTGAAAAGCACTGTTGTTACCGTGCTTTTACTTACAGCCGGCATGGCTCATAGAAGAAAATGAGTTTTCTCCAAAGAAACCTTGTGCTTCCAGTTCCTAGTTGGAAGCTCACCCTGCTCTGCTCTAGACCAAACGTGAAAGTCAATGTGAGCACTAGCCTCGAAGTAAGGCCCTGATTATGCTGGCAAAACGGGAGGCGTGCAGCAGCTCCATGAGGCCTTCATCGCTGTTCTGCTTTAGTTTCACGGTAGTAAGCTTTCCAAGACTCCTAGGGACTTTGCTTAAGCAACCGTTTCGGTACCAGAACACTGCGTAGACAGTAAGCTCTGGTCCTGCGTGTATGCTGCGTGTCAACCTAGAAATTGGAGACTGATGGCATAAAGCTTCTTTTCCCATTATGAAAGCTCCGTTCATGCGGCCTCGAAGCTACCTGAAAAGCATGGTTGTTGCCGGGGTTTTCCTCACTGCCGGCATGGTTCTGAGAAGAAAATGAGTTTTCTCCTAAGAAACCTTGGGTTTCCAGTTCCTTGTTGGAAGCTCACCCTGCTCTGCTCTATACCTAATGTGAAAGTCAACGTGAGCCCAAGCTTCGAAGTAAGGCCCTGATTATCCTTGCAAAACGAGAGGCGTGCAGCAGCTCCATGAGGCCTTCATCGTTGTTCTGCTTTAGTTTGAAGGTAGTAAGCTTTGCAACACTCCCAGGGGCCTTGCTTCAGCACCCGTTTCAGTACCAGAACACTGCGTAGAACCAGGAAGCTCTGCTCCTGCGTGTATGCTGCGTGTCAACCTAGAAATTAGAGACCGATGGCACAAGGCTAGTTTTCCCATTATGAAAGCTCCGTTGATGCGGCCCCGAAGCTACCTGAAAAGCACTGTTGTTACCGTGCTTTTACTTACAGCCAGCATGGTTCATAGAAGAAAATGAGTTTTCTCGAAAGAAACCTTGTGCTTCCAGTTCCTAGTTGGAAGCTCACCCTGCTCTGCTCTATACCAAACGTGAAAGTCAATGTGAGCACTAGCCTCGAAGTAAGGCCCTGATTATCCTGGCAAAACGGGAGGCGTGCAGCAGCTCCATGAGGCCTTCATCGCTCTTCTGCTTTAGTTTCACGGTAGTAAGCTTTCCAAGACTCCTAGGGACTTTGCTTAAGCAACCGTTTCGGTACCAGAACACTGCGTACAGACAGTAAGCTGTGGTCCTGCGTGTATGCTGCGTGTCAACCTAGAAATTGGAGACTGATGGCATAAGGCTTCTTTTCCCATTATGAAAGCTCCGTTCATGCGGCCTCGAAGCTACCTGAAAAGCATGGTTGTTGCCGGGGTTTTCCTCACTGCCGGCATGGTTCTGAGAAGAAAATGAGTTTTCTCCTAAGAAACCTTGGGTTTCCAGTTCCTTGTTGGAAGCTCACCCTGCTCTGCTCTAGACCAAACGTGAAAGTCAATGTGAGCACTAGCCTCGAAGTAAGGCCCTGATTATGCTGGCAAAACGGGAGGCGTGCAGCAGCTCCATGAGGCCTTCATCGCTGTTCTGCTTTAGTTTCACGGTAGTAAGCTTTCCAAGACTCCTAGGGACTTTGCTTAAGCAACCGTTTCGGTACCAGAACACTGCGTAGACAGTAAGCTCTGGTCCGGCGTGTATGCTGCGTGTCAACCTAGAAATTGGAGACTGATGGCATAAAGCTTCTTTTCCCATTATGAAAGCTCCGTTCATGCGGCCTCGAAGCTACCTGAAAAGCATGGTTGTTGCCGGGGTTTTCCTCACTGCCGGCATGGTTCTGAGAAGAAAATGAGTTTTCTCCTAAGAAACCTTGGGTTTCCAGTTCCTTGTTGGAAGCTCACCCTGCTCTGCTCTATACCTAATGTGAAAGTCAACGTGAGCCCAAGCTTCGAAGTAAGGCCCTGATTATCCTTGCAAAACGAGAGGCGTGCAGCAGCTCCATGAGGCCTTCATCGTTGTTCTGCTTTAGTTTCAAGGTAGTAAGCTTTGCAACACTCCTAGGGGACTTGCTTCAGCACCCGTTTCAGTACCAGAACACTGCGTAGAACCAGGAAGCTCTGGTCCTGCGTGTATGCTGCGTGTCAACCTAGAAATTAGAGACTGATGGCACAAGGCTTCTTTTCCCATTTTGAAAGCTCCATTCATGCGGCCCCGAAGCTACCTGAAAAGCACTGTTGTTACCGTGCTTTTACTTACAGCCGGCATGGCACATAGAAGAAAATGAGTTTTCTCCAAAGAAACCTTGTGCTTCCAGTTCCTAGTTGGAAGCTCACCCTGCTCTGCTCTATACCAAACGTGAAAGTCAATGTGAGCACTAGCCTCGAAGTAAGGCCCTGATTATCCCGGCAAAACAGGTGGCGTGCAGCAGCTCCATGAGGCCTTCATCGCTGTTCTGCTTTAGTTTCACGGTAGTAAGCTTTCCAAGACTCCTAGGGACTTTGCTTATGCAACCGTTTCGGTACCAGAACACTGCGTAGAGACAGTAAGCTCTGGTCCTGCGTGTATGCTGCGTGTCAACCTAGAAATTGGAGACTGATGGCATAAGGCTTCTTTTCCCATTATGAAAGCTCCGTTCATGCGGCCTCGAAGCTACCTGAAAAGCATGGTTGTTGCCGGGGTTTTCCTCACTGCCGGCATGGTTCTGAGAAGAAAATGAGTTTTCTCCTAAGAAACCTGGGATTTCCAGTTCCTTGTTGGAAGCTCACCCTGCTCTGCGCTATACCTAAAATGAAAGTCAACGTGAGCCCAAGCTTCGAAGTAAGGCCCTGATTATCCTTGCAAAACGAGAGGCGTGCAGCAGCTCCATGAGGCCTTCATCGTTTTTCTGCTTTAGTTGCAAGGTAGTAAGCTTTTCAACACTCCTAGGGGCCTTGCTTCAGCACCCGTTTCAGTACCAGAACACTGCGTAGAACCAGGAAGCTCTGCTCCTGCGTGTATGCTGCGTGACAACCTAGAAATTAGAGACTGATGGCACAAGGCTTGTTTTCCCATTTTGAAAGCTCCATTCATGCGGCCCCGAAGCTACCTGAAAAGCACTGTTGTTACCGTGCTTTTACTTACAGCCGGCATGGCTCATAGAAGAAAATGAGTTTTCTCCAAAGAAACCTTGTGCTTCCAGTTCCTAGTTGGAAGCTCACCCTGCTCTGCTCTAGACCAAACGTGAAAGTCAATGTGAGCACTAGCCTCGAAGTAAGGCCCTGATTATGCTGGCAAAACGGGAGGCGTGCAGCAGCTCCATGAGGCCTTCATCGCTGTTCTGCTTTAGTTTCACGGTAGTAAGCTTTCCAAGACTCCTAGGGACTTTGCTTAAGCAACCGTTTCGGTACCAGAACACTGCGTAGACAGTAAGCTCTGGTCCTGCGTGTATGCTGCGTGTCAACCTAGAAATTGGAGACTGATGGCATAAAGCTTCTTTTCCCATTATGAAAGCTCCGTTCATGCGGCCTCGAAGCTACCTGAAAAGCATGGTTGTTGCCGGGGTTTTCCTCACTGCCGGCATGGTTCTGAGAAGAAAATGAGTTTTCTCCTAAGAAACCTTGGGTTTCCAGTTCCTTGTTGGAAGCTCACCCTGCTCTGCTCGATACCTAATGTGAAAGTCAACGTGAGCCCAAGCTTCGAAGTAAGGCCCTGATTATCCTTGCAAAACGAGAGGCGTGCAGCAGCTCCATGAGGCCTTCATCGTTGTTCTGCTTTAGTTTGAAGGTAGTAAGCTTTGCAACACTCCCAGGGGCCTTGCTTCAGCACCCGTTTCAGTACCAGAACACTGCGTAGAACCAGGAAGCTCTGCTCCTGCGTGTATGCTGCGTGTCAACCTAGAAATTAGAGACCGATGGCACAAGGCTAGTTTTCCCATTATGAAAGCTCCGTTGATGCGGCCCCGAAGCTACCTGAAAAGCACTGTTGTTACCGTGCTTTTACTTACAGCCGGCATGGTTCATAGAAGAAAATGAGTTTTCTCCAAAGAAACCTTGTGCTTCCAGTTCCTAGTTGGAAGCTCACCCTGCTCTGCTCTATACCAAACGTGAAAGTCAATGTGAGCACTAGCCTCGAAGTAAGGCCCTGATTATCCTGGCAAAACGGGAGGCGTGCAGCAGCTCCATGAGGCCTTCATCGCTCTTCTGCTTTAGTTTCACGGTAGTAAGCTTTCCAAGACTCCTAGGGACTTTGCTTAAGCAACCGTTTCGGTACCAGAACACTGCGTACAGACAGTAAGCTGTGGTCCTGCGTGTATGCTGCGTGTCAACCTAGAAATTGGAGACTGATGGCATAAGGCTTCTTTTCCCATTATGAAAGCTCCGTTCATGCGGCCTCGAAGCTACCTGAAAAGCATGGTTGTTGCCGGGGTTTTCCTCACTGCCGGCATGGTTCTGAGAAGAAAATGAGTTTTCTCCTAAGAAACCTTGGGTTTCCAGTTCCTTGTTGGAAGCTCACCCTGCTCTGCGCTATACCTAAAATGAAAGTCAACGTGAGCCCAAGCTTCGAAGTAAGGCCCTGATTATCCTTGCAAAACGAGAGGCGTGCAGCAGCTCCATGAGGCCTTCATCGTTGTTCTGCTTTAGTTTCAAGGTAGTAAGCTTTTGAACACTCCTAGGGGCCTTGCTTCAGCACCCGTTTCAGTACCAGAACACTGCGTAGAACCAGGAAGCTCTGGTCCTGCGTGTATGCTGCGTGTCAAACTAGAAATTAGAGACTGATGGCACAAGGCTTGTTTTCCCATTTTGAAAGCTCCATTCATGCGGCCCCGAAGCTACCTGAAAAGCACTGTTGTTACCGTGCTTTTACTTACAGCCGGCATGGCACATAGAAGAAAATGAGTTTTCTCCAAAGAAACCTTGTGCTTCCAGTTCCTAGTTGGAAGCTCACCCTGCTCTGCTCTATACCAAACGTGAAAGTCAATGTGAGCACTAGCCTCGAAGTAAGGCCCTGATTATCCCGGCAAAACAGGTGGCGTGCAGCAGCTCCATGAGGCCTTCATCGCTGTTCTGCTTTAGTTTCACGGTAGTAAGCTTTCCAAGACTCCTAGGGACTTTGCTTATGCAACCGTTTCGGTACCAGAACACTGCGTAGAGACAGTAAGCTCTGGTCCTGCGTGTATGCTGCGTGTCAACCTAGAAATTGGAGACTGATGGCATAAGGCTTCTTTTCCCATTATGAAAGCTCCGTTCATGCGGCCTCGAAGCTACCTGAAAAGCATGGTTGTTGCCGTGGTTTTCCTCACTGCCGGCATGGTTCTGAGAAGAAAATGAGTTTTCTCCTAAGAAACCTGGGATTTCCAGTTCCTTGTTGGAAGCTCACCCTGCTCTGCGCTATACCTAAAATGAAAGTCAACGTGAGCCCAAGCTTCGAAGTAAGGCCCTGATTATCCTTGCAAAACGAGAGGCGTGCAGCAGCTCCATGAGGCCTTCATCGTTGTTCTGCTTTAGTTTCAAGGTAGTAAGCTTTTCAACACTCCTAGGGGCCTTGCTTCAGCACCCGTTTCAGTCAGAACACTGCGTAGAACCAGGAAGCTCTGCTCCTGCGTGTATGCTGCGTGTCAACCTAGAAATTAGAGACTGATGGCACAAGGCTTCTTTTCCCATTTTGAAAGCTCCATTCATGCGGCCCCGAAGCTACCTGAAAAGCACTGTTGTTACCGTGCTTTTACTTACAGCCGGCATGGCTCATAGAAGAAAATGAGTTTTCTCGAAAGAAACCTTGTGCTTCCAGTTCCTAGTTGGAAGCTCACCCTGCTCTGCTCTATACCAAACGTGAAAGTCAATGTGAGCACTAGCCTCGAAGTAAGGCCCTGATTATGCTGGCAAAACGGGAGGCGTGCAGCAGCTCCATGAGGCCTTCATCGCTGTTCTGCTTTAGTTTCACGGTAGTAAGCTTTCCAAGACTCCTAGGGACTTTGCTTAAGCAACCGTTTCGGTACCAGAACACTGCGTAGACAGTAAGCTCTGGTCCTGCGTGTATGCTGCGTGTCAACCTAGAAATTGGAGACTGATGGCATAAAGCTTCTTTTCCCATTATGAAAGCTCCGTTCATGCGGCCTCGAAGCTACCTGAAAAGCATGGTTGTTGCCGGGGTTTTCCTCACTGCCGGCATGGTTCTGAGAAGAAAATGAGTTTTCTCCTAAGAAACCTTGGGTTTCCAGTTCCTTGTTAGAAGCTCACCCTGCTCTGCTCTATACCTAATGTGAAAGTCAACGTGAGCCCAAGCTTCGAAGTAAGGCCCTGATTATCCTTGCAAAACGAGAGGCGTGCAGCAGCTCCATGAGGCCTTCATCGTTGTTCTGCTTTAGTTTGAAGGTAGTAAGCTTTGCAACACTCCTAGGGGACTTGCTTCAGCACCCGTTTCAGTACCAGAACACTGCGTAGAACCAGGAAGCTCTGCTCCTGCGTGTATGCTGCGTGTCAACCTAGTAATTAGAGACCGATGGCACAAGGTTAGTTTTCCCATTATGAAAGCTCCGTTGATGCGGCCCCGAAGCTACCTGAAAAGCACTGTTGTTACCGTGCTTTTACTTACAGCCGGCATGGTTCATAGAAGAAAATGAGTTTTCTCGAAAGAAACCTTGTGCTTCCAGTTCCTAGTTGGAAGCTCACCCTGCTCTGCTCTATACCAAACGTGAAAGTCAATGTGAGCACTAGCCTCGAAGTAAGGCCCTGATTATGCTGGCAAAACGGGAGGCGTGCAGCAGCTCCATGAGGCCTTCATCGTTGTTCTGCTTTAGTTTCAAGGTAGTAAGCTTTTCAACACTCCTAGGGGCCTTGCTTCAGCACCCGTTTCAGTCAGAACACTGCGTAGAACCAGGAAGCTCTGCTCCTGCGTGTATGCTGCGTGTCAACCTAGAAATTAGAGACTGATGGCACAAGGCTTCTTTTCCCATTTTGAAAGCTCCATTCATGCGGCCCCGAAGCTACCTGAAAAGCACTGTTGTTACCGTGCTTTTACTTACAGCCGGCATGGCTCATAGAAGAAAATGAGTTTTCTCCAAAGAAACCTTGTGCTTCCAGTTCCTAGTTGGAAGCTCACCCTGCTCTGCTCTAGACCAAACGTGAAAGTCAATGTGAGCACTAGCCTCGAAGTAAGGCCCTGATTATGCTGGCAAAACGGGAGGCGTGCAGCAGCTCCATGAGGCCTTCATCGCTGTTCTGCTTTAGTTTCACGGTAGTAAGCTTTCCAAGACTCCTAGGGACTTTGCTTAAGCAACCGTTTCGGTACCAGAACACTGCGTAGACAGTAAGCTCTGGTCCTGCGTGTATGCTGCGTGTCAACCTAGAAATTGGAGACTGATGGCATAAGGCTTCTTTTCCCATTATGAAAGCTCCGTTCATGCGGCCTCGAAGCTACCTGAAAAGCATGGTTGTTGCCGGGGTTTTCCTCACTGCCGGCATGGTTCTGAGAAGAAAATGAGTTTTCTCCTAAGAAACCTGGGATTTCCAGTTCCTTGTTGGAAGCTCACCCTGCTCTGCGCTATACCTAAAATGAAAGTCAACGTGAGCCCAAGCTTCGAAGTAAGGCCCTGATTATCCTTGCAAAACGAGAGGCGTGCAGCAGCTCCATGAGGCCTTCATCGTTTTTCTGCTTTAGTTGCAAGGTAGTAAGCTTTTCAACACTCCTAGGGGCCTTGCTTCAGCACCCGTTTCAGTACCAGAACACTGCGTAGAACCAGGAAGCTCTGCTCCTGCGTGTATGCTGCGTGACAACCTAGAAATTAGAGACCGATGGCACAAGGCTAGTTTTCCCATTATGAAAGCTCCGTTGATGCGGCCCCGAAGCTACCTGAAAAGCACTGTTGTTACCGTGCTTTTACTTACAGCCGGCATGGTTCATAAAAGAAAATGAGTTTTCTCCAAAGAAACCTTGTGCTTCCAGTTCCTAGTTGGAAGCTCACCCTGCTCTGCTCTATACCAAACGTGAAAGTCAATGTGAGCACTAGCCTCGAAGTAAGGCCCTGATTATCCTGGCAAAACGGGAGGCGTGCAGCAGCTCCATGAGGCCTTCATCGCTCTTCTGCTTTAGTTTCACGGTAGTAAGCTTTCCAAGACTCCTAGGGACTTTGCTTAAGCAACCATTTCGGTACCAGAACACTGCGTACAGACAGTAAGCTGTGGTCCTGCGTGTATGCTGCGTGTCAACCTAGAAATTGGAGACTGATGGCATAAGGCTTCTTTTCCCATTATGAAAGCTCCGTTCATGCGGCCTCGAAGCTACCTGAAAAGCATGGTTGTTGCCGGGGTTTTCCTCACTGCCGGCATGGTTCTGAGAAGAAAATGAGTTTTCTCCTAAGAAACCTTGGGTTTCCAGTTCCTTGTTGGAAGCTCACCCTGCTCTGCGCTATACCTAAAATGAAAGTCAACGTGAGCCCAAGCTTCGAAGTAAGGCCCTGATTATCCTTGCAAAACGAGAGGCGTGCAGCAGCTCCATGAGGCCTTCATCGTTGTTCTGCTTTAGTTTCAAGGTAGTAAGCTTTTGAACACTCCTAGGGGCCTTGCTTCAGCACCCGTTTCAGTACCAGAACACTGCGTAGAACCAGGAAGCTCTGGTCCTGCGTGTATGCTGCGTGTCAAACTAGAAATTAGAGACTGATGGCACAAGGCTTGTTTTCCCATTTTGAAAGCTCCATTCATGCGGCCCCGAAGCTACCTGAAAAGCACTGTTGTTACCGTGCTTTTACTTACAGCCGGCATGGCACATAGAAGAAAATGAGTTTTCTCCAAAGAAACCTTGTGCTTCCAGTTCCTAGTTGGAAGCTCACCCTGCTCTGCTCTATACCAAACGTGAAAGTCAATGTGAGCACTAGCCTCGAAGTAAGGCCCTGATTATCCCGGCAAAACAGGTGGCGTGCAGCAGCTCCATGAGGCCTTCATCGCTGTTCTGCTTTAGTTTCACGGTAGTAAGCTTTCCAAGACTCCTAGGGACTTTGCTTATGCAACCGTTTCGGTACCAGAACACTGCGTAGAGACAGTAAGCTCTGGTCCTGCGTGTATGCTGCGTGTCAACCTAGAAATTGGAGACTGATGGCATAAGGCTTCTTTTCCCATTATGAAAGCTCCGTTCATGCGGCCTCGAAGCTACCTGAAAAGCATGGTTGTTGCCGGGGTTTTCCTCACTGCCGGCATGGTTCTGAGAAGAAAATGAGTTTTCTCCTAAGAAACCTGGGATTTCCAGTTCCTTGTTGGAAGCTCACCCTGCTCTGCGCTATACCTAAAATGAAAGTCAACGTGAGCCCAAGCTTCGAAGTAAGGCCCTGATTATCCTTGCAAAACGAGAGGCGTGCAGCAGCTCCATGAGGCCTTCATCGTTGTTCTGCTTTAGTTTCAAGGTAGTAAGCTTTTCAACACTCCTAGGGGCCTTGCTTCAGCACCCGTTTCAGTCAGAACACTGCGTAGAACCAGGAAGCTCTGCTCCTGCGTGTATGCTGCGTGTCAACCTAGAAATTAGAGACTGATGGCACAAGGCTTCTTTTCCCATTTTGAAAGCTCCATTCATGCGGCCCCGAAGCTACCTGAAAAGCACTGTTGTTACCGTGCTTTTACTTACAGCCGGCATGGCTCATAGAAGAAAATGAGTTTTCTCGAAAGAAACCTTGTGCTTCCAGTTCCTAGTTGGAAGCTCACCCTGCTCTGCTCTATACCAAACGTGAAAGTCAATGTGAGCACTAGCCTCGAAGTAAGGCCCTGATTATGCTGGCAAAACGGGAGGCGTGCAGCAGCTCCATGAGGCCTTCATCGCTGTTCTGCTTTAGTTTCACGGTAGTAAGCTTTCCAAGACTCCTAGGGACTTTGCTTAAGCAACCGTTTCGGTACCAGAACACTGCGTAGACAGTAAGCTCTGGTCCTGCGTGTATGCTGCGTGTCAACCTAGAAATTGGAGACTGATGGCATAAAGCTTCTTTTCCCATTATGAAAGCTCCGTTCATGCGGCCTCGAAGCTACCTGAAAAGCATGGTTGTTGCCGGGGTTTTCCTCACTGCCGGCATGGTTCTGAGAAGAAAATGAGTTTTCTCCTAAGAAACCTTGGGTTTCCAGTTCCTTGTTAGAAGCTCACCCTGCTCTGCTCTATACCTAATGTGAAAGTCAACGTGAGCCCAAGCTTCGAAGTAAGGCCCTGATTATCCTTGCAAAACGAGAGGCGTGCAGCAGCTCCATGAGGCCTTCATCGTTGTTCTGCTTTAGTTTGAAGGTAGTAAGCTTTGCAACACTCCTAGGGGACTTGCTTCAGCACCCGTTTCAGTACCAGAACACTGCGTAGAACCAGGAAGCTCTGCTCCTGCGTGTATGCTGCGTGTCAACCTAGTAATTAGAGACCGATGGCACAAGGCTAGTTTTCCCATTATGAAAGCTCCGTTGATGCGGCCCCGAAGCTACCTGAAAAGCACTGTTGTTACCGTGCTTTTACTTACAGCCGGCATGGTTCATAGAAGAAAATGAGTTTTCTCGAAAGAAACCTTGTGCTTCCAGTTCCTAGTTGGAAGCTCACCCTGCTCTGCTCTAGACCAAACGTGAAAGTCAATGTGAGCACTAGCCTCGAAGTAAGGCCCTGATTATGCTGGCAAAACGGGAGGCGTGCAGCAGCTCCATGAGGCCTTCATCGTTGTTCTGCTTTAGTTTCAAGGTAGTAAGCTTTTCAACACTCCTAGGGGCCTTGCTTCAGCACCCGTTTCAGTCAGAACACTGCGTAGAACCAGGAAGCTCTGCTCCTGCGTGTATGCTGCGTGTCAACCTAGAAATTAGAGACTGATGGCACAAGGCTTGTTTTCCCATTTTGAAAGCTCCATTCATGCGGCCCCGAAGCTACCTGAAAAGCACTGTTGTTACCGTGCTTTTACTTACAGCCGGCATGGCTCATAGAAGAAAATGAGTTTTCTCCAAAGAAACCTTGTGCTTCCAGTTCCTAGTTGGAAGCTCACCCTGCTCTGCTCTAGACCAAACGTGAAAGTCAATGTGAGCACTAGCCTCGAAGTAAGGCCCTGATTATGCTGGCAAAACGGGAGGCGTGCAGCAGCTCCATGAGGCCTTCATCGCTGTTCTGCTTTAGTTTCACGGTAGTAAGCTTTCCAAGACTCCTAGGGACTTTGCTTAAGCAACCGTTTCGGTACCAGAACACTGCGTAGACAGTAAGCTCTGGTCCTGCGTGTATGCTGCGTGTCAACCTAGAAATTGGAGACTGATGGCATAAAGCTTCTTTTCCCATTATGAAAGCTCCGTTCATGCGGCCTCGAAGCTACCTGAAAAGCATGGTTGTTGCCGGGGTTTTCCTCACTGCCGGCATGGTTCTGAGAAGAAAATGAGTTTTCTCCTAAGAAACCTTGGGTTTCCAGTTCCTTGTTGGAAGCTCACCCTGCTCTGCTCTATACCTAATGTGAAAGTCAACGTGAGCCCAAGCTTCGAAGTAAGGCCCTGATTATCCTTGCAAAACGAGAGGCGTGCAGCAGCTCCATGAGGCCTTCATCGTTGTTCTGCTTTAGTTTCAAGGTAGTAAGCTTTGCAACACTCCTAGGGGACTTGCTTCAGCACCCGTTTCAGTACCAGAACACTGCGTAGAACCAGGAAGCTCTGGTCCTGCGTGTATGCTGCGTGTCAACCTAGAAATTAGAGACTGATGGCACAAGGCTTGTTTTCCCATTTTGAAAGCTCCATTCATGCGGCCCCGAAGCTACCTGAAAAGCACTGTTGTTACCGTGCTTTTACTTACAGCCGGCATGGCACATAGAAGAAAATGAGTTTTCTCCAAAGAAACCTTGTGCTTCCAGTTCCTAGTTGGAAGCTCACCCTGCTCTGCTCTATACCAAACGTGAAAGTCAATGTGAGCACTAGCCTCGAAGTAAGGCCCTGATTATCCCGGCAAAACAGGTGGCGTGCAGCAGCTCCATGAGGCCTTCATCGCTGTTCTGCTTTAGTTTCACGGTAGTAAGCTTTCCAAGACTCCTAGGGACTTTGCTTATGCAACCGTTTCGGTACCAGAACACTGCGTAGAGACAGTAAGCTCTGGTCCTGCGTGTATGCTGCGTGTCAACCTAGAAATTGGAGACTGATGGCATAAGGCTTCTTTTCCCATTATGAAAGCTCCGTTCATGCGGCCTCGAAGCTACCTGAAAAGCATGGTTGTTGCCGGGGTTTTCCTCACTGCCGGCATGGTTCTGAGAAGAAAATGAGTTTTCTCCTAAGAAACCTGGGATTTCCAGTTCCTTGTTGGAAGCTCACCCTGCTCTGCGCTATACCTAAAATGAAAGTCAACGTGAGCCCAAGCTTCGAAGTAAGGCCCTGATTATCCTTGCAAAACGAGAGGCGTGCAGCAGCTCCATGAGGCCTTCATCGTTTTTCTGCTTTAGTTGCAAGGTAGTAAGCTTTTCAACACTCCTAGGGGCCTTGCTTCAGCACCCGTTTCAGTACCAGAACACTGCGTAGAACCAGGAAGCTCTGCTCCTGCGTGTATGCTGCGTGACAACCTAGAAATTAGAGACTGATGGCACAAGGCTTCTTTTCCCATTTTGAAAGCTCCATTCATGCGGCCCCGAAGCTACCTGAAAAGCACTGTTGTTACCGTGCTTTTACTTACAGCCGGCATGGCTCATAGAAGAAAATGAGTTTTCTCCAAAGAAACCTTGTGCTTCCAGTTCCTAGTTGGAAGCTCACCCTGCTCTGCTCTAGACCAAACGTGAAAGTCAATGTGAGCACTAGCCTCGAAGTAAGGCCCTGATTATGCTGGCAAAACGGGAGGCGTGCAGCAGCTCCATGAGGCCTTCATCGCTCTTCTGCTTTAGTTTCACGGTAGTAAGCTTTCCAAGACTCCTAGGGACTTTGCTTAAGCAACCGTTTCGGTACCAGAACACTGCGTACAGACAGTAAGCTGTGGTCCTGCGTGTATGCTGCGTGTCAACCTAGAAATTGGAGACTGATGGCATAAGGCTTCTTTTCCCATTATGAAAGCTCCGTTCATGCGGCCTCGAAGCTACCTGAAAAGCATGGTTGTTGCCGGGGTTTTCCTCACTGCCGGCATGGTTCTGAGAAGAAAATGAGTTTTCTCCTAAGAAACCTTGGGTTTCCAGTTCCTTGTTGGAAGCTCACCCTGCTCTGCGCTATACCTAAAATGAAAGTCAACGTGAGCCCAAGCTTCGAAGTAAGGCCCTGATTATCCTTGCAAAACGAGAGGCGTGCAGCAGCTCCATGAGGCCTTCATCGTTGTTCTGCTTTAGTTTCAAGGTAGTAAGCTTTTGAACACTCCTAGGGGCCTTGCTTCAGCACCCGTTTCAGTACCAGAACACTGCGTAGAACCAGGAAGCTCTGGTCCTGCGTGTATGCTGCGTGTCAAACTAGAAATTAGAGACTGATGGCACAAGGCTTGTTTTCCCATTTTGAAAGCTCCATTCATGCGGCCCCGAAGCTACCTGAAAAGCACTGTTGTTACCGTGCTTTTACTTACAGCCGGCATGGCACATAGAAGAAAATGAGTTTTCTCCAAAGAAACCTTGTGCTTCCAGTTCCTAGTTGGAAGCTCACCCTGCTCTGCTCTATACCAAACGTGAAAGTCAATGTGAGCACTAGCCTCGAAGTAAGGCCCTGATTATCCCGGCAAAACAGGTGGCGTGCAGCAGCTCCATGAGGCCTTCATCGCTGTTCTGCTTTAGTTTCACGGTAGTAAGCTTTCCAAGACTCCTAGGGACTTTGCTTATGCAACCGTTTCGGTACCAGAACACTGCGTAGAGACAGTAAGCTCTGGTCCTGCGTGTATGCTGCGTGTCAACCTAGAAATTGGAGACTGATGGCATAAGGCTTCTTTTCCCATTATGAAAGCTCCGTTCATGCGGCCTCGAAGCTACCTGAAAAGCATGGTTGTTGCCGGGGTTTTCCTCACTGCCGGCATGGTTCTGAGAAGAAAATGAGTTTTCTCCTAAGAAACCTGGGATTTCCAGTTCCTTGTTGGAAGCTCACCCTGCTCTGCGCTATACCTAAAATGAAAGTCAACGTGAGCCCAAGCTTCGAAGTAAGGCCCTGATTATCCTTGCAAAACGAGAGGCGTGCAGCAGCTCCATGAGGCCTTCATCGTTGTTCTGCTTTAGTTTCAAGGTAGTAAGCTTTTCAACACTCCTAGGGGCCTTGCTTCAGCACCCGTTTCAGTCAGAACACTGCGTAGAACCAGGAAGCTCTGCTCCTGCGTGTATGCTGCGTGTCAACCTAGAAATTAGAGACTGATGGCACAAGGCTTCTTTTCCCATTTTGAAAGCTCCATTCATGCGGCCCCGAAGCTACCTGAAAAGCACTGTTGTTACCGTGCTTTTACTTACAGCCGGCATGGTTCATAGAAGAAAATGAGTTTTCTCGAAAGAAACCTTGTGCTTCCAGTTCCTAGTTGGAAGCTCACCCTGCTCTGCTCTATACCAAACGTGAAAGTCAATGTGAGCACTAGCCTCGAAGTAAGGCCCTGATTATGCTGGCAAAACGGGAGGCGTGCAGCAGCTCCATGAGGCCTTCATCGTTGTTCTGCTTTAGTTTCAAGGTAGTAAGCTTTTCAACACTCCTAGGGGCCTTGCTTCAGCACCCGTTTCAGTCAGAACACTGCGTAGAACCAGGAAGCTCTGCTCCTGCGTGTATGCTGCGTGTCAACCTAGAAATTAGAGACTGATGGCACAAGGCTTCTTTTCCCATTTTGAAAGCTCCATTCATGCGGCCCCGAAGCTACCTGAAAAGCACTGTTGTTACCGTGCTTTTACTTACAGCCGGCATGGCTCATAGAAGAAAATGAGTTTTCTCCAAAGAAACCTTGTGCTTCCAGTTCCTAGTTGGAAGCTCACCCTGCTCTGCTCTAGACCAAACGTGAAAGTCAATGTGAGCACTAGCCTCGAAGTAAGGCCCTGATTATGCTGGCAAAACGGGAGGCGTGCAGCAGCTCCATGAGGCCTTCATCGCTGTTCTGCTTTAGTTTCACGGTAGTAAGCTTTCCAAGACTCCTAGGGACTTTGCTTAAGCAACCGTTTCGGTACCAGAACACTGCGTAGACAGTAAGCTCTGGTCCTGCGTGTATGCTGCGTGTCAACCTAGAAATTGGAGACTGATGGCATAAAGCTTCTTTTCCCATTATGAAAGCTCCGTTCATGCGGCCTCGAAGCTACCTGAAAAGCATGGTTGTTGCCGGGGTTTTCCTCACTGCCGGCATGGTTCTGAGAAGAAAATGAGTTTTCTCCTAAGAAACCTTGGGTTTCCAGTTCCTTGTTGGAAGCTCACCCTGCTCTGCTCTATACCTAATGTGAAAGTCAACGTGAGCCCAAGCTTCGAAGTAAGGCCCTGATTATCCTTGCAAAACGAGAGGCGTGCAGCAGCTCCATGAGGCCTTCATCGTTGTTCTGCTTTAGTTTCAAGGTAGTAAGCTTTGCAACACTCCTAGGGGACTTGCTTCAGCACCCGTTTCAGTACCAGAACACTGCGTAGAACCAGGAAGCTCTGGTCCTGCGTGTATGCTGCGTGTCAACCTAGAAATTAGAGACTGATGGCACAAGGCTTGTTTTCCCATTTTGAAAGCTCCATTCATGCGGCCCCGAAGCTACCTGAAAAGCACTGTTGTTACCGTGCTTTTACTTACAGCCGGCATGGCACATAGAAGAAAATGAGTTTTCTCCAAAGAAACCTTGTGCTTCCAGTTCCTAGTTGGAAGCTCACCCTGCTCTGCTCTATACCAAACGTGAAAGTCAATGTGAGCACTAGCCTCGAAGTAAGGCCCTGATTATCCCGGCAAAACAGGTGGCGTGCAGCAGCTCCATGAGGCCTTCATCGCTGTTCTGCTTTAGTTTCACGGTAGTAAGCTTTCCAAGACTCCTAGGGACTTTGCTTATGCAACCGTTTCGGTACCAGAACACTGCGTAGAGACAGTAAGCTCTGGTCCTGCGTGTATGCTGCGTGTCAACCTAGAAATTGGAGACTGATGGCATAAGGCTTCTTTTCCCATTATGAAAGCTCCGTTCATGCGGCCTCGAAGCTACCTGAAAAGCATGGTTGTTGCCGGGGTTTTCCTCACTGCCGGCATGGTTCTGAGAAGAAAATGAGTTTTCTCCTAAGAAACCTGGGATTTCCAGTTCCTTGTTGGAAGCTCACCCTGCTCTGCGCTATACCTAAAATGAAAGTCAACGTGAGCCCAAGCTTCGAAGTAAGGCCCTGATTATCCTTGCAAAACGAGAGGCGTGCAGCAGCTCCATGAGGCCTTCATCGTTTTTCTGCTTTAGTTGCAAGGTAGTAAGCTTTTCAACACTCCTAGGGGCCTTGCTTCAGCACCCGTTTCAGTACCAGAACACTGCGTAGAACCAGGAAGCTCTGCTCCTGCGTGTATGCTGCGTGACAACCTAGAAATTAGAGACTGATGGCACAAGACTTCTTTTCCCATTTTGAAAGCTCCATTCATGCGGCCCCGAAGCTACCTGAAAAGCACTGTTGTTACCGTGCTTTTACTTACAGCCGGCATGGCTCATAGAAGAAAATGAGTTTTCTCCAAAGAAACCTTGTGCTTCCAGTTCCTAGTTGGAAGCTCACCCTGCTCTGCTCTAGACCAAACGTGAAAGTCAATGTGAGCACTAGCCTCGAAGTAAGGCCCTGATTATGCTGGCAAAACGGGAGGCGTGCAGCAGCTCCATGAGGCCTTCATCGCTGTTCTGCTTTAGTTTCACGGTAGTAAGCTTTCCAAGACTCCTAGGGACTTTGCTTAAGCAACCGTTTCGGTACCAGAACACTGCGTAGACAGTAAGCTCTGGTCCTGCGTGTATGCTGCGTGTCAACCTAGAAATTGGAGACTGATGGCATAAAGCTTCTTTTCCCATTATGAAAGCTCCGTTCATGCGGCCTCGAAGCTACCTGAAAAGCATGGTTGTTGCCGGGGTTTTCCTCACTGCCGGCATGGTTCTGAGAAGAAAATGAGTTTTCTCCTAAGAAACCTTGGGTTTCCAGTTCCTTGTTGGAAGCTCACCCTGCTCTGCTCTATACCTAATGTGAAAGTCAACGTGAGCCCAAGCTTCGAAGTAAGGCCCTGATTATCCTTGCAAAACGAGAGGCGTGCAGCAGCTCCATGAGGCCTTCATCGTTGTTCTGCTTTAGTTTGAAGGTAGTAAGCTTTGCAACACTCCTAGGGGACTTGCTTCAGCACCCGTTTCAGTACCAGAACACTGCGTAGAACCAGGAAGCTCTGCTCCTGCGTGTATGCTGCGTGTCAACCTAGTAATTAGAGACCGATGGCACAAGGCTAGTTTTCCCATTATGAAAGCTCCGTTGATGCGGCCCCGAAGCTACCTGAAAAGCACTGTTGTTACCGTGCTTTTACTTACAGCCGGCATGGTTCATAGAAGAAAATGAGTTTTCTCGAAAGAAACCTTGTGCTTCCAGTTCCTAGTTGGAAGCTCACCCTGCTCTGCTCTATACCAAACGTGAAAGTCAATGTGAGCACTAGCCTCGAAGTAAGGCCCTGATTATGCTGGCAAAACGGGAGGCGTGCAGCAGCTCCATGAGGCCTTCATCGTTGTTCTGCTTTAGTTTCAAGGTAGTAAGCTTTTCAACACTCCTAGGGGCCTTGCTTCAGCACCCGTTTCAGTCAGAACACTGCGTAGAACCAGGAAGCTCTGCTCCTGCGTGTATGCTGCGTGTCAACCTAGAAATTAGAGACTGATGGCACAAGGCTTCTTTTCCCATTTTGAAAGCTCCATTCATGCGGCCCCGAAGCTACCTGAAAAGCACTGTTGTTACCGTGCTTTTACTTACAGCCGGCATGGCTCATAGAAGAAAATGAGTTTTCTCCAAAGAAACCTTGTGCTTCCAGTTCCTAGTTGGAAGCTCACCCTGCTCTGCTCTAGACCAAACGTGAAAGTCAATGTGAGCACTAGCCTCGAAGTAAGGCCCTGATTATGCTGGCAAAACGGGAGGCGTGCAGCAGCTCCATGAGGCCTTCATCGCTGTTCTGCTTTAGTTTCACGGTAGTAAGCTTTCCAAGACTCCTAGGGACTTTGCTTATGCAACCGTTTCGGTACCAGAACACTGCGTAGAGACAGTAAGCTCTGGTCCTGCGTGTATGCTGCGTGTCAACCTAGAAATTGGAGACTGATGGCATAAGGCTTCTTTTCCCATTATGAAAGCTCCGTTCATGCGGCCTCGAAGCTACCTGAAAAGCATGGTTGTTGCCGGGGTTTTCCTCACTGCCGGCATGGTTCTGAGAAGAAAATGAGTTTTCTCCTAAGAAACCTGGGATTTCCAGTTCCTTGTTGGAAGCTCACCCTGCTCTGCGCTATACCTAAAATGAAAGTCAACGTGAGCCCAAGCTTCGAAGTAAGGCCCTGATTATCCTTGCAAAACGAGAGGCGTGCAGCAGCTCCATGAGGCCTTCATCGTTTTTCTGCTTTAGTTGCAAGGTAGTAAGCTTTTCAACACTCCTAGGGGCCTTGCTTCAGCACCCGTTTCAGTACCAGAACACTGCGTAGAACCAGGAAGCTCTGCTCCTGCGTGTATGCTGCGTGACAACCTAGAAATTAGAGACTGATGGCACAAGGCTTCTTTTCCCATTTTGAAAGCTCCATTCATGCGGCCCCGAAGCTACCTGAAAAGCACTGTTGTTACCGTGCTTTTACTTACAGCCGGCATGGCTCATAGAAGAAAATGAGTTTTCTCCAAAGAAACCTTGTGCTTCCAGTTCCTAGTTGGAAGCTCACCCTGCTCTGCTCTAGACCAAACGTGAAAGTCAATGTGAGCACTAGCCTCGAAGTAAGGCCCTGATTATGCTGGCAAAACGGGAGGCGTGCAGCAGCTCCATGAGGCCTTCATCGCTGTTCTGCTTTAGTTTCACGGTAGTAAGCTTTCCAAGACTCCTAGGGACTTTGCTTAAGCAACCGTTTCGGTACCAGAACACTGCGTAGACAGTAAGCTCTGGTCCTGCGTGTATGCTGCGTGTCAACCTAGAAATTGGAGACTGATGGCATAAAGCTTCTTTTCCCATTATGAAAGCTCCGTTCATGCGGCCTCGAAGCTACCTGAAAAGCATGGTTGTTGCCGGGGTTTTCCTCACTGCCGGCATGGTTCTGAGAAGAAAATGAGTTTTCTCCTAAGAAACCTTGGGTTTCCAGTTCCTTGTTGGAAGCTCACCCTGCTCTGCTCTATACCTAATGTGAAAGTCAACGTGAGCCCAAGCTTCGAAGTAAGGCCCTGATTATCCTTGCAAAACGAGAGGCGTGCAGCAGCTCCATGAGGCCTTCATCGTTGTTCTGCTTTAGTTTGAAGGTAGTAAGCTTTGCAACACTCCTAGGGGACTTGCTTCAGCACCCGTTTCAGTACCAGAACACTGCGTAGAACCAGGAAGCTCTGCTCCTGCGTGTATGCTGCGTGTCAACCTAGTAATTAGAGACCGATGGCACAAGGCTAGTTTTCCCATTATGAAAGCTCCGTTGATGCGGCCCCGAAGCTACCTGAAAAGCACTGTTGTTACCGTGCTTTTACTTACAGCCGGCATGGTTCATAGAAGAAAATGAGTTTTCTCGAAAGAAACCTTGTGCTTCCAGTTCCTAGTTGGAAGCTCACCCTGCTCTGCTCTATACCAAACGTGAAAGTCAATGTGAGCACTAGCCTCGAAGTAAGGCCCTGATTATGCTGGCAAAACGGGAGGCGTGCAGCAGCTCCATGAGGCCTTCATCGTTGTTCTGCTTTAGTTTCAAGGTAGTAAGCTTTTCAACACTCCTAGGGGCCTTGCTTCAGCACCCGTTTCAGTCAGAACACTGCGTAGAACCAGGAAGCTCTGCTCCTGCGTGTATGCTGCGTGTCAACCTAGAAATTAGAGACTGATGGCACAAGGCTTCTTTTCCCATTTTGAAAGCTCCATTCATGCGGCCCCGAAGCTACCTGAAAAGCACTGTTGTTACCGTGCTTTTACTTACAGCCGGCATGGCTCATAGAAGAAAATGAGTTTTCTCCAAAGAAACCTTGTGCTTCCAGTTCCTAGTTGGAAGCTCACCCTGCTCTGCTCTAGACCAAACGTGAAAGTCAATGTGAGCACTAGCCTCGAAGTAAGGCCCTGATTATGCTGGCAAAACGGGAGGCGTGCAGCAGCTCCATGAGGCCTTCATCGCTGTTCTGCTTTAGTTTCACGGTAGTAAGCTTTCCAAGACTCCTAGGGACTTTGCTTATGCAACCGTTTCGGTACCAGAACACTGCGTAGAGACAGTAAGCTCTGGTCCTGCGTGTATGCTGCGTGTCAACCTAGAAATTGGAGACTGATGGCATAAGGCTTCTTTTCCCATTATGAAAGCTCCGTTCATGCGGCCTCGAAGCTACCTGAAAAGCATGGTTGTTGCCGGGGTTTTCCTCACTGCCGGCATGGTTCTGAGAAGAAAATGAGTTTTCTCCTAAGAAACCTGGGATTTCCAGTTCCTTGTTGGAAGCTCACCCTGCTCTGCGCTATACCTAAAATGAAAGTCAACGTGAGCCCAAGCTTCGAAGTAAGGCCCTGATTATCCTTGCAAAACGAGAGGCGTGCAGCAGCTCCATGAGGCCTTCATCGTTTTTCTGCTTTAGTTGCAAGGTAGTAAGCTTTTCAACACTCCTAGGGGCCTTGCTTCAGCACCCGTTTCAGTACCAGAACACTGCGTAGAACCAGGAAGCTCTGCTCCTGCGTGTATGCTGCGTGACAACCTAGAAATTAGAGACTGATGGCACAAGGCTTCTTTTCCCATTTTGAAAGCTCCATTCATGCGGCCCCGAAGCTACCTGAAAAGCACTGTTGTTACCGTGCTTTTACTTACAGCCGGCATGGCTCATAGAAGAAAATGAGTTTTCTCCAAAGAAACCTTGTGCTTCCAGTTCCTAGTTGGAAGCTCACCCTGCTCTGCTCTAGACCAAACGTGAAAGTCAATGTGAGCACTAGCCTCGAAGTAAGGCCCTGATTATGCTGGCAAAACGGGAGGCGTGCAGCAGCTCCATGAGGCCTTCATCGCTGTTCTGCTTTAGTTTCACGGTAGTAAGCTTTCCAAGACTCCTAGGGACTTTGCTTAAGCAACCGTTTCGGTACCAGAACACTGCGTAGACAGTAAGCTCTGGTCGTGCGTGTATGCTGCGTGTCAACCTAGAAATTGGAGACTGATGGCATAAAGCTTCTTTTCCCATTATGAAAGCTCCGTTCATGCGGCCTCGAAGCTACCTGAAAAGCATGGTTGTTGCCGGGGTTTTCCTCACTGCCGGCATGGTTCTGAGAAGAAAATGAGTTTTCTCCTAAGAAACCTTGGGTTTCCAGTTCCTTGTTGGAAGCTCACCCTGCTCTGCTCTATACCTAATGTGAAAGTCAACGTGAGCCCAAGCTTCGAAGTAAGGCCCTGATTATCCTTGCAAAACGAGAGGCGTGCAGCAGCTCCATGAGGCCTTCATCGTTGTTCTGCTTTAGTTTGAAGGTAGTAAGCTTTGCAACACTCCTAGGGGACTTGCTTCAGCACCCGTTTCAGTACCAGAACACTGCGTAGAACCAGGAAGCTCTGCTCCTGCGTGTATGCTGCGTGTCAACCTAGTAATTAGAGACCGATGGCACAAGGCTAGTTTTCCCATTATGAAAGCTCCGTTGATGCGGCCCCGAAGCTACCTGAAAAGCACTGTTGTTACCGTGCTTTTACTTACAGCCGGCATGGTTCATAGAAGAAAATGAGTTTTCTCGAAAGAAACCTTGTGCTTCCAGTTCCTAGTTGGAAGCTCACCCTGCTCTGCTCTATACCAAACGTGAAAGTCAATGTGAGCACTAGCCTCGAAGTAAGGCCCTGATTATGCTGGCAAAACGGGAGGCGTGCAGCAGCTCCATGAGGCCTTCATCGTTGTTCTGCTTTAGTTTCAAGGTAGTAAGCTTTTCAACACTCCTAGGGGCCTTGCTTCAGCACCCGTTTCAGTCAGAACACTGCGTAGAACCAGGAAGCTCTGCTCCTGCGTGTATGCTGCATGTCAACCTAGAAATTAGAGACTGATGGCACAAGGCTTCTTTTCCCATTTTGAAAGCTCCATTCATGCGGCCCCGAAGCTACCTGAAAAGCACTGTTGTTACCGTGCTTTTACTTACAGCCGGCATGGCTCATAGAAGAAAATGAGTTTTCTCCAAAGAAACCTTGTGCTTCCAGTTCCTAGTTGGAAGCTCACCCTGCTCTGCTCTAGACCAAACGTGAAAGTCAATGTGAGCACTAGCCTCGAAGTAAGGCCCTGATTATGCTGGCAAAACGGGAGGCGTGCAGCAGCTCCATGAGGCCTTCATCGCTGTTCTGCTTTAGTTTCACGGTAGTAAGCTTTCCAAGACTCCTAGGGACTTTGCTTAAGCAACCGTTTCGGTACCAGAACTCTGCGTAGACAGTAAGCTCTGGTCCTGCGTGTATGCTGCGTGTCAACCTAGAAATTGGAGACTGATGGCATAAAGCTTCTTTTCCCATTATGAAAGCTCCGTTCATGCGGCCTCGAAGCTACCTGAAAAGCATGGTTGTTGCCGGGGTTTTCCTCACTGCCGGCATGGTTCTGAGAAGAAAATGAGTTTTCTCCTAAGAAACCTTGGGTTTCCAGTTCCTTGTTGGAAGCTCACCCTGCTCTGCTCTATACCTAATGTGAAAGTCAACGTGAGCCCAAGCTTCGAAGTAAGGCCCTGATTATCCTTGCAAAACGAGAGGCGTGCAGCAGCTCCATGAGGCCTTCATCGTTGTTCTGCTTTAGTTTCAAGGTAGTAAGCTTTGCAACACTCCTAGGGGACTTGCTTCAGCACCCGTTTCAGTACCAGAACACTGCGTAGAACCAGGAAGCTCTGGTCCTGCGTGTATGCTGCGTGTCAACCTAGAAATTAGAGACTGATGGCACAAGGCTTGTTTTCCCATTTTGAAAGCTCCATTCATGCGGCCCCGAAGCTACCTGAAAAGCACTGTTGTTACCGTGCTTTTACTTACAGCCGGCATGGCACATAGAAGAAAATGAGTTTTCTCCAAAGAAACCTTGTGCTTCCAGTTCCTAGTTGGAAGCTCACCCTGCTCTGCTCTATACCAAACGTGAAGGTCAATGTGAGCACTAGCCTCGAAGTAAGGCCCTGATTATCCCGGCAAAACAGGTGGCGTGCAGCAGCTCCATGAGGCCTTCATCGCTGTTCTGCTTTAGTTTCACGGTAGTAAGCTTTCCAAGACTCCTAGGGACTTTGCTTATGCAACCGTTTCGGTACCAGAACACTGCGTAGAGACAGTAAGCTCTGGTCCTGCGTGTATGCTGCGTGTCAACCTAGAAATTGGAGACTGATGGCATAAGGCTTCTTTTCCCATTATGAAAGCTCCGTTCATGCGGCCTCGAAGCTACCTGAAAAGCATGGTTGTTGCCGGGGTTTTCCTCACTGCCGGCATGGTTCTGAGAAGAAAATGAGTTTTCTCCTAAGAAACCTGGGATTTCCAGTTCCTTGTTGGAAGCTCACCCTGCTCTGCGCTATACCTAAAATGAAAGTCAACGTGAGCCCAAGCTTCGAAGTAAGGCCCTGATTATCCTTGCAAAACGAGAGGCGTGCAGCAGCTCCATGAGGCCTTCATCGTTTTTCTGCTTTAGTTGCAAGGTAGTAAGCTTTTCAACACTCCTAGGGGCCTTGCTTCAGCACCCGTTTCAGTACCAGAACACTGCGTAGAACCAGGAAGCTCTGCTCCTGCGTGTATGCTGCGTGACAACCTAGAAATTGGAGACTGATGGCATAAGGCTTCTTTTCCCATTTTGAAAGCTCCATTCATGCGGCCCCGAAGCTACCTGAAAAGCACTGTTGTTACCGTGCTTTTACTTACAGCCGGCATGGCTCATAGAAGAAAATGAGTTTTCTCCAAAGAAACCTTGTGCTTCCAGTTCCTAGTTGGAAGCTCACCCTGCTCTGCTCTAGACCAAACGTGAAAGTCAATGTGAGCACTAGCCTCGAAGTAAGGCCCTGATTATGCTGGCAAAACGGGAGGCGTGCAGCAGCTCCATGAGGCCTTCATCGCTGTTCTGCTTTAGTTTCACGGTAGTAAGCTTTCCAAGACTCCTAGGGACTTTGCTTAAGCAACCGTTTCGGTACCAGAACACTGCGTAGACAGTAAGCTCTGGTCGTGCGTGTATGCTGCGTGTCAACCTAGAAATTGGAGACTGATGGCATAAAGCTTCTTTTCCCATTATGAAAGCTCCGTTCATGCGGCCTCGAAGCTACCTGAAAAGCATGGTTGTTGCCGGGGTTTTCCTCACTGCCGGCATGGTTCTGAGAAGAAAATGAGTTTTCTCCTAAGAAACCTTGGGTTTCCAGTTCCTTGTTGGAAGCTCACCCTGCTCTGCTCTATACCTAATGTGAAAGTCAACGTGAGCCCAAGCTTCGAAGTAAGGCCCTGATTATCCTTGCAAAACGAGAGGCGTGCAGCAGCTCCATGAGGCCTTCATCGTTGTTCTGCTTTAGTTTCAAGGTAGTAAGCTTTGCAACACTCCTAGGGGACTTGCTTCAGCACCCGTTTCAGTACCAGAACACTGCGTAGAACCAGGAAGCTCTGCTCCTGCGTGTATGCTGCGTGTCAACCTAGTAATTAGAGACCGATGGCACAAGGCAAGTTTTCCCATTATGAAAGCTCCGTTGATGCGGCCCCGAAGCTACCTGAAAAGCACTGTTGTTACCGTGCTTTTACTTACAGCCGGCATGGTTCATAGAAGAAAATGAGTTTTCTCGAAAGAAACCTTGTGCTTCCAGTTCCTAGTTGGAAGCTCACCCTGCTCTGCTGTAGACCAAACGTGAAAGTCAATGTGAGCACTAGCCTCGAAGTAAGGCCCTGATTATGCTGGCAAAACGGGAGGCGTGCAGCAGCTCCATGAGGCCTTCATCGTTGTTCTGCTTTAGTTTCAAGGTAGTAAGCTTTTCAACACTCCTAGGGGCCTTGCTTCAGCACCCGTTTCAGTCAGAACACTGCGTAGAACCAGGAAGCTCTGCTCCTGCGTGTATGCTGCGTGTCAACCTAGAAATTGGAGACTGATGGCATAAGGCTTCTTTTCCCATTATGAAAGCTCCGTTCATGCGGCCTCAAAGCTACCTGAAAAGCATTGTTGTTGCCGGGGTTTTCCTCACTGCCGGCATGGTTCTGAGAAGAAAATGAGTTTTCTCCTAAGAAACCTTGGGTTTCCAGTTCCTTGTTGGAAGCTCACCCTGCTCTGCGCTATACCTAATGTGAAAGTCAACGTGAGCCCAAGCTTCGAAGTAAGGCCCTGATTATCCTTGCAAAACGAGAGGCGTGCAGCAGCTCCATGAGGCCTTCATCGTT
This sequence comes from Eubalaena glacialis, assembly GCF_028564815.1. Taxonomy (NCBI): domain Eukaryota; kingdom Metazoa; phylum Chordata; class Mammalia; order Artiodactyla; family Balaenidae; genus Eubalaena; species Eubalaena glacialis. Next base: position 136,373,308 of record NC_083721.1, on the reverse strand, counting down.
GTTCTGCTTTAGTTTCAAGGTAGTAAGCTTTTCAACACTCCTAGGGGCCTTGCTTCAGCACCCGTTTCAGTCAGAACACTGCGTAGAACCAGGAAGCTCTGCTCCTGCGTGTATGCTGCGTGTCAACCTAGAAATTAGAGACTGATGGCACAAGGCTTCTTTTCCCATTTTGAAAGCTCCATTCATGCGGCCCCGAAGCTACCTGAAAAGCACTGTTGTTACCGTGCTTTTACTTACAGCCGGCATGGCTCATAGAAGAAAATGAGTTTTCTCCAAAGAAACCTTGTGCTTCCAGTTCCTAGTTGGAAGCTCGCCCTGCTCTGCTGTAGACCAAACGTGAAAGTCAATGTGAGCACTAGCCTCGAAGTAAGGCCCTGATTATGCTGGCAAAACGGGAGGCGTGCAGCAGCTCCATGAGGCCTTCATCGCTGTTCTGCTTTAGTTTCACGGTAGTAAGCTTTCCAAGACTCCTAGGGACTTTGCTTAAGCAACCGTTTCGGTACCAGAGCACTGCGTAGACAGTAAGCTCTGGTCCTGCGTGTATGCTGCGTGTCAACCTAGAAATTGGAGACTGATGGCATAAAGCTTCTTTTCCCATTATGAAAGCTCCGTTCATGCGGCCTCGAAGCTACCTGAAAAGCATGGTTGTTGCCGGGGTTTTCCTCACTGCCGGCATGGTTCTGAGAAGAAAATGAGTTTTCTCCTAAGAAACCTTGGGTTTCCAGTTCCTTGTTGGAAGCTCACCCTGCTCTGCTCTATACCTAATGTGAAAGTCAACGTGAGCCCAAGCTTCGAAGTAAGGCCCTGATTATCCTTGCAAAACGAGAGGCGTGCAGCAGCTCCATGAGGCCTTCATCGTTGTTCTGCTTTAGTTTCAAGGTAGTAAGCTTTGCAACACTCCTAGGGGCCTTGCTTCAGCACCCGTTTCAGTACCAGAACACTGCGTAGAACCAGGAAGCTCTGCTCCTGCGTGTATGCTGCGTGTCAACCTAGAAATTAGAGACCGATGGCACAAGGCTAGTTTTCCCATTATGAAAGCTCCGTTGATGCGGCCCCGAAGCTACCTGAAAAGCACTGTTGTTACCGTGCTTTTACTTACAGCCGGCATGGTTCATAGAAGAAAATGAGTTTTCTCGAAAGAAACCTTGTGCTTCCAGTTCCTAGTTGGAAGCTCACCCTGCTCTGCTCTATACCAAACGTGAAAGTCAATGTGAGCACTAGCCTCGAAGTAAGGCCCTGATTATCCTGGCAAAACGGGAGGCGTGCAGCAGCTCCATGAGGCCTTCATCGCTCTTCTGCTTTAGTTTCACGGTAGTAAGCTTTCCAAGACTCCTAGGGACTTTGCTTAAGCAACCGTTTCGGTACCAGAACACTGCGTACAGACAGTAAGCTGTGGTCCTGCGTGTATGCTGCGTGTCAACCTAGAAATTGGAGACTGATGGCATAAGGCTTCTTTTCCCATTATGAAAGCTCCGTTCATGCGGCCTCGAAGCTACCTGAAAAGCATGGTTGTTGCCGGGGTTTTCCTCACTGCCGGCATGGTTCTGAGAAGAAAATGAGTTTTCTCCTAAGAAACCTTGGGTTTCCAGTTCCTTGTTGGAAGCTCACCCTGCTCTGCGCTATACCTAAAATGAAAGTCAACGTGAGCCCAAGCTTCGAAGTAAGGCCCTGATTATCCTTGCAAAACGAGAGGCGTGCAGCAGCTCCATGAGGCCTTCATCGTTGTTCTGCTTTAGTTTCAAGGTAGTAAGCTTTTGAACACTCCTAGGGGCCTTGCTTCAGCACCCGTTTCAGTACCAGAACACTGCGTAGAACCAGGAAGCTCTGGTCCTGCGTGTATGCTGCGTGTCAAACTAGAAATTAGAGACTGATGGCACAAGGCTTGTTTTCCCATTTTGAAAGCTCCATTCATGCGGCCCCGAAGCTACCTGAAAAGCACTGTTGTTACCGTGCTTTTACTTACAGCCGGCATGGCACATAGAAGAAAATGAGTTTTCTCCAAAGAAACCTTGTGCTTCCAGTTCCTAGTTGGAAGCTCACCCTGCTCTGCTCTATACCAAACGTGAAAGTCAATGTGAGCACTAGCCTCGAAGTAAGGCCCTGATTATCCCGGCAAAACAGGTGGCGTGCAGCAGCTCCATGAGGCCTTCATCGCTGTTCTGCTTTAGTTTCACGGTAGTAAGCTTTCCAAGACTCCTAGGGACTTTGCTTATGCAACCGTTTCGGTACCAGAACACTGCGTAGAGACAGTAAGCTCTGGTCCTGCGTGTATGCTGCGTGTCAACCTAGAAATTGGAGACTGATGGCATAAGGCTTCTTTTCCCATTATGAAAGCTCCGTTCATGCGGCCTCGAAGCTACCTGAAAAGCATGGTTGTTGCCGGGGTTTTCCTCACTGCCGGCATGGTTCTGAGAAGAAAATGAGTTTTCTCCTAAGAAACCTGGGATTTCCAGTTCCTTGTTGGAAGCTCACCCTGCTCTGCGCTATACCTAAAATGAAAGTCAACGTGAGCCCAAGCTTCGAAGTAAGGCCCTGATTATCCTTGCAAAACGAGAGGCGTGCAGCAGCTCCATGAGGCCTTCATCGTTGTTCTGCTTTAGTTTCAAGGTAGTAAGCTTTTCAACACTCCTAGGGGCCTTGCTTCAGCACCCGTTTCAGTCAGAACACTGCGTAGAACCAGGAAGCTCTGCTCCTGCGTGTATGCTGCGTGTCAACCTAGAAATTAGAGACTGATGGCACAAGGCTTCTTTTCCCATTTTGAAAGCTCCATTCATGCGGCCCCGAAGCTACCTGAAAAGCACTGTTGTTACCGTGCTTTTACTTACAGCCGGCATGGCTCATAGAAGAAAATGAGTTTTCTCGAAAGAAACCTTGTGCTTCCAGTTCCTAGTTGGAAGCTCACCCTGCTCTGCTCTATACCAAACGTGAAAGTCAATGTGAGCACTAGCCTCGAAGTAAGGCCCTGATTATGCTGGCAAAACGGGAGGCGTGCAGCAGCTCCATGAGGCCTTCATCGCTGTTCTGCTTTAGTTTCACGGTAGTAAGCTTTCCAAGACTCCTAGGGACTTTGCTTAAGCAACCGTTTCGGTACCAGAACACTGCGTAGACAGTAAGCTCTGGTCCTGCGTGTATGCTGCGTGTCAACCTAGAAATTGGAGACTGATGGCATAAAGCTTCTTTTCCCATTATGAAAGCTCCGTTCATGCGGCCTCGAAGCTACCTGAAAAGCATGGTTGTTGCCGGGGTTTTCCTCACTGCCGGCATGGTTCTGAGAAGAAAATGAGTTTTCTCCTAAGAAACCTTGGGTTTCCAGTTCCTTGTTGGAAGCTCACCCTGCTCTGCTCTATACCTAATGTGAAAGTCAACGTGAGCCCAAGCTTCGAAGTAAAGCCCTGATTATCCTTGCAAAACGAGAGGCGTGCAGCAGCTCCATGAGGCCTTCATCGTTGTTCTGCTTTAGTTTCAAGGTAGTAAGCTTTGCAACACTCCTAGGGGACTTGCTTCAGCACCCGTTTCAGTACCAGAACACTGCGTAGAACCAGGAAGCTCTGGTCCTGCGTGTATGCTGCGTGTCAACCTAGAAATTAGAGACTGATGGCACAAGGCTTGTTTTCCCATTTTGAAAGCTCCATTCATGCGGCCCCGAAGCTACCTGAAAAGCACTGTTGTTACCGTGCTTTTACTTACAGCCGGCATGGCACATAGAAGAAAATGAGTTTTCTCCAAAGAAACCTTGTGCTTCCAGTTCCTAGTTGGAAGCTCACCCTGCTCTGCTCTATACCAAACGTGAAAGTCAATGTGAGCACTAGCCTCGAAGTAAGGCCCTGATTATCCCGGCAAAACAGGTGGCGTGCAGCAGCTCCATGAGGCCTTCATCGCTGTTCTGCTTTAGTTTCACGGTAGTAAGCTTTCCAAGACTCCTAGGGACTTTGCTTATGCAACCGTTTCGGTACCAGAACACTGCGTAGAGACAGTAAGCTCTGGTCCTGCGTGTATGCTGCGTGTCAACCTAGAAATTGGAGACTGATGGCATAAGGCTTCTTTTCCCATTATGAAAGCTCCGTTCATGCGGCCTCGAAGCTACCTGAAAAGCATGGTTGTTGCCGGGGTTTTCCTCACTGCCGGCATGGTTCTGAGAAGAAAATGAGTTTTCTCCTAAGAAACCTGGGATTTCCAGTTCCTTGTTGGAAGCTCACCCTGCTCTGCGCTATACCTAAAATGAAAGTCAACGTGAGCCCAAGCTTCGAAGTAAGGCCCTGATTATCCTTGCAAAACGAGAGGCGTGCAGCAGCTCCATGAGGCCTTCATCGTTTTTCTGCTTTAGTTGCAAGGTAGTAAGCTTTTCAACACTCCTAGGGGCCTTGCTTCAGCACCCGTTTCAGTACCAGAACACTGCGTAGAACCAGGAAGCTCTGCTCCTGCGTGTATGCTGCGTGACAACCTAGAAATTAGAGACTGATGGCACAAGGCTTCTTTTCCCATTTTGAAAGCTCCATTCATGCGGCCCCGAAGCTACCTGAAAAGCACTGTTGTTACCGTGCTTTTACTTACAGCCGGCATGGCTCATAGAAGAAAATGAGTTTTCTCCAAAGAAACCTTGTGCTTCCAGTTCCTAGTTGGAAGCTCACCCTGCTCTGCTCTATACCAAACGTGAAAGTCAATGTGAGCACTAGCCTCGAAGTAAGGCCCTGATTATGCTGGCAAAACGGGAGGCGTGCAGCAGCTCCATGAGGCCTTCATCGCTGTTCTGCTTTAGTTTCACGGTAGTAAGCTTTCCAAGACTCCTAGGGACTTTGCTTAAGCAACCGTTTCGGTACCAGAACACTGCGTAGACAGTAAGCTCTGGTCCTGCGTGTATGCTGCGTGTCAACCTAGAAATTGGAGACTGATGGCATAAAGCTTCTTTTCCCATTATGAAAGCTCCGTTCATGCGGCCTCGAAGCTACCTGAAAAGCATGGTTGTTGCCGGGGTTTTCCTCACTGCCGGCATGGTTCTGAGAAGAAAATGAGTTTTCTCCTAAGAAACCTTGGGTTTCCAGTTCCTTGTTGGAAGCTCACCCTGCTCTGCTCTATACCTAATGTGAAAGTCAACGTGAGCCCAAGCTTCGAAGTAAGGCCCTGATTATCCTTGCAAAACGAGAGGCGTGCAGCAGCTCCATGAGGCCTTCATCGTTGTTCTGCTTTAGTTTGAAGGTAGTAAGCTTTGCAACACTCCTAGGGGACTTGCTTCAGCACCCGTTTCAGTACCAGAACACTGCGTAGAACCAGGAAGCTCTGCTCCTGCGTGTATGCTGCGTGTCAACCTAGTAATTAGAGACCGATGGCACAAGGCTAGTTTTCCCATTATGAAAGCTCCGTTGATGCGGCCCCGAAGCTACCTGAAAAGCACTGTTGTTACCGTGCTTTTACTTACAGCCGGCATGGTTCATAGAAGAAAATGAGTTTTCTCGAAAGAAACCTTGTGCTTCCAGTTCCTAGTTGGAAGCTCACCCTGCTCTGCTCTATACCAAACGTGAAAGTCAATGTGAGCACTAGCCTCGAAGTAAGGCCCTGATTATGCTGGCAAAACGGGAGGCGTGCAGCAGCTCCATGAGGCCTTCATCGTTGTTCTGCTTTAGTTTCAAGGTAGTAAGCTTTTCAACACTCCTAGGGGCCTTGCTTCAGCACCCGTTTCAGTCAGAACACTGCGTAGAACCAGGAAGCTCTGCTCCTGCGTGTATGCTGCGTGTCAACCTAGAAATTAGAGACTGATGGCACAAGGCTTCTTTTCCCATTTTGAAAGCTCCATTCATGCGGCCCCGAAGCTACCTGAAAAGCACTGTTGTTACCGTGCTTTTACTTACAGCCGGCATGGCTCATAGAAGAAAATGAGTTTTCTCCAAAGAAACCTTGTGCTTCCAGTTCCTAGTTGGAAGCTCACCCTGCTCTGCTCTAGACCAAACGTGAAAGTCAATGTGAGCACTAGCCTCGAAGTAAGGCCCTGATTATGCTGGCAAAACGGGAGGCGTGCAGCAGCTCCATGAGGCCTTCATCGCTGTTCTGCTTTAGTTTCACGGTAGTAAGCTTTCCAAGACTCCTAGGGACTTTGCTTAAGCAACCGTTTCGGTACCAGAACACTGCGTAGACAGTAAGCTCTGGTCCTGCGTGTATGCTGCGTGTCAACCTAGAAATTGGAGACTGATGGCATAAAGCTTCTTTTCCCATTATGAAAGCTCCGTTCATGCGGCCTCGAAGCTACCTGAAAAGCATGGTTGTTGCCGGGGTTTTCCTCACTGCCGGCATGGTTCTGAGAAGAAAATGAGTTTTCTCCTAAGAAACCTTGGGTTTCCAGTTCCTTGTTGGAAGCTCACCCTGCTCTGCTCTATACCTAATGTGAAAGTCAACGTGAGCCCAAGCTTCGAAGTAAGGCCCTGATTATCCTTGCAAAACGAGAGGCGTGCAGCAGCTCCATGAGGCCTTCATCGTTGTTCTGCTTTAGTTTCAAGGTAGTAAGCTTTGCAACACTCCTAGGGGACTTGCTTCAGCACCCGTTTCAGTACCAGAACACTGCGTAGAACCAGGAAGCTCTGGTCCTGCGTGTATGCTGCGTGTCAACCTAGAAATTAGAGACTGATGGCACAAGGCTTGTTTTCCCATTTTGAAAGCTCCATTCATGCGGCCCCGAAGCTACCTGAAAAGCACTGTTGTTACCGTGCTTTTACTTACAGCCGGCATGGCACATAGAAGAAAATGAGTTTTCTCCAAAGAAACCTTGTGCTTCCAGTTCCTAGTTGGAAGCTCACCCTGCTCTGCTCTATACCAAACGTGAAAGTCAATGTGAGCACTAGCCTCGAAGTAAGGCCCTGATTATCCCGGCAAAACAGGTGGCGTGCAGCAGCTCCATGAGGCCTTCATCGCTGTTCTGCTTTAGTTTCACGGTAGTAAGCTTTCCAAGACTCCTAGGGACTTTGCTTATGCAACCGTTTCGGTACCAGAACACTGCGTAGAGACAGTAAGCTCTGGTCCTGCGTGTATGCTGCGTGTCAACCTAGAAATTGGAGACTGATGGCATAAGGCTTCTTTTCCCATTATGAAAGCTCCGTTCATGCGGCCTCGAAGCTACCTGAAAAGCATGGTTGTTGCCGGGGTTTTCCTCACTGCCGGCATGGTTCTGAGAAGAAAATGAGTTTTCTCCTAAGAAACCTGGGATTTCCAGTTCCTTGTTGGAAGCTCACCCTGCTCTGCGCTATACCTAAAATGAAAGTCAACGTGAGCCCAAGCTTCGAAGTAAGGCCCTGATTATCCTTGCAAAACGAGAGGCGTGCAGCAGCTCCATGAGGCCTTCATCGTTTTTCTGCTTTAGTTGCAAGGTAGTAAGCTTTTCAACACTCCTAGGGGCCTTGCTTCAGCACCCGTTTCAGTACCAGAACACTGCGTAGAACCAGGAAGCTCTGCTCCTGCGTGTATGCTGCGTGACAACCTAGAAATTAGAGACTGATGGCACAAGGCTTCTTTTCCCATTTTGAAAGCTCCATTCATGCGGCCCCGAAGGTACCTGAAAAGCACTGTTGTTACCGTGCTTTTACTTACAGCCGGCATGGCTCATAGAAGAAAATGAGTTTTCTCCAAAGAAACCTTGTGCTTCCAGTTCCTAGTTGGAAGCTCACCCTGCTCTGCTCTAGACCAAACGTGAAAGTCAATGTGAGCACTAGCCTCGAAGTAAGGCCCTGATTATGCTGGCAAAACGGGAGGCGTGCAGCAGCTCCATGAGGCCTTCATCGCTGTTCTGCTTTAGTTTCACGGTAGTAAGCTTTCCAAGACTCCTAGGGACTTTGCTTAAGCAACCGTTTCGGTACCAGAACACTGCGTAGACAGTAAGCTCTGGTCGTGCGTGTATGCTGCGTGTCAACCTAGAAATTGGAGACTGATGGCATAAAGCTTCTTTTCCCATTATGAAAGCTCCGTTCATGCGGCCTCGAAGCTACCTGAAAAGCATGGTTGTTGCCGGGGTTTTCCTCACTGCCGGCATGGTTCTGAGAAGAAAATGAGTTTTCTCCTAAGAAACCTTGGGTTTCCAGTTCCTTGTTGGAAGCTCACCCTGCTCTGCTCTATACCTAATGTGAAAGTCAACGTGAGCCCAAGCTTCGAAGTAAGGCCCTGATTATCCTTGCAAAACGAGAGGCGTGCAGCAGCTCCATGAGGCCTTCATCGTTGTTCTGCTTTAGTTTGAAGGTAGTAAGCTTTGCAACACTCCTAGGGGACTTGCTTCAGCACCCGTTTCAGTACCAGAACACTGCGTAGAACCAGGAAGCTCTGCTCCTGCGTGTATGCTGCGTGTCAACCTAGTAATTAGAGACCGATGGCACAAGGCTAGTTTTCCCATTATGAAAGCTCCGTTGATGCGGCCCCGAAGCTACCTGAAAAGCACTGTTGTTACCGTGCTTTTACTTACAGCCGGCATGGTTCATAGAAGAAAATGAGTTTTCTCGAAAGAAACCTTGTGCTTCCAGTTCCTAGTTGGAAGCTCACCCTGCTCTGCTCTATACCAAACGTGAAAGTCAATGTGAACACTAGCCTCGAAGTAAGGCCCTGATTATCCTGGCAAAACGGGAGGCGTGCAGCAGCTCCATGAGGCCTTCATCGCTGTTCTGCTTTAGTTTCACGGTAGTAAGCTTTCCAAGACTCCTAGGGACTTTGCTTAAGCAACCGTTTCGGTACCAGAACACTGCGTAGAGACAGTAAGCTCTGCTCCTGCGTGTATGCTGCGTGTCAACCTAGAAATTGGAGACTGATGGCATAAGGCTTCTTTTCCCATTATGAAAGCTCCGTTCATGCGGCCTCAAAGCTACCTGAAAAGCATTGTTGTTGCCGGGGTTTTCCTCACTGCCGGCATGGTTCTGAGAAGAAAATGAGTTTTCTCCTAAGAAACCTTGGGTTTCCAGTTCCTTGTTGGAAGCTCACCCTGCTCTGCGCTATACCTAAAATGAAAGTCAACGTGAGCCCAAGCTTCGAAGTAAGGCCCTGATTATCCTTGCAAAACGAGAGGCGTGCAGCAGCTCCATGAGGCCTTCATCGTTGTTCTGCTTTAGTTTCAAGGTAGTAAGCTTTTCAACACTCCTAGGGGCCTTGCTTCAGCACCCGTTTCAGTCAGAACACTGCGTAGAACCAGGAAGCTCTGCTCCTGCGTGTATACTGCGTGTCAACCTAGAAATTAGAGACTGATGGCACAAGGCTTCTTTTCCCATTTTGAAAGCTCCATTCATGCGGCCCCGAAGCTACCTGAAAAGCACTGTTGTTACCGTGCTTTTACTTACAGCCGGCATGGCACATAGAAGAAAATGAGTTTTCTCCAAAGAAACCTTGTGCTTCCAGTTCCTAGTTGGAAGCTCACCCTGCTCTGCTCTTACCAAACGTGAAAGTCAATGTGAGCACTAGCCTCGAAGTAAGGCCCTGATTATCCCAGCAAAACAGGTGGCGTGCAGCAGCTCCATGAGGCCTTCATCGCTGTTCTGCTTTAGTTTCACGGTAGTAAGCTTTCCAAGACTCCTAGGGACTTTGCTTAAGAAACCGTTTCGGTACCAGAACACTGCGTAGACAGTAAGCTCTGGTCCTGCGTGTATGCTGCGTGTCAACCTAGAAATTGGAGACTGATGGCATAAAGCTTCTTTTCCCATTATGAAAGCTCCGTTCATGCGGCCTCGAAGCTACCTGAAAAGCATGGTTGTTGCCGGGGTTTTCCTCACTGCCGGCATGGTTCTGAGAAGAAAATGAGTTTTCTCCTAAGAAACCTTGGGTTTCCAGTTCCTTGTTGGAAGCTCACCCTGCTCTGCTCTATACCTAATGTGAAAGTCAACGTGAGCCCAAGCTTCGAAGTAAGGCCCTGATTATCCTTGCAAAACGAGAGGCGTGCAGCAGCTCCATGAGGCCTTCATCGTTGTTCTGCTTTAGTTTGAAGGTAGTAAGCTTTGCAACACTCCTAGGGGACTTGCTTCAGCACCCGTTTCAGTACCAGAACACTGCGTAGAACCAGGAAGCTCTGCTCCTGCGTGTATGCTGCGTGTCAACCTAGAAATTAGAGACCGATGGCACAATGCTAGTTTTCCCATTATGAAAGCTCCGTTGATGCGGCCCCGAAGCTACCTGAAAAGCACTGTTGTTACCGTGCTTTTACTTACAGCCGGCATGGTTCATAGAAGAAAATGAGTTTTCTCGAAAGAAACCTTGTGCTTCCAGTTCCTAGTTGGAAGCTCACCCTGCTCTGCTCTATACCAAACGTGAAAGTCAATGTGAACACTAGCCTCGAAGTAAGGCCCTGATTATCCTGGCAAAACGGGAGGCGTGCAGCAGCTCCATGAGGCCTTCATCGCTGTTCTGCTTTAGTTTCACGGTAGTAAGCTTTCCAAGACTCCTAGGGACTTTGCTTAAGCAACCGTTTCGGTACCAGAACACTGCGTAGAGACAGTAAGCTCTGCTCCTGCGTGTATGCTGCGTGTCAACCTCGAAATTGGAGACTGATGGCATAAGGCTTCTTTTCCCATTATGAAAGCTCCGTTCATGCGGCCTCAAAGCTACCTGAAAAGCATTGTTGTTGCCGGGGTTTTCCTCACTGCCGGCATGGTTTTGAGAAGAAAATGAGTTTTCTCCTAAGAAACCTTGGGTTTCCAGTTCCTTGTTGGAAGCTCACCCTGCTCTGCGCTATACCTAAAATGAAAGTCAACGTGAGCCCAAGCTTCGAAGTAAGGCCCTGATTATCCTTGCAAAACGAGAGGCGTGCAATAGCTCCATGAGGCCTTCATCGCTGTTCTGCTTTAGTTTCACGGTAGTAAGCTTTCCAAGACTCCTAGGGACTTTGCTTAAGCAACCGTTTCGGTACCAGAACACTGCGTAGAGACAGTAAGCTCTGGTCCTGCGTGTATGCTGCGTGTCAACCTAGAAATTGGAGACTGATGGCATAAAGCTTCTTTTCCCATTATGAAAGCTCCGTTCATGCGGCCTCGAAGCTACCTGAAAAGCATGGTTGTTGCCGGGGTTTTCCTCACTGCCGGCATGGTTCTGAGAAGAAAATGAGTTTTCTCCTAAGAAACCTTGGGTTTCCAGTTCCTTGTTGGAAGCTCACCCTGCTCTGCGCTATACCTAAAATGAAAGTCAACGTGAGCCCAAGCTTCGAAGTAAGGCCCTGATTATCCTTGCAAAACGAGAGGCGTGCAGCAGCTCCATGAGGCCTTCATCGTTGTTCTGCTTTAGTTTCAAGGTAGTAAGCTTTGCAACACTCCTAGGGGCCTTGCTTCAGCACCCGTTTCAGTCAGAACACTGCGTAGAACCAGAAGCTCTGCTCCTGCGTGTATGCTGCGTGTCAACCTAGAAATTAGAGACTGATGGCCCAAGGCTTCTTTTCCCATTTTGAAAGCTCCATTCATGCGGCCCCGAAGCTACCTGAAAAGCACTGTTGTTACCGTGCTTTTACTTACAGCCGGCATGGTTCATAGAAGAAAATGAGTTTTCTCCAAAGAAACCTTGTGCTTCCAGTTCCTAGTTGGAAGCTCACCCTGCTCTGCTCTAGACAAACGTGAAAGTCAATGTGAGCACTAGCCTCGAAGTAAGACCCTGATTATCCTGGCAAAACGGGAGGCGTGCAGCAGCTCCATGAGGCCTTCATCGCTGTTCTGCTTTAGTTTCACGGTAGTAAGCTTTCCAAGACTCCTAGGGACTTTGCTTAAGCAACCGTTTCGGTACCAGAACACTGCGTAGACAGTAAGCTCTGGTCCTGCGTGTATGCTGCGTGTCAACCTAGAAATTGGAGACTGATGGCATAAAGCTTCTTTTCCCATTATGAAAGCTCCGTTCATGCGGCCTCGAAGCTACCTGAAAAGCATGGTTGTTGCCGGGGTTTTCCTCACTGCCGGCATGGTTGTGAGAAGAAAATGAGTTTTCTCCTAAGAAACCTTGGGTTTCCAGTTCCTTGTTGGAAGCTCACCCTGCTCTGCTCTATACCTAATGTGAAAGTCAACGTGAGCCCAAGCTTCGAAGTAAGGCCCTGATTATCCTTGCAAAACGAGAGGCGTGCAGCAGCTCCATGAGGCCTTCATCGTTGTTCTGCTTTAGTTTCAAGGTAGTAAGCTTTGCAACACTCCTAGGGGACTTGCTTCAGCACCCGTTTCAGTACCAGAACACTGCGTAGAACCAGAAAGCTCTGCTCCTGCGTGTATGCTTCGTGTCAACCTAGAAATTAGAGACCGATGGCACAAGGCTAGTTTTCCCATTATGAAAGCTCCGTTGATGCGGCCCCGAAGCTACCTGAAAAGCACTGTTGTTACCGTGCTTTTACTTACAGCCGGCATGGTTCATAGAAGAAAATGAGTTTTCTCGAAAGAAACCTTGTGCTTCCAGTTCCTAGTTGGAAGCTCACCCTGCTCTGCTCTATACCAAACGTGAAAGTCAATGTGAACACTAGCCTCGAAGTAAGGCCCTGATTATCCTGGCAAAACGGGAGGCGTGCAGCAGCTCCATGAGGCCTTCCTCGCTGTTCTGCTTTAGTTTCACGGTAGTAAGCTTTCCAAGACTCCTAGGGGCCTTGCTTCAGCACCCGTTTCAGTCAGAACACTGCGTAGAACCAGGAAGCTCTGCTCCTTCGTGTATGCTGCGTGTCAACCTTGAAATTAGAGACTGATGGCACAAGGCTTCTTTTCCCATTTTGAAAGCTCCATTCATGCGGCCCCGAAGCTACCTGAAAAGCACTGTTGTTACCGTGCTTTTACTTACAGCCAGCATGGCTCATAGAAGAAAATGAGTTTTCTCCAAAGAAACCTTGTGCTTCCAGTTCCTAGTTGGAAGCTCACCCTGCTCTGCTCTATACCAAACGTGAAAGTCAATGTGAGCACTAGCCTCGAAGTAAGGCCCTGATTATGCTGGCAAAACGGGAGGCGTGCAGCTGCTCCATGAGGCCTTCATCGCTGTTCTGCTTTAGTTTCACGGTAGTAAGCTTTCCAAGACTCCTAGGGACTTTGCTTAAGCAACCGTTTCGGTACCAGAACACTGCGTAGACAGTAAGCTCTGGTCCTGCGTGTATGCTGCGTGTCAACCTAGAAATTGGAGACTGATGGCATAAAGCTTCTTTTCCCATTATGAAAGCTCCGTTCATGCGGCCTCGAAGCTACCTGAAAAGCATGGTTGTTGCCGGGGTTTTCCTCACTGCCGGCATGGTTCTGAGAAGAAAATGAGTTTTCTCCTAAGAAACCTTGGGTTTCCAGTTCCTTGTTGGAAGCTCACCCTGCTCTGCGCTATACCTAAAATGAAAGTCAACGTGAGCCCAAGCTTCGAAGTAAGGCCCTGATTATCCTTGCAAAACGAGAGGCGTGCAGCAGCTCCATGAGGCCTTCATCGTTGTTCTGCTTTAGTTTCAAGGTAGTAAGCTTTGCAACACTCATAGGGGACTTGCTTCAGCACCCGTTTCAGTACCAGAACACTGCGTAGAACCAGGAAGCTCTGCTCCTGCGTGTATGCTGCGTGTCAACCTAGAAATTAGAGACCGATGGCACAAGGCTACTTTTCCCATTATGAAAGCTCCGTTCATGCGGCCTCAAAGCTACCTGAAAAGCATTGTTGTTGCCGGGGTTTTCCTCACTGCCGGCATGGTTTTGAGAAGAAAATGAGTTTTCTCCTAAGAAACCTAGGGTTTCCAGTTCCTTGTTGGAAGCTCACCCTGCTCTGCGCTATACCTAAAATGAAAGTCAACGTGAGCCCAAGCTTCGAAGTAAGGCCCTGATTATCCTTGCAAAACGAGAGGCGTGCAGCAGCTCCATGAGGCCTTCATCGTTGTTCTGCTTTAGTTTCAAGGTAGTAAGCTTTTCAACACTCCTAGGAGCCTTGCTTCAGCACCCGTTTCAGTACCAGATCACTGCGTAGAACCAGGAAGCTCTGGTCCTGCGTGTATGCTGCGTGTCAACCTAGAAATTGGAGACTGATGGCATAAAGCTTCTTTTCCCATTATGAAAGCTCCGTTCATGCGGCCTTGAAGCTACCTGAAAAGCATGGTTGTTGCCGGGGTTTTCCTCACTGCCGGCATGGTTCTGAGAAGAAAATGAGTTTTCTCCTAAGAAACCTTGGGTTTCCAGTTCCTTGTTGGAAGCTCACCCTGCTCTGCGCTATACCTAAAATGAAAGTCAACGTGAGCCCAAGCTTCGAAGTAAGGCCCTGATTATCCTTGCAAAACGAGAGGCGTGCAGCAGCTCCATGAGGCCTTCATCGTTGTTCTGCTTTAGTTTCAAGGTAGTAAGCTTTGCAACACTCCTAGGGGACTTGCTTCAGCACCCGTTTCAGTACCAGAACACTGCCTAGAACCAGAAAGCTCTGCTCCTGCGTGTATGCTGCGTGTCAACCTAGAAATTAGAGACCGATGGCACAAGGCTAGTTTTCCCATTATGAAAGCTCCGTTGATGCGGCCCCGAAGCTACCTGAAAAGCACTGTTGTTACCGTGCTTTTACTTATAGCCGGCATGGTTCATAGAAGAAAAAGAGTTTTCTCGAAAGAAACCTTGTGCTTCCAGTTCCTAGTTGGAAGCTCACCCTGCTCTGCTCTATACCAAACGTGAAAGTCAATGTGAGCACTAGCCTCGAAGTAAGGCCCTGAATTTGCTGGCAAAACGGGAGGCGTGCAGCAGCTCCATGAGGCCTTCATCGCTGTTCTGCTTTAGTTTCACGGTAGTAAGCTTTCCAAGACTCCTAGGGACTTTGCTTAAGCAACCGTTTCGGTACCAGAACACTGCGTAGAGACAGTAAGCTCTGCTCCTGCGTGTATGCTGCGTGTCAACCTAGAAATTGGAGACTGATGGCATAAGGCTTCTTTTCCCATTATGAAAGCTCCGTTCATGCGGCCTCGAAGCTACCTGAAAAGCATTGTTGTTGCCGGGGTTTTCCTCACTGCTGGCATGGTTCTGAGAAGAAAATGAGTTTTCTCCTAAGAAACCTTGGGTTTCCAGTTCCTTGTTGGAAGCTCACCCTGCTCTGCTCTATACCTAATGTGAAAGTCAACGTGAGCCCAATCTTCGAAGTAAGGCCCTGATTATCCTTGCAAAACGAGAGGCGTGCAGCAGCTCCATGAGGCCTTCATCGTTGTTCTGCTTTAGTTTCAAGGTAGTAAGCTTTTGAACACTCCTAGGGGCCTTGCTTCAGCACCCGTTTCAGTACCAGAACACTGCGTAGAACCAGGAAGCTCTGCTCCTGCGTGTATGCTGCGTGTCAACCTAGAAATTAGAGACCGATGGCACAAGGCTACTTTTCCCATTATGAAAGCTCCGTTGATGCGGCCCCGAAGCTACCTGAAAACCACTGTTGTTACCGTGCTTTTACTTACAGCCGGCATGGTTCATAGAAGAAAATGAGTTTTCTCGAAAGAAACCTTGTGCTTCCAGTTCCTAGTTGGAAGCTAACCCTGCTCTGCTCTATACCAAACGTGAAAGTCAATGTGAGCACTAGCCTCGAAGTAAGGCCCTGATTATCCTGGCAAAACGGGAGGCGTGCAGCAGCTCCATGAGGCCTTCATCGCTGTTCTGCTTTAGTTTCACGGTAGTAAGCTTTCCAAGACTCCTAGGGACTTTGCTTAAGCAACCGTTTCGGTACCAGAACACTGCGTAGAGACAGTAAGCTCTGGTCCTGCGTGTATGCTGCGTGTCAACCTAGAAATTGGAGACTGATGGCACAAGGCTTGTTTTCCCATTTTGAAAGCTCCATTCATGCGGCCCCGAAGCTACCTGAAAAGCACTGTTGTTACCGTGCTTTTACTTACAGCCGGCATGGCACATAGAAGAAAATGAGTTTTCTCCAAAGAAACCTTGTGCTTCCAGTTCCTAGTTGGAAGCTCACCCTGCTCTGCTCTATACCAAACGTGAAAGTCAATGTGAGCACTAGCCTCCAAGTAAGGCCCTGATTATCCTGGCAAAACAGGTGGCGTGCAGCAGCTCCATGAGGCCTTCATCGCTGTTCTGCTTTAGTTTCACGGTAGTAAGCTTTCCAAGACTCCTAGGGACTTTGCTTAAGCAACCGTTTCGGTACCAGAACACTGCGTAGAGACAGTAAGCTCTGGTCCTGCGTGTATGCTGCGTGTCAACCTAGAAATTGGAGACTGATGGCATAAGGCTTCTTTTCCCATTATGAAAGCTCCGTTCATGCGGCCTCGAAGCTACCTGAAAAGCATGGTTGTTGCCGGGGTTTTCCTCACTGCCGGCATGGTTCTGAGAAGAAAATGAGTTTTCTCCTAAGAAACCTGGGATTTCCAGTTCCTTGTTGGAAGCTCACCCTGCTCTGCGCTATACCTAAAATGAAAGTCAACGTGAGGCCAAGCTTCGAAGTAAGGCCCTGATTATCCTTGCAAAACGAGAGGCGTGCAGCAGCTCCATGAGGCCTTCATCGTTGTTCTGCTTTAGTTTCAAGGTAGTAAGCTTTTCAACACTCCTAGGGGCCTTGCTTCAGCACCCGTTTCAGTAACAGAACACTGCGTAGAACCAGGAAGCTCTGCTCCTGCGTGTATGCTGCGTGTCAACCTAGAAATTAGAGACCGATGGCACAAGGCTAGTTTTCCCATTATGAAAGCTCCGTTGATGCGGCCCCGAAGCTACCTGAAAAGCACTGTTGTTACCGTGCTTTTACTTACAGCCGGCATGGTTCATAGAAGAAAATGAGTTTTCTCGAAAGAAACCTTGTGCTTCCAGTTCCTAGTTGGAAGCTAACCCTGCTCTGCTCTATACCAAACGTGAAAGTCAATGTGAACACTAGCCTCGAAGTAAGGCCCTGATTATCCTGGCAAAACGGGAGGCGTGCAGCAGCTCCATGAGGCCTTCATCGCTGTTCTGCTTTAGTTTCACGGTAGTAAGCTTTCCAAGACTCCTAGGGACTTTGCTTAAGCAACTCTTTCGGTACCAGAACACTGCGTAGAGACAGTAAGCTCTGGTCCTGCGTGTATGCTGCGAGTCAACCTAGAAATTGGAGACATATGGCATAAGGCTTCTTTTCCCATTATGAAAGCTCCGTTCATGCGGCCTCGAAGCTACCTGAAAAGCATTGTTGTTGCCGGGGTTTTCCTCACTGCCGGCATGGTTCTGAGAAGAAAATGAGTTTTCTGGAAAGAAACCTTGTGCTTCCAGTTCCTAGTTGGAAGCTCACCCTGCTCTGCTCTATACCTAAAGTGAAAGTCAACGTGAGCCCAAGCTTCGAAGTAAGGCCCTGATTATCCTTGCAAAACGAGAGGCGTGCAGCAGCTCCATGAGGCCTTCATCGTTGTTCTGCTTTAGTTTCAAGGTAGTAAGCTTTTCAACACTCCTAGGGGCCTTGCTTCAGCACCCGTTTCAGTCAGAACACTGCGTAGAACCAGGAAGCTCTGCTCCTGCGTGTATGCTGCGTGTCAACCTAGAAATTAGAGACTGATGGCACAAGGCTTCTTTTCCCATTTTGAAAGCTCCATTCATGCGGCCCCGAAGCTACCTGAAAAGCACTGTTGTTACCGTGCTTTTACTTACAGCCGGCATGGTTCATAGAAGAAAATGAGATTTCTCGAAAGAAACCTTGTGCTTCCAGTTCCTAGTTGGAAGCTCACCCTGCTCTGCTCTATACCAAACGTGAAAGTCAATGTGAGCACTAGCCTCGAAGTAAGGCCCTGATTATCCTGGCAAAACGGGAGGCGTGCAGCAGCTCCATGAGGCCTTCATCGCTGTTCTGCTTTAGTTTCACGGTAGTAAGCTTTCCAAGACTCCTAGGGACTTTGCTTATGCAACCGTTTCGGTACCAGAACACTGCGTAGAGACAGTAAGCTCTGGTCCTGCGTGTATGCTGCGTGTCAACCTAGAAATTGGAGACTGATGGCATAAGGCTTCTTTTCCCATTATGAAAGCTCCGTTCATGCGGCCTCGAAGCTACCTGAAAAGCATTGTTGTTGCCGGGGTTTTCCTCACTGCTGGCATGGTTCTGAGAAGAAAATGAGTTTTCTCCTAAGAAACCTTGGGTTTCCAGTTCCTTGTTGGAAGCTCACCCTGCTCTGCTCTATACCTAATGTGAAAGTCAACGTGAGCCCAAGCTTCGAAGTAAGGCCCTGATTATCCTTGCAAAACGAGAGGCGTGCAGCAGCTCCATGAGGCCTTCATCGTTGTTCTGCTTTAGTTTCAAGGTAGTAAGCTTTTCAACACTCCTAGGGGCCTTGCTTCAGCACCCGTTTCAGTACCAGAACACTGCGTAGAACCAGGAAGCTCTGCTCCTGCGTGTATGCTGCGTGTCAACCTAGAAATTAGAGACCGATGGCACAAGGCTACTTTTCCCATTATGAAAGCTCCGTTGATGCGGCCCCGAAGCTACCTGAAAAGCACTGTTGTTACCGTGCTTTTACTTACAGCCGGCATGGTTCATAGAAGAAAATGAGTTTTCTCGAAAGAAACCTTGTGCTTCCAGTTCCTAGTTGGAAGCTCACCCTGCTCTGCTCTATACCAAACGTGAAAGTCAATGTGAGCACTAGCCTCGAAGTAAGGCCCTGATTATCCTGGCAAAACGGGAGGCGTGCAGCAGCTCCATGAGGCCTTCATCGCTGTTCTGCTTTAGTTTCACGGTAGTAAGCTTTCCAAGACTCCTAGGGACTTTGCTTAAGCAACCGTTTCGGTACCAGAACACTGCGTACAGACAGTAAGCTCTGGTCCTGCGTGTATGCTGCGTGTCAACCTAGAAATTGGAGACTGATGGCATAAGGCTTCTTTTCCCATTATGAAAGCTCCGTTCATGCGGCCTCGAAGCTACCTGAAAAGCATTGTTGTTGCCGGGGTTTTCCTCACTGCCGGCATGGTTCTGAGAAGAAAATGAGTTTTCTCCTAAGAAACCTTGGGTTTCCAGTTCCTTGTTGGAAGCTCACCCTGCTCTGCGCTATACCTAAAATGAAAGTCAACGTGAGCCCAAGCTTCGAAGTAAGGCCCTGATTATCCTTGCAAAACGAGAGGCGTGCAGCAGCTCCATGAGGCCTTCATCGTTGTTCTGCTTTAGTTTCAAGGTAGTAAGCTTTTCAACACTCCTAGGGGCCTTGCTTCAGCACCCGTTTCAGTACCAGAACACTGCGTAGAACCAGGAAGCTCTGCTCCTGCGTGTATGCTGCGTGTCAACCTAGAAATTAGAGACTGATGGCACAAGGCTTCTTTTCCCATTTTGAAAGCTCCATTCATGCGGCCCCGAAGCTACCTGAAAAGCACTGTTGTTACCGTGCTTTTACTTACAGCCGGCATGGCACATAGAAGAAAATGAGTTTTCTCCAAAGAAACCTTGTGCTTCCAGTTCCTAGTTGGAAGCTCACCCTGCTCTGCTCTATACCAAACGTGAAAGTCAATGTGAGCACTAGCCTCCAAGTAAGGCCCTGATTATCCTGGCAAAACAGGTGGCGTGCAGCAGCTCCATGAGGCCTTCATCGCTGTTCTGCTTTAGTTTCACGGTAGTAAGCTTTCCAAGACTCCTAGGGACTTTGCTTAAGCAACCGTTTCGGTACCAGAACACTGCGTAGAGACAGTAAGCTCTGGTCCTGCGTGTATGCTGCGTGTCAACCTAGAAATTGGAGACTGATGGCATAAGGCTTCTTTTCCCATTATGAAAGCTCCGTTCATGCGGCCTCGAAGCTACCTGAAAAGCATGGTTGTTGCCGGGGTTTTCCTCACTGCCGGCATGGTTCTGAGAAGAAAATGAGTTTTCTCCTAAGAAACCTGGGATTTCCAGTTCCTTGTTGGAAGCTCACCCTGCTCTGCGCTATACCTAAAATGAAAGTCAACGTGAGGCCAAGCTTCGAAGTAAGGCCCTGATTATCCTTGCAAAACGAGAGGCGTGCAGCAGCTCCATGAGGCCTTCATCGTTGTTCTGCTTTAGTTTCAAGGTAGTAAGCTTTGCAACACTCCTAGGGGACTTGCTTCAGCACCCGTTTCAGTACCAGAACACTGCGTAGAACCAGAAAGCTCTGCTCCTGCGTGTATGCTGCGTGTCAACCTAGAAATTAGAGACCGATGGCACAAGGCTAGTTTTCCCATTATGAAAGCTCCGTTGATGCGGCCCCGAAGCTACCTGAAAAGCACTGTTGTTACCGTGCTTTTACTTATAGCCGGCATGGTTCATAGAAGAAAAAGAGTTTTCTCGAAAGAAACCTTGTGCTTCCAGTTCCTAGTTGGAAGCTCACCCTGCTCTGCTCTATACCAAACGTGAAAGTCAATGTGAGCACTAGCCTCGAAGTAAGGCCCTGAATTTGCTGGCAAAACGGGAGGCGTGCAGCAGCTCCATGAGGCCTTCATCGCTGTTCTGCTTTAGTTTCACGGTAGTAAGCTTTCCAAGACTCCTAGGGACTTTGCTTAAGCAACCGTTTCGGTACCAGAACACTGCGTAGAGACAGTAAGCTCTGCTCCTGCGTGTATGCTGCGTGTCAACCTAGAAATTGGAGACTGATGGCATAAGGCTTCTTTTCCCATTATGAAAGCTCCGTTCATGCGGCCTCGAAGCTACCTGAAAAGCATTGTTGTTGCCGGGGTTTTCCTCACTGCTGGCATGGTTCTGAGAAGAAAATGAGTTTTCTCCTAAGAAACCTTGGGTTTCCAGTTCCTTGTTGGAAGCTCACCCTGCTCTGCGCTATACCTAAAATGAAAGTCAACGTGAGCCCAAGCTTCGAAGTAAGGCCCTGATTATCCTTGCAAAATGAGAGGCGTGCAGCAGCTCCATGAGGCCTTCATCGTTGTTCTGCTTTAGTTTCAAGGTAGTAAGCTTTTCAACACTCCTAGGGGCCTTGCTTCAGCACCCGTTTCAGTACCAGAACACTGCGTAGAACCAGGAAGCTCTGGTCCTTCGTGTATGCTGCGTGTCAACCTAGAAATTAGAGACTGATGGCACAAGGCTTGTTTTCCCATTTTGAAAGCTCCATTCATGCGGCCCCGAAGCTACCTGAAAAGCACTGTTGTTACCGTGCTTTTACTTACAGCCGGCATGGCACATAGAAGAAAATGAGTTTTCTCCAAAGAAACCTTGTGCTTCCAGTTCCTAGTTGGAAGCTCACCCTGCTCTGCTCTATACCAAACGTGAAAGTCAATGTGAGCACTAGCCTCCAAGTAAGGCCCTGATTATCCTGGCAAAACAGGTGGCGTGCAGCAGCTCCATGAGGCCTTCATCGCTGTTCTGCTTTAGTTTCACGGTAGTAAGCTTTCCAAGACTCCTAGGGACTTTGCTTAAGCAACCGTTTCGGTACCAGAACACTGCGTAGAGACAGTAAGCTCTGGTCCTGCGTGTATGCTGCGTGTCAACCTAGAAATTGGAGACTGATGGCATAAGGCTTCTTTTCCCATTATGAAAGCTCCGTTCATGCGGCCTCGAAGCTACCTGAAAAGCATGGTTGTTGCCGGGGTTTTCCTCACTGCCGGCATGGTTCTGAGAAGAAAATGAGTTTTCTCCTAAGAAACCTGGGATTTCCAGTTCCTTGTTGGAAGCTCACCCTGCTCTGCGCTATACCTAAAATGAAAGTCAACGTGAGGCCAAGCTTCGAAGTAAGGCCCTGATTATCCTTGCAAAACGAGAGGCGTGCAGCAGCTCCATGAGGCCTTCATCGTTGTTCTGCTTTAGTTTCAAGGTAGTAAGCTTTTCAACACTCCTAGGGGCCTTGCTTCAGCACCCGTTTCAGTACCAGAACACTGCGTAGAACCAGGAAGCTCTGCTCCTGCGTGTATGCTGCGTGTCAACCTAGAAATTAGAGACCGATGGCACAAGGCTACTTTTCCCATTATGAAAGCTCCGTTGATGCGGCCCCGAAGCTACCTGAAAAGCACTGTTGTTACCGTGCTTTTACTTACAGCCGGCATGGTTCATAGAAGAAAATGAGTTTTCTCGAAAGAAACCTTGTGCTTCCAGTTCCTAGTTGGAAGCTCACCCTGCTCTGCTCTATACCAAACGTGAAAGTCAATGTGAGCACTAGCCTCGAAGTAAGGCCCTGATTATCCTGGCAAAACGGGAGGCGTGCAGCAGCTCCATGAGGCCTTCATCGCTGTTCTGCTTTAGTTTCACGGTAGTAAGCTTTCCAAGACTCCTAGGGACTTTGCTTAAGCAACCGTTTCGGTACCAGAACACTGCGTACAGACAGTAAGCTCTGGTCCTGCGTGTATGCTGCGTGTCAACCTAGAAATTGGAGACTGATGGCATAAGGCTTCTTTTCCCATTATGAAAGCTCCGTTCATGCGGCCTCGAAGGTACCTGAAAAGCATTGTTGTTGCCGGGGTTTTCCTCACTGCCGGCATGGTTCTGAGAAGAAAATGAGTTTTCTCCTAAGAAACCTTGGGTTTCCAGTTCCTTGTTGGAAGCTCACCCTGCTCTGCGCTATACCTAAAATGAAAGTCAACGTGAGCCCAAGCTTCGAAGTAAGGCCCTGATTATCCTTGCAAAACGAGAGGCGTGCAGCAGCTCCATGAGGCCTTCATCGTTGTTCTGCTTTAGTTTCAAGGTAGTAAGCTTTTCAACACTCCTAGGGGCCTTGCTTCAGCACCCGTTTCAGTACCAGAACACTGCGTAGAACCAGGAAGCTCTGCTCCTGCGTGTATGCTGCGTGTCAACCTAGAAATTAGAGACTGATGGCACAAGGCTTGTTTTCCCATTTTGAAAGCTCCATTCATGCGGCCCCGAAGCTACCTGAAAAGCACTGTTGTTACCGTGCTTTTACTTACAGCCGGCATGGCACATAGAAGAAAATGAGTTTTCTCCAAAGAAACCTTGTGCTTCCAGTTCCTAGTTGGAAGCTCACCCTGCTCTGCTCTATACCAAACGTGAAAGTCAATGTGAGCACTAGCCTCCAAGTAAGGCCCTGATTATCCTGGCAAAACAGGTGGCGTGCAGCAGCTCCATGAGGCCTTCATCGCTGTTCTGC
Organism: Eubalaena glacialis; assembly: GCF_028564815.1. Lineage (NCBI taxonomy): Eukaryota > Metazoa > Chordata > Mammalia > Artiodactyla > Balaenidae > Eubalaena > Eubalaena glacialis. The sequence goes on along the minus strand of NC_083721.1, from coordinate 136,350,438 downwards.
TTTAGTTTCACGGTAGTAAGCTTTCCAAGACTCCTAGGGACTTTGCTTAAGCAACCGTTTCGGTACCAGAACACTGCGTAGAGACAGTAAGCTCTGGTCCTGCGTGTATGCTGCGTGTCAACCTAGAAATTGGAGACTGATGGCATAAGGCTTCTTTTCCCATTATGAAAGCTCCGTTCATGCGGCCTCGAAGCTACCTGAAAAGCATGGTTGTTGCCGGGGTTTTCCTCACTGCCGGCATGGTTCTGAGAAGAAAATGAGTTTTCTCCTAAGAAACCTTGGGTTTCCAGTTCCTTGTTGGAAGCTCACCCTGCTCTGCTCTATACCTAATGTGAAAGTCAACGTGAGCCCAAGCTTCGAAGTAAGGCCCTGATTATCCTTGCAAAACGAGAGGCGTGCAGCAGCTCCATGAGGCCTTCATCGTTGTTCTGTTTTAGTTTCAAGGTAGTAAGCTTTTCAACACTCCTAGGGGCCTTGCTTCAGCACCCGTTTCAGTACCAGAACACTGCGTAGAACCAGGAAGCTCTGCTCCTGCGTGTATGCTGCGTGTCAACCTAGAAATTAGAGACCGATGGCACAAGGCTACTTTTCCCATTATGAAAGCTCCGTTGATGCGGCCCCGAAGCTACCTGAAAAGCACTGTTGTTACCGTGCTTTTACTTACAGCCGGCATGGTTCATAGAAGAAAATGAGTTTTCTCGAAAGAAACCTTGTGCTTCCAGTTCCTAGTTGGAAGCTCACCCTGCTCTGCTCTATACCAAACGTGAAAGTCAATGTGAGCACTAGCCTCGAAGTAAGGCCCTGATTATCCTGGCAAAACGGGAGGCGTGCAGCAGCTCCATGAGGCCTTCATCGCTGTTCTGCTTTAGTTTCACGGTAGTAAGCTTTCCAAGACTCCTAGGGACTTTGCTTAAGCAACCGTTTCGGTACCAGAACACTGCGTAGAGACAGTAAGCTCTGGTCCTGCGTGTATGCTGCGTGTCAACCTAGAAATTGGAGACTGATGGCATAAGGCTTCTTTTCCCATTATGAAAGCTCCGTTCATGCGGCCTCGAAGCTACCTGAAAAGCATTGTTGTTGCCGGGGTTTTCCTCACTGCCGGCATGGTTCTGAGAAGAAAATGAGTTTTCTCCTAAGAAACCTTGGGTTTCCAGTTCCTTGTTGGAAGCTCACCCTGCTCTGCGCTATACCTAAAATGAAAGTCAACGTGAGCCCAAGCTTCGAAGTAAGGCCCTGATTATCCTTGCAAAACGAGAGGCGTGCAGCAGCTCCATGAGGCCTTCATCGTTGTTCTGCTTTAGTTTCAAGGTAGTAAGCTTTTCAACACTCCTAGGGGCCTTGCTTCAGCACCCGTTTCAGTACCAGAACACTGCGTAGAACCAGGAAGCTCTGCTCCTGCGTGTATGCTGCGTGTCAACCTAGAAATTAGAGACTGATGGCACAAGGCTTGTTTTCCCATTTTGAAAGCTCCATTCATGCGGCCCCGAAGCTACCTGAAAAGCACTGTTGTTACCGTGCTTTTACTTACAGCCGGCATGGCACATAGAAGAAAATGAGTTTTCTCCAAAGAAACCTTGTGCTTCCAGTTCCTAGTTGGAAGCTCACCCTGCTCTGCTCTATACCAAACGTGAAAGTCAATGTGAGCACTAGCCTCCAAGTAAGGCCCTGATTATGCTGGCAAAACGGGAGGCGTGCAGCAGCTCCATGAGGCCTTCATCGCTGTTCTGCTTTAGTTTCACGGTAGTAAGCTTTCCAAGACTCCTAGGGACTTTGCTTAAGCAACCGTTTCGGTACCAGAACACTGCGTAGACAGTAAGCTCTGGTCCTGCGTGTATGCTGCGTGTCAACCTAGAAATTGGAGACTGATGGCATAAGGCTTCTTTTCCCATTATGAAAGCTCCGTTCATGCGGCCTCGAAGGTACCTGAAAAGCATTGTTGTTGCCGGGGTTTTCCTCACTGCCGGCATGGTTCTGAGAAGAAAATGAGTTTTCTCCTAAGAAACCTTGGGTTTCCAGTTCCTTGTTGGAAGCTCACCCTGCTCTGCGCTATACCTAAAATGAAAGTCAACGTGAGCCCAAGCTTCGAAGTAAGGCCCTGATTATCCTTGCAAAACGAGAGGCGTGCAGCAGCTCCATGAGGCCTTCATCGTTGTTCTGCTTTAGTTTCAAGGTAGTAAGCTTTTCAACACTCCTAGGGGCCTTGCTTCAGCACCCGTTTCAGTACCAGAACACTGCGTAGAACCAGGAAGCTCTGCTCCTGCGTGTATGCTGCGTGTCAACCTAGAAATTAGAGACTGATGGCACAAGGCTTCTTTTCCCATTTTGAAAGCTCCATTCATGCGGCCCCGAAGCTACCTGAAAAGCACTGTTGTTACCGTGCTTTTACTTACAGCCGGCATGGCACATAGAAGAAAATGAGTTTTCTCCAAAGAAACCTTGTGCTTCCAGTTCCTAGTTGGAAGCTCACCCTGCTCTGCTCTATACCAAACGTGAAAGTCAATGTGAGCACTAGCCTCCAAGTAAGGCCCTGATTATCCTGGCAAAACAGGTGGCGTGCAGCAGCTCCATGAGGCCTTCATCGCTGTTCTGCTTTAGTTTCACGGTAGTAAGCTTTCCAAGACTCCTAGGGACTTTGCTTAAGCAACCGTTTCGGTACCAGAACACTGCGTAGAGACAGTAAGCTCTGGTCCTGCGTGTATGCTGCGTGTCAACCTAGAAATTGGAGACTGATGGCATAAGGCTTCTTTTCCCATTATGAAAGCTCCGTTCATGCGGCCTCGAAGCTACCTGAAAAGCATGGTTGTTGCCGGGGTTTTCCTCACTGCCGGCATGGTTCTGAGAAGAAAATGAGTTTTCTCCTAAGAAACCTGGGATTTCCAGTTCCTTGTTGGAAGCTCACCCTGCTCTGCGCTATACCTAAAATGAAAGTCAACGTGAGGCCAAGCTTCGAAGTAAGGCCCTGATTATCCTTGCAAAACGAGAGGCGTGCAGCAGCTCCATGAGGCCTTCATCGTTGTTCTGCTTTAGTTTCAAGGTAGTAAGCTTTGCAACACTCCTAGGGGACTTGCTTCAGCACCCGTTTCAGTACCAGAACACTGCGTAGAACCAGAAAGCTCTGCTCCTGCGTGTATGCTGCGTGTCAACCTAGAAATTAGAGACCGATGGCACAAGGCTAGTTTTCCCATTATGAAAGCTCCGTTGATGCGGCCCCGAAGCTACCTGAAAAGCACTGTTGTTACCGTGCTTTTACTTATAGCCGGCATGGTTCATAGAAGAAAAAGAGTTTTCTCGAAAGAAACCTTGTGCTTCCAGTTCCTAGTTGGAAGCTCACCCTGCTCTGCTCTATACCAAACGTGAAAGTCAATGTGAGCACTAGCCTCGAAGTAAGGCCCTGAATTTGCTGGCAAAACGGGAGGCGTGCAGCAGCTCCATGAGGCCTTCATCGCTGTTCTGCTTTAGTTTCACGGTAGTAAGCTTTCCAAGACTCCTAGGGACTTTGCTTAAGCAACCGTTTCGGTACCAGAACACTGCGTAGAGACAGTAAGCTCTGCTCCTGCGTGTATGCTGCGTGTCAACCTAGAAATTGGAGACTGATGGCATAAGGCTTCTTTTCCCATTATGAAAGCTCCGTTCATGCGGCCTCGAAGCTACCTGAAAAGCATTGTTGTTGCCGGGGTTTTCCTCACTGCTGGCATGGTTCTGAGAAGAAAATGAGTTTTCTCCTAAGAAACCTTGGGTTTCCAGTTCCTTGTTGGAAGCTCACCCTGCTCTGCGCTATACCTAAAATGAAAGTCAACGTGAGCCCAAGCTTCGAAGTAAGGCCCTGATTATCCTTGCAAAATGAGAGGCGTGCAGCAGCTCCATGAGGCCTTCATCGTTGTTCTGCTTTAGTTTCAAGGTAGTAAGCTTTTCAACACTCCTAGGGGCCTTGCTTCAGCACCCGTTTCAGTACCAGAACACTGCGTAGAACCAGGAAGCTCTGGTCCTTCGTGTATGCTGCGTGTCAACCTAGAAATTAGAGACTGATGGCACAAGGCTTGTTTTCCCATTTTGAAAGCTCCATTCATGCGGCCCCGAAGCTACCTGAAAAGCACTGTTGTTACCGTGCTTTTACTTACAGCCGGCATGGCACATAGAAGAAAATGAGTTTTCTCCAAAGAAACCTTGTGCTTCCAGTTCCTAGTTGGAAGCTCACCCTGCTCTGCTCTATACCAAACGTGAAAGTCAATGTGAGCACTAGCCTCCAAGTAAGGCCCTGATTATCCTGGCAAAACAGGTGGCGTGCAGCAGCTCCATGAGGCCTTCATCGCTGTTCTGCTTTAGTTTCACGGTAGTAAGCTTTCCAAGACTCCTAGGGACTTTGCTTAAGCAACCGTTTCGGTACCAGAACACTGCGTAGAGACAGTAAGCTCTGGTCCTGCGTGTATGCTGCGTGTCAACCTAGAAATTGGAGACTGATGGCATAAGGCTTCTTTTCCCATTATGAAAGCTCCGTTCATGCGGCCTCGAAGCTACCTGAAAAGCATGGTTGTTGCCGGGGTTTTCCTCACTGCCGGCATGGTTCTGAGAAGAAAATGAGTTTTCTCCTAAGAAACCTGGGATTTCCAGTTCCTTGTTGGAAGCTCACCCTGCTCTGCGCTATACCTAAAATGAAAGTCAACGTGAGGCCAAGCTTCGAAGTAAGGCCCTGATTATCCTTGCAAAACGAGAGGCGTGCAGCAGCTCCATGAGGCCTTCATCGTTGTTCTGCTTTAGTTTCAAGGTAGTAAGCTTTTCAACACTCCTAGGGGCCTTGCTTCAGCACCCGTTTCAGTACCAGAACACTGCGTAGAACCAGGAAGCTCTGCTCCTGCGTGTATGCTGCGTGTCAACCTAGAAATTAGAGACCGATGGCACAAGGCTACTTTTCCCATTATGAAAGCTCCGTTGATGCGGCCCCGAAGCTACCTGAAAAGCACTGTTGTTACCGTGCTTTTACTTACAGCCGGCATGGTTCATAGAAGAAAATGAGTTTTCTCGAAAGAAACCTTGTGCTTCCAGTTCCTAGTTGGAAGCTCACCCTGCTCTGCTCTATACCAAACGTGAAAGTCAATGTGAGCACTAGCCTCGAAGTAAGGCCCTGATTATCCTGGCAAAACGGGAGGCGTGCAGCAGCTCCATGAGGCCTTCATCGCTGTTCTGCTTTAGTTTCACGGTAGTAAGCTTTCCAAGACTCCTAGGGACTTTGCTTAAGCAACCGTTTCGGTACCAGAACACTGCGTACAGACAGTAAGCTCTGGTCCTGCGTGTATGCTGCGTGTCAACCTAGAAATTGGAGACTGATGGCATAAGGCTTCTTTTCCCATTATGAAAGCTCCGTTCATGCGGCCTCGAAGGTACCTGAAAAGCATTGTTGTTGCCGGGGTTTTCCTCACTGCCGGCATGGTTCTGAGAAGAAAATGAGTTTTCTCCTAAGAAACCTTGGGTTTCCAGTTCCTTGTTGGAAGCTCACCCTGCTCTGCGCTATACCTAAAATGAAAGTCAACGTGAGCCCAAGCTTCGAAGTAAGGCCCTGATTATCCTTGCAAAACGAGAGGCGTGCAGCAGCTCCATGAGGCCTTCATCGTTGTTCTGCTTTAGTTTCAAGGTAGTAAGCTTTTCAACACTCCTAGGGGCCTTGCTTCAGCACCCGTTTCAGTACCAGAACACTGCGTAGAACCAGGAAGCTCTGCTCCTGCGTGTATGCTGCGTGTCAACCTAGAAATTAGAGACTGATGGCACAAGGCTTGTTTTCCCATTTTGAAAGCTCCATTCATGCGGCCCCGAAGCTACCTGAAAAGCACTGTTGTTACCGTGCTTTTACTTACAGCCGGCATGGCACATAGAAGAAAATGAGTTTTCTCCAAAGAAACCTTGTGCTTCCAGTTCCTAGTTGGAAGCTCACCCTGCTCTGCTCTATACCAAACGTGAAAGTCAATGTGAGCACTAGCCTCCAAGTAAGGCCCTGATTATCCTGGCAAAACAGGTGGCGTGCAGCAGCTCCATGAGGCCTTCATCGCTGTTCTGCTTTAGTTTCACGGTAGTAAGCTTTCCAAGACTCCTAGGGACTTTGCTTAAGCAACCGTTTCGGTACCAGAACACTGCGTAGAGACAGTAAGCTCTGGTCCTGCGTGTATGCTGCGTGTCAACCTAGAAATTGGAGACTGATGGCATAAGGCTTCTTTTCCCATTATGAAAGCTCCGTTCATGCGGCCTCGAAGCTACCTGAAAAGCATGGTTGTTGCCGGGGTTTTCCTCACTGCCGGCATGGTTCTGAGAAGAAAATGAGTTTTCTCCTAAGAAACCTTGGGTTTCCAGTTCCTTGTTGGAAGCTCACCCTGCTCTGCTCTATACCTAATGTGAAAGTCAACGTGAGCCCAAGCTTCGAAGTAAGGCCCTGATTATCCTTGCAAAACGAGAGGCGTGCAGCAGCTCCATGAGGCCTTCATCGTTGTTCTGTTTTAGTTTCAAGGTAGTAAGCTTTTCAACACTCCTAGGGGCCTTGCTTCAGCACCCGTTTCAGTACCAGAACACTGCGTAGAACCAGGAAGCTCTGCTCCTGCGTGTATGCTGCGTGTCAACCTAGAAATTAGAGACCGATGGCACAAGGCTACTTTTCCCATTATGAAAGCTCCGTTGATGCGGCCCCGAAGCTACCTGAAAAGCACTGTTGTTACCGTGCTTTTACTTACAGCCGGCATGGTTCATAGAAGAAAATGAGTTTTCTCGAAAGAAACCTTGTGCTTCCAGTTCCTAGTTGGAAGCTCACCCTGCTCTGCTCTATACCAAACGTGAAAGTCAATGTGAGCACTAGCCTCGAAGTAAGGCCCTGATTATCCTGGCAAAACGGGAGGCGTGCAGCAGCTCCATGAGGCCTTCATCGCTGTTCTGCTTTAGTTTCACGGTAGTAAGCTTTCCAAGACTCCTAGGGACTTTGCTTAAGCAACCGTTTCGGTACCAGAACACTGCGTAGAGACAGTAAGCTCTGGTCCTGCGTGTATGCTGCGTGTCAACCTAGAAATTGGAGACTGATGGCATAAGGCTTCTTTTCCCATTATGAAAGCTCCGTTCATGCGGCCTCGAAGCTACCTGAAAAGCATTGTTGTTGCCGGGGTTTTCCTCACTGCCGGCATGGTTCTGAGAAGAAAATGAGTTTTCTCCTAAGAAACCTTGGGTTTCCAGTTCCTTGTTGGAAGCTCACCCTGCTCTGCGCTATACCTAAAATGAAAGTCAACGTGAGCCCAAGCTTCGAAGTAAGGCCCTGATTATCCTTGCAAAACGAGAGGCGTGCAGCAGCTCCATGAGGCCTTCATCGTTGTTCTGCTTTAGTTTCAAGGTAGTAAGCTTTTCAACACTCCTAGGGGCCTTGCTTCAGCACCCGTTTCAGTACCAGAACACTGCGTAGAACCAGGAAGCTCTGCTCCTGCGTGTATGCTGCGTGTCAACCTAGAAATTAGAGACTGATGGCACAAGGCTTGTTTTCCCATTTTGAAAGCTCCATTCATGCGGCCCCGAAGCTACCTGAAAAGCACTGTTGTTACCGTGCTTTTACTTACAGCCGGCATGGCACATAGAAGAAAATGAGTTTTCTCCAAAGAAACCTTGTGCTTCCAGTTCCTAGTTGGAAGCTCACCCTGCTCTGCTCTATACCAAACGTGAAAGTCAATGTGAGCACTAGCCTCCAAGTAAGGCCCTGATTATGCTGGCAAAACGGGAGGCGTGCAGCAGCTCCATGAGGCCTTCATCGCTGTTCTGCTTTAGTTTCACGGTAGTAAGCTTTCCAAGACTCCTAGGGACTTTGCTTAAGCAACCGTTTCGGTACCAGAACACTGCGTAGACAGTAAGCTCTGGTCCTGCGTGTATGCTGCGTGTCAACCTAGAAATTGGAGACTGATGGCATAAAGCTTCTTTTCCCATTATGAAAGCTCCGTTCATGCGGCCTCGAAGCTACCTGAAAAGCATGGTTGTTGCCGGGGTTTTCCTCACTGCCGGCATGGTTCTGAGAAGAAAATGAGTTTTCTCCTAAGAAACCTTGGGTTTCCAGTTCCTTGTTGGAAGCTCACCCTGCTCTGCTCTATACCTAATGTGAAAGTCAACGTGAGCCCAAGCTTCGAAGTAAGGCCCTGATTATCCTTGCAAAACGAGAGGCGTGCAGCAGCTCCATGAGGCCTTCATCGTTGTTCTGCTTTAGTTTGAAGGTAGTAAGCTTTGCAACACTCCTAGGGGCCTTGCTTCAGCACCCGTTTCAGTACCAGAACACTGCGTAGAACCAGGAAGCTCTGCTCCTGCGTGTATGCTGCGTGTCAACCTAGAAATTAGAGACTGATGGCACAAGGCTTGTTTTCCCATTTTGAAAGCTCCATTCATGCGGCCCCGAAGCTACCTGAAAAGCACTGTTGTTACCGTGCTTTTACTTACAGCCGGCATGGCACATAGAAGAAAATGAGTTTTCTCCAAAGAAACCTTGTGCTTCCAGTTCCTAGTTGGAAGCTCACCCTGCTCTGCTCTATACCAAACGTGAAAGTCAATGTGAGCACTAGCCTCCAAGTAAGGCCCTGATTATCCTGGCAAAACAGGTGGCGTGCAGCAGCTCCATGAGGCCTTCATCGCTGTTCTGCTTTAGTTTCACGGTAGTAAGCTTTCCAAGACTCCTAGGGACTTTGCTTAAGCAACCGTTTCGGTACCAGAACACTGCGTAGAGACAGTAAGCTCTGGTCCTGCGTGTATGCTGCGTGTCAACCTAGAAATTGGAGACTGATGGCATAAGGCTTCTTTTCCCATTATGAAAGCTCCGTTCATGCGGCCTCGAAGCTACCTGAAAAGCATGGTTGTTGCCGGGGTTTTCCTCACTGCCGGCATGGTTCTGAGAAGAAAATGAGTTTTCTCCTAAGAAACCTTGGGTTTCCAGTTCCTTGTTGGAAGCTCACCCTGCTCTGCTCTATACCTAATGTGAAAGTCAACGTGAGCCCAAGCTTCGAAGTAAGGCCCTGATTATCCTTGCAAAACGAGAGGCGTGCAGCAGCTCCATGAGGCCTTCATCGTTGTTCTGTTTTAGTTTCAAGGTAGTAAGCTTTTCAACACTCCTAGGGGCCTTGCTTCAGCACCCGTTTCAGTACCAGAACACTGCGTAGAACCAGGAAGCTCTGCTCCTGCGTGTATGCTGCGTGTCAACCTAGAAATTAGAGACCGATGGCACAAGGCTACTTTTCCCATTATGAAAGCTCCGTTGATGCGGCCCCGAAGCTACCTGAAAAGCACTGTTGTTACCGTGCTTTTACTTACAGCCGGCATGGTTCATAGAAGAAAATGAGTTTTCTCGAAAGAAACCTTGTGCTTCCAGTTCCTAGTTGGAAGCTCACCCTGCTCTGCTCTATACCAAACGTGAAAGTCAATGTGAGCACTAGCCTCGAAGTAAGGCCCTGATTATCCTGGCAAAACGGGAGGCGTGCAGCAGCTCCATGAGGCCTTCATCGCTGTTCTGCTTTAGTTTCACGGTAGTAAGCTTTCCAAGACTCCTAGGGACTTTGCTTAAGCAACCGTTTCGGTACCAGAACACTGCGTAGAGACAGTAAGCTCTGGTCCTGCGTGTATGCTGCGTGTCAACCTAGAAATTGGAGACTGATGGCATAAGGCTTCTTTTCCCATTATGAAAGCTCCGTTCATGCGGCCTCGAAGCTACCTGAAAAGCATTGTTGTTGCCGGGGTTTTCCTCACTGCCGGCATGGTTCTGAGAAGAAAATGAGTTTTCTCCTAAGAAACCTTGGGTTTCCAGTTCCTTGTTGGAAGCTCACCCTGCTCTGCGCTATACCTAAAATGAAAGTCAACGTGAGCCCAAGCTTCGAAGTAAGGCCCTGATTATCCTTGCAAAACGAGAGGCGTGCAGCAGCTCCATGAGGCCTTCATCGTTGTTCTGCTTTAGTTTCAAGGTAGTAAGCTTTTCAACACTCCTAGGGGCCTTGCTTCAGCACCCGTTTCAGTACCAGAACACTGCGTAGAACCAGGAAGCTCTGCTCCTGCGTGTATGCTGCGTGTCAACCTAGAAATTAGAGACTGATGGCACAAGGCTTGTTTTCCCATTTTGAAAGCTCCATTCATGCGGCCCCGAAGCTACCTGAAAAGCACTGTTGTTACCGTGCTTTTACTTACAGCCGGCATGGCACATAGAAGAAAATGAGTTTTCTCCAAAGAAACCTTGTGCTTCCAGTTCCTAGTTGGAAGCTCACCCTGCTCTGCTCTATACCAAACGTGAAAGTCAATGTGAGCACTAGCCTCCAAGTAAGGCCCTGATTATGCTGGCAAAACGGGAGGCGTGCAGCAGCTCCATGAGGCCTTCATCGCTGTTCTGCTTTAGTTTCACGGTAGTAAGCTTTCCAAGACTCCTAGGGACTTTGCTTAAGCAACCGTTTCGGTACCAGAACACTGCGTAGACAGTAAGCTCTGGTCCTGCGTGTATGCTGCGTGTCAACCTAGAAATTGGAGACTGATGGCATAAAGCTTCTTTTCCCATTATGAAAGCTCCGTTCATGCGGCCTCGAAGCTACCTGAAAAGCATGGTTGTTGCCGGGGTTTTCCTCACTGCCGGCATGGTTCTGAGAAGAAAATGAGTTTTCTCCTAAGAAACCTTGGGTTTCCAGTTCCTTGTTGGAAGCTCACCCTGCTCTGCTCTATACCTAATGTGAAAGTCAACGTGAGCCCAAGCTTCGAAGTAAGGCCCTGATTATCCTTGCAAAACGAGAGGCGTGCAGCAGCTCCATGAGGCCTTCATCGTTGTTCTGCTTTAGTTTGAAGGTAGTAAGCTTTGCAACACTCCTAGGGGACTTGCTTCAGCACCCGTTTCAGTACCAGAACACTGCGTAGAACCAGGAAGCTCTGCTCCTGCGTGTATGCTGCGTGTCAACCTAGTAATTAGAGACCGATGGCACAAGGCTAGTTTTCCCATTATGAAAGCTCCGTTGATGCGGCCCCGAAGCTACCTGAAAAGCACTGTTGTTACCGTGCTTTTACTTACAGCCGGCATGGTTCATAGAAGAAAATGAGTTTTCTCGAAAGAAACCTTGTGCTTCCAGTTCCTAGTTGGAAGCTCACCCTGCTCTGCTCTATACCAAACGTGAAAGTCAATGTGAGCACTAGCCTCGAAGTAAGGCCTTGATTATGCTGGCAAAACGGGAGGCGTGCAGCAGCTCCATGAGGCCTTCATCGTTGTTCTGCTTTAGTTTCAAGGTAGTAAGCTTTTCAACACTCCTAGGGGCCTTGCTTCAGCACCCGTTTCAGTCAGAACACTGCGTAGAACCAGGAAGCTCTGCTCCTGCGTGTATGCTGCGTGTCAACCTAGAAATTAGAGACTGATGGCACAAGGCTTGTTTTCCCATTTTGAAAGCTCCATTCATGCGGCCCCGAAGCTACCTGAAAAGCACTGTTGTTACCGTGCTTTTACTTACAGCCGGCATGGCACATAGAAGAAAATGAGTTTTCTCCAAAGAAACCTTGTGCTTCCAGTTCCTAGTTGGAAGCTCACCCTGCTCTGCTCTAGACCAAACGTGAAAGTCAATGTGAGCACTAGCCTCGAAGTAAGGCCCTGATTATCCCGGCAAAACAGGTGGCGTGCAGCAGCTCCATGAGGCCTTCATCGCTGTTCTGCTTTAGTTTCACGGTAGTAAGCTTTCCAAGACTCCTAGGGACTTTGCTTATGCAACCGTTTCGGTACCAGAACACTGCGTAGAGACAGTAAGCTCTGGTCCTGCGTGTATGCTGCGTGTCAACCTAGAAATTGGAGACTGATGGCATAAGGCTTCTTTTCCCATTATGAAAGCTCCGTTCATGCGGCCTCGAAGCTACCTGAAAAGCATGGTTGTTGCCGGGGTTTTCCTCACTGCCGGCATGGTTCTGAGAAGAAAATGAGTTTTCTCCTAAGAAACCTGGGATTTCCAGTTCCTTGTTGGAAGCTCACCCTGCTCTGCGCTATACCTAAAATGAAAGTCAACGTGAGCCCAAGCTTCGAAGTAAGGCCCTGATTATCCTTGCAAAACGAGAGGCGTGCAGCAGCTCCATGAGGCCTTCATCGTTTTTCTGCTTTAGTTGCAAGGTAGTAAGCTTTTCAACACTCCTAGGGGCCTTGCTTCAGCACCCGTTTCAGTACCAGAACACTGCGTAGAACCAGGAAGCTCTGCTCCTGCGTGTATGCTGCGTGACAACCTAGAAATTAGAGACTGATGGCACAAGGCTTCTTTTCCCATTTTGAAAGCTCCATTCATGCGGCCCCGAAGCTACCTGAAAAGCACTGTTGTTACCGTGCTTTTACTTACAGCCGGCATGGCTCATAGAAGAAAATGAGTTTTCTCCAAAGAAACCTTGTGCTTCCAGTTCCTAGTTGGAAGCTCACCCTGCTCTGCTCTAGACCAAACGTGAAAGTCAATGTGAGCACTAGCCTCGAAGTAAGGCCCTGATTATGCTGGCAAAACGGGAGGCGTGCAGCAGCTCCATGAGGCCTTCATCGCTGTTCTGCTTTAGTTTCACGGTAGTAAGCTTTCCAAGACTCCTAGGGACTTTGCTTAAGCAACCGTTTCGGTACCAGAACACTGCGTAGACAGTAAGCTCTGGTCGTGCGTGTATGCTGCGTGTCAACCTAGAAATTGGAGACTGATGGCATAAAGCTTCTTTTCCCATTATGAAAGCTCCGTTCATGCGGCCTCGAAGCTACCTGAAAAGCATGGTTGTTGCCGGGGTTTTCCTCACTGCCGGCATGGTTCTGAGAAGAAAATGAGTTTTCTCCTAAGAAACCTTGGGTTTCCAGTTCCTTGTTGGAAGCTCACCCTGCTCTGCTCTATACCTAATGTGAAAGTCAACGTGAGCCCAAGCTTCGAAGTAAGGCCCTGATTATCCTTGCAAAACGAGAGGCGTGCAGCAGCTCCATGAGGCCTTCATCGTTGTTCTGCTTTAGTTTCAAGGTAGTAAGCTTTGCAACACTCCTAGGGGACTTGCTTCAGCACCCGTTTCAGTACCAGAACACTGCGTAGAACCAGGAAGCTCTGCTCCTGCGTGTATGCTGCGTGTCAACCTAGTAATTAGAGACCGATGGCACAAGGCTAGTTTTCCCATTATGAAAGCTCCGTTGATGCGGCCCCGAAGCTACCTGAAAAGCACTGTTGTTACCGTGCTTTTACTTACAGCCGGCATGGTTCATAGAAGAAAATGAGTTTTCTCGAAAGAAACCTTGTGCTTCCAGTTCCTAGTTGGAAGCTCACCCTGCTCTGCTCTATACCAAACGTGAAAGTCAATGTGAGCACTAGCCTCGAAATAAGGCCCTGATTATGCTGGCAAAACGGGAGGCGTGCAGCAGCTCCATGAGGCCTTCATCGTTGTTCTGCTTTAGTTTCAAGGTAGTAAGCTTTTCAACACTCCTAGGGGCCTTGCTTCAGCACCCGTTTCAGTCAGAACACTGCGTAGAACCAGGAAGCTCTGCTCCTGCGTGTATGCAGCGTGTCAACCTAGAAATTAGAGACCGATGGCACAAGGCTAGTTTTCCCATTATGAAAGCTCCGTTGATGCGGCCCCGAAGCTACCTGAAAAGCACTGTTGTTACCGTGCTTTTACTTACAGCCGGCATGGTTCATAGAAGAAAATGAGTTTTCTCGAAAGAAACCTTGTGCTTCCAGTTCCTAGTTGGAAGCTCACCCTGCTCTGCTCTATACCAAACGTGAAAGTCAATGTGAACACTAGCCTCGAAGTAAGGCCCTGATTATCCTGGCAAAACGGGAGGCGTGCAGCAGCTCCATGAGGCCTTCATCGCTGTTCTGCTTTAGTTTCACGGTAGTAAGCTTTCCAAGACTCCTAGGGACTTTGCTTAAGCAACCGTTTCGGTACCAGAACACTGCGTAGAGACAGTAAGCTCTGCTCCTGCGTGTATGCTGCGTGTCAACCTAGAAATTGGAGACTGATGGCATAAGGCTTCTTTTCCCATTATGAAAGCTCCGTTCATGCGGCCTCAAAGCTACCTGAAAAGCATTGTTGTTGCCGGGGTTTTCCTCACTGCCGGCATGGTTCTGAGAAGAAAATGAGTTTTCTCCTAAGAAACCTTGGGTTTCCAGTTCCTTGTTGGAAGCTCACCCTGCTCTGCGCTATACCTAAAATGAAAGTCAACGTGAGCCCAAGCTTCGAAGTAAGGCCCTGATTATCCTTGCAAAACGAGAGGCGTGCAGCAGCTCCATGAGGCCTTCATCGTTGTTCTGCTTTAGTTTCAAGGTAGTAAGCTTTTCAACACTCCTAGGGGCCTTGCTTCAGCACCCGTTTCAGTCAGAACACTGCGTAGAACCAGGAAGCTCTGCTCCTGCGTGTATACTGCGTGTCAACCTAGAAATTAGAGACTGATGGCACAAGGCTTCTTTTCCCATTTTGAAAGCTCCGTTGATGCGGCCCCGAAGCTACCTGAAAAGCACTGTTGTTACCGTGCTTTTACTTACAGCCGGCATGGCACATAGAAGAAAATGAGTTTTCTCCAAAGAAACCTTGTGCTTCCAGTTCCTAGTTGGAAGCTCACCCTGCTCTGCTCTTACCAAACGTGAAAGTCAATGTGAGCACTAGCCTCGAAGTAAGGCCCTGATTATCCCAGCAAAACAGGTGGCGTGCAGCAGCTCCATGAGGCCTTCATCGCTGTTCTGCTTTAGTTTCACGGTAGTAAGCTTTCCAAGACTCCTAGGGACTTTGCTTAAGAAACCGTTTCGGTACCAGAACACTGCGTAGACAGTAAGCTCTGGTCCTGCGTGTATGCTGCGTGTCAACCTAGAAATTGGAGACTGATGGCATAAAGCTTCTTTTCCCATTATGAAAGCTCCGTTCATGCGGCCTCGAAGCTACCTGAAAAGCATGGTTGTTGCCGGGGTTTTCCTCACTGCCGGCATGGTTCTGAGAAGAAAATGCGTTTTCTCCTAAGAAACCTTGGGTTTCCAGTTCCTTGTTGGAAGCTCACCCTGCTCTGCTCTATACCTAATGTGAAAGTCAACGTGAGCCCAAGCTTCGAAGTAAGGCCCTGATTATCCTTGCAAAACGAGAGGCGTGCAGCAGCTCCATGAGGCCTTCATCGTTGTTCTGCTTTAGTTTGAAGGTAGTAAGCTTTGCAACACTCCTAGGGGACTTGCTTCAGCACCCGTTTCAGTACCAGAACACTGCGTAGAACCAGGAAGCTCTGCTCCTGCGTGTATGCTGCGTGTCAACCTAGAAATTAGAGACCGATGGCACAATGCTAGTTTTCCCATTATGAAAGCTCCGTTGATGCGGCCCCGAAGCTACCTGAAAAGCACTGTTGTTACCGTGCTTTTACTTACAGCCGGCATGGTTCATAGAAGAAAATGAGTTTTCTCGAAAGAAACCTTGTGCTTCCAGTTCCTAGTTGGAAGCTCACCCTGCTCTGCTCTATACCAAACGTGAAAGTCAATGTGAACACTAGCCTCGAAGTAAGGCCCTGATTATCCTGGCAAAACGGGAGGCGTGCAGCAGCTCCATGAGGCCTTCATCGCTGTTCTGCTTTAGTTTCACGGTAGTAAGCTTTCCAAGACTCCTAGGGACTTTGCTTAAGCAACCGTTTCGGTACCAGAACACTGCGTAGAGACAGTAAGCTCTGCTCCTGCGTGTATGCTGCGTGTCAACCTCGAAATTGGAGACTGATGGCATAAGGCTTCTTTTCCCATTATGAAAGCTCCGTTCATGCGGCCTCAAAGCTACCTGAAAAGCATTGTTGTTGCCGGGGTTTTCCTCACTGCCGGCATGGTTTTGAGAAGAAAATGAGTTTTCTCCTAAGAAACCTTGGGTTTCCAGTTCCTTCTTGGAAGCTCACCCTGCTCTGCGCTATACCTAAAATGAAAGTCAACGTGAGCCCAAGCTTCGAAGTAAGGCCCTGATTATCCTTGCAAAACGAGAGGCGTGCAGCAGCTCCATGAGGCCTTCATCGTTGTTCTGCTTTAGTTTCAAGGTAGTAAGCTTTTCAACACTCCTAGGGGCCTTGCTTCAGCACCCGTTTCAGTACCAGAACACTGCGTAGAACCAGGAAGCTCTGGTCCTGCGTGTATGCTGCGTGTCAACCTAGAAATTGGAGACTGATGGCATAAAGCTTCTTTTCCCATTATGAATGCTCCGTTCATGCGGCCTCGAAGCTACCTGAAAAGCATGGTTGTTGCCGGGGTTTTCCTCACTGCCGGCATGGTTCTGAGAAGAAAATGAGTTTTCTCCTAAGAAACCTTGGGTTTCCAGTTGCTTGTTGAAAGCTCACTCTGCTCTGCTCTATACCTAAAGTGAAAGTCAACGTGAGCCCAAGCTTCGAAGTAAGGCCCTGATTATCCTTGCAAAACGAGAGGCGTGCAGCAGCTCCATGAGGCCTTCATCGTTGTTCTGCTTTAGTTTCAAGGTAGTAAGCTTTGCAACACTCCTAGGGGCCTTGCTTCAGCACCCGTTTCAGTCAGAACACTGCGTAGAACCAGGAAGCTCTGCTCCTGCGTGTATGCTGCGTGTCAACCTAGTAATTGGAGACCGATGGCACAAGGCTAGTTTTCCCATTATGAAAGCTCCGTTGATGCGGCCCCGAAGCTACCTGAAAAGCACTGTTGTTACCGTGCTTTTACTTACAGCCGGCATGGTTCATAGAAGAAAATGAGTTTTCTCGAAAGAAACCTTGTGCTTCCAGTTCCTAGTTGGAAGCTCACCCTGCTCTGCTCTATACCAAACGTGAAAGTCAATGTGAGCACTAGCCTCGAAGTAAGGCCCTGATTATGCTGGCAAAACGGGAGGCGTGCAGCAGCTCCATGAGGCCTTCATCGTTGTTCTGCTTTAGTTTCACGGTAGTAAGCTTTCCAAGACTCCTAGGGACTTTGCTTAAGCAACCGTTTCGGTACCAGAACACTGCGTAGAGACAGTAAGCTCTGGTCCTGCGTGTATGCTGCGTGTCAACCTAGAAATTGGAGACTGATGGCATAAAGCTTCTTTTCCCATTATGAAAGCTCCGTTCATGCGGCCTCGAAGCTACCTGAAAAGCATGGTTGTTGCCGGGGTTTTCCTCACTGCCGGCATGGTTCTGAGAAGAAAATGAGTTTTCTCCTAAGAAACCTTGGGTTTCCAGTTCCTTGTTGGAAGCTCACCCTGCTCTGCGCTATACCTAAAATGAAAGTCAACGTGAGCCCAAGCTTCGAAGTAAGGCCCTGATTATCCTTGCAAAACGAGAGGCGTGCAGCAGCTCCATGAGGCCTTCATCGTTGTTCTGCTTTAGTTTCAAGGTAGTAAGCTTTGCAACACTCCTAGGGGCCTTGCTTCAGCACCCGTTTCAGTCAGAACACTGCGTAGAACCAGAAGCTCTGCTCCTGCGTGTATGCTGCGTGTCAACCTAGAAATTAGAGACTGATGGCACAAGGCTTCTTTTCCCATTTTGAAAGCTCCATTCATGCGGCCCCGAAGCTACCTGAAAAGCACTGTTGTTACCGTGCTTTTACTTACAGCCGGCATGGTTCATAGAAGAAAATGAGTTTTCTCCAAAGAAACCTTGTGCTTCCAGTTCCTAGTTGGAAGCTCACCCTGCTCTGCTCTAGACAAACGTGAAAGTCAATGTGAGCACTAGCCTCGAAGTAAGACCCTGATTATCCTGGCAAAACGGGAGGCGTGCAGCAGCTCCATGAGGCCTTCATCGCTGTTCTGCTTTAGTTTCACGGTAGTAAGCTTTCCAAGACTCCTAGGGACTTTGCTTAAGCAACCGTTTCGGTACCAGAACACTGCGTAGACAGTAAGCTCTGGTCCTGCGTGTATGCTGCGTGTCAACCTAGAAATTGGAGACTGATGGCATAAAGCTTCTTTTCCCATTATGAAAGCTCCGTTCATGCGGCCTCGAAGCTACCTGAAAAGCATGGTTGTTGCCGGGGTTTTCCTCACTGCCGGCATGGTTGTGAGAAGAAAATGAGTTTTCTCCTAAGAAACCTTGGGTTTCCAGTTCCTTGTTGGAAGCTCACCCTGCTCTGCTCTATACCTAATGTGAAAGTCAACGTGAGCCCAAGCTTCGAAGTAAGGCCCTGATTATCCTTGCAAAACGAGAGGCGTGCAGCAGCTCCATGAGGCCTTCATCGTTGTTCTGCTTTAGTTTCAAGGTAGTAAGCTTTGCAACACTCCTAGGGGACTTGCTTCAGCACCCGTTTCAGTACCAGAACACTGCGTAGAACCAGAAAGCTCTGCTCCTGCGTGTATGCTTCGTGTCAACCTAGAAATTAGAGACCGATGGCACAAGGCTAGTTTTCCCATTATGAAAGCTCCGTTGATGCGGCCCCGAAGCTACCTGAAAAGCACTGTTGTTACCGTGCTTTTACTTACAGCCGGCATGGTTCATAGAAGAAAATGAGTTTTCTCGAAAGAAACCTTGTGCTTCCAGTTCCTAGTTGGAAGCTCACCCTGCTCTGCTCTATACCAAACGTGAAAGTCAATGTGAACACTAGCCTCGAAGTAAGGCCCTGATTATCCTGGCAAAACGGGAGGCGTGCAGCAGCTCCATGAGGCCTTCATCGCTGTTCTGCTTTAGTTTCACGGTAGTAAGCTTTCCAAGACTCCTAGGGGCCTTGCTTCAGCACCCGTTTCAGTCAGAACACTGCGTAGAACCAGGAAGCTCTGCTCCTGCGTGTATGCTGCGTGTCAACCTAGAAATTAGAGACTGATGGCACAAGGCTTCTTTTCCCATTTTGAAAGCTCCATTCATGCGGCCCCGAAGCTACCTGAAAAGCACTGTTGTTACCGTGCTTTTACTTACAGCCGGCATGGCTCATAGAAGAAAATGAGTTTTCTCCAAAGAAACCTTGTGCTTCCAGTTCCTAGTTGGAAGCTCACCCTGCTCTGCTCTATACCAAACGTGAAAGTCAATGTGAGCACTAGCCTCGAAGTAAGGCCCTGATTATGCTGGCAAAACGGGAGGCGTGCAGCTGCTCCATGAGGCCTTCATCGCTGTTCTGCTTTAGTTTCACGGTAGTAAGCTTTCCAAGACTCCTAGGGACTTTGCTTAAGCAACCGTTTCGGTACCAGAACACTGCGTAGACAGTAAGCTCTGGTCCTGCGTGTATGCTGCGTGTCAACCTAGAAATTGGAGACTGATGGCATAAAGCTTCTTTTCCCATTATGAAAGCTCCGTTCATGCGGCCTCGAAGCTACCTGAAAAGCATGGTTGTTGCCGGGGTTTTCCTCACTGCCGGCATGGTTCTGAGAAGAAAATGAGTTTTCTCCTAAGAAACCTTGGGTTTCCAGTTCCTTGTTGGAAGCTCACCCTGCTCTGCGCTATACCTAAAATGAAAGTCAACGTGAGCCCAAGCTTCGAAGTAAGGCCCTGATTATCCTTGCAAAACGAGAGGCGTGCAGCAGCTCCATGAGGCCTTCATCGTTGTTCTGCTTTAGTTTCAAGGTAGTAAGCTTTGCAACACTCATAGGGGACTTGCTTCAGCACCCGTTTCAGTACCAGAACACTGCGTAGAACCAGGAAGCTCTGCTCCTGCGTGTATGCTGCGTGTCAACCTAGAAATTAGAGACCGATGGCACAAGGCTAGTTTTCCCATTATGAAAGCTCCGTTGATGCGGCCCCGAAGCTACCTGAAAAGCACTGTTGTTACCGTGCTTTTACTTACAGCCGGCATGGTTCATAGAAGAAAATGAGTTTTCTCGAAAGAAACCTTGTGCTTCCAGTTCCTAGTTGGATGCTCACCCTGCTCTGCTGTATACCAAACGTGAAAGTCAATGTGAACACTAGCCTCGAAGTAAGGCCCTGATTATCCTGGCAAAACGGGAGGCGTGCAGCAGCTCCATGAGGCCTTCATCGCTGTTCTGCTTTAGTTTCACGGTAGTAAGCTTTCCAAGACTCCTAGGGACTTTGCTTAAGCAACCGTTTCGGTACCAGAACACTGCGTAGAGACAGTAAGCTCTGCTCCTGCGTGTATGCTGCGTGTCAACCTAGAAATTGGAGACTGATGGCATAAGGCTTCTTTTCCCATTATGAAAGCTCCGTTCATGCGGCCTCAAAGCTACCTGAAAAGCATTGTTGTTGCCGGGGTTTTCCTCACTGCCGGCATGGTTCTGAGAAGAAAATGAGTTTTCTCCTAAGAAACCTTGGGTTTCCAGTTCCTTGTTGGAAGCTCACCCTGCTCTGCGCTATACCTAAAATGAAAGTCAACGTGAGCCCAAGCTTCGAAGTAAGGCCCTGATTATCCTTGCAAAACGAGAGGCGTGCAGCAGCTCCATGAGGCCTTCATCGTTGTTCTGCTTTAGTTTCAAGGTAGTAAGCTTTGCAACACTCATAGGGGACTTGCTTCAGCACCCGTTTCAGTACCAGAACACTGCGTAAAACCAGGAAGCTCTGCTCCTGCGTGTATGCTGCGTGTCAACCTAGAAATTAGAGACCGATGGCACAAGGCTACTTTTCCCATTATGAAAGCTCCGTTCATGCGGCCTCAAAGCTACCTGAAAAGCATTGTTGTTGCCGGGGTTTTCCTCACTGCCGGCATGGTTTTGAGAAGAAAATGAGTTTTCTCCTAAGAAACCTAGGGTTTCCAGTTCCTTGTTGGAAGCTCACCCTGCTCTGCGCTATACCTAAAATGAAAGTCAACGTGAGCCCAAGCTTCGAAGTAAGGCCCTGATTATCCTTGCAAAACGAGAGGCGTGCAGCAGCTCCATGAGGCCTTCATCGTTGTTCTGCTTTAGTTTCAAGGTAGTAAGCTTTTCAACACTCCTAGGGGCCTTGCTTCAGCACCCGTTTCAGTACCAGATCACTGCGTAGAACCAGGAAGCTCTGGTCCTGCGTGTATGCTGCGTGTCAACCTAGAAATTGGAGACTGATGGCATAAAGCTTCTTTTCCCATTATGAAAGCTCCGTTCATGCGGCCTTGAAGCTACCTGAAAAGCATGGTTGTTGCCGGGGTTTTCCTCACTGCCGGCATGGTTCTGAGAAGAAAATGAGTTTTCTCCTAAGAAACCTTGGGTTTCCAGTTCCTTGTTGGAAGCTCACCCTGCTCTGCGCTATACCTAAAATGAAAGTCAACGTGAGCCCAAGCTTCGAAGTAAGGCCCTGATTATCCTTGCAAAACGAGAGGCGTGCAGCAGCTCCATGAGGCCTTCATCGTTGTTCTGCTTTAGTTTCAAGGTAGTAAGCTTTGCAACACTCCTAGGGGACTTGCTTCAGCACCCGTTTCAGTACCAGAACACTGCGTAGAACCAGAAAGCTCTGCTCCTGCGTGTATGCTGCGTGTCAACCTAGAAATTAGAGACCGATGGCACAAGGCTAGTTTTCCCATTATGAAAGCTCCGTTGATGCGGCCCCGAAGCTACCTGAAAAGCACTGTTGTTACCGTGCTTTTACTTATAGCCGGCATGGTTCATAGAAGAAAAAGAGTTTTCTCGAAAGAAACCTTGTGCTTCCAGTTCCTAGTTGGAAGCTCACCCTGCTCTGCTCTATACCAAACGTGAAAGTCAATGTGAGCACTAGCCTCGAAGTAAGGCCCTGAATTTGCTGGCAAAACGGGAGGCGTGCAGCAGCTCCATGAGGCCTTCATCGCTGTTCTGCTTTAGTTTCACGGTAGTAAGCTTTCCAAGACTCCTAGGGACTTTGCTTAAGCAACCGTTTCGGTACCAGAACACTGCGTAGAGACAGTAAGCTCTGCTCCTGCGTGTATGCTGCGTGTCAACCTAGAAATTGGAGACTGATGGCATAAGGCTTCTTTTCCCATTATGAAAGCTCCGTTCATGCGGCCTCGAAGCTACCTGAAAAGCATTGTTGTTGCCGGGGTTTTCCTCACTGCTGGCATGGTTCTGAGAAGAAAATGAGTTTTCTCCTAAGAAACCTTGGGTTTCCAGTTCCTTGTTGGAAGCTCACCCTGCTCTGCTCTATACCTAATGTGAAAGTCAACGTGAGCCCAATCTTCGAAGTAAGGCCCTGATTATCCTTGCAAAACGAGAGGCGTGCAGCAGCTCCATGAGGCCTTCATCGTTGTTCTGCTTTAGTTTCAAGGTAGTAAGCTTTTGAACACTCCTAGGGGCCTTGCTTCAGCACCCGTTTCAGTACCAGAACACTGCGTAGAACCAGGAAGCTCTGCTCCTGCGTGTATGCTGCGTGTCAACCTAGAAATTAGAGACCGATGGCACAAGGCTACTTTTCCCATTATGAAAGCTCCGTTGATGCGGCCCCGAAGCTACCTGAAAACCACTGTTGTTACCGTGCTTTTACTTACAGCCGGCATGGTTCATAGAAGAAAATGAGTTTTCTCGAAAGAAACCTTGTGCTTCCAGTTCCTAGTTGGAAGCTAACCCTGCTCTGCTCTATACCAAACGTGAAAGTCAATGTGAGCACTAGCCTCGAAGTAAGGCCCTGATTATCCTGGCAAAACGGGAGGCGTGCAGCAGCTCCATGAGGCCTTCATCGCTGTTCTGCTTTAGTTTCACGGTAGTAAGCTTTCCAAGACTCCTAGGGACTTTGCTTAAGCAACCGTTTCGGTACCAGAACACTGCGTAGAGACAGTAAGCTCTGGTCCTGCGTGTATGCTGCGTGTCAACCTAGAAATTGGAGACTGATGGCACAAGGCTTGTTTTCCCATTTTGAAAGCTCCATTCATGCGGCCCCGAAGCTACCTGAAAAGCACTGTTGTTACCGTGCTTTTACTTACAGCCGGCATGGCACATAGAAGAAAATGAGTTTTCTCCAAAGAAACCTTGTGCTTCCAGTTCCTAGTTGGAAGCTCACCCTGCTCTGCTCTATACCAAACGTGAAAGTCAATGTGAGCACTAGCCTCCAAGTAAGGCCCTGATTATCCTGGCAAAACAGGTGGCGTGCAGCAGCTCCATGAGGCCTTCATCGCTGTTCTGCTTTAGTTTCACGGTAGTAAGCTTTCCAAGACTCCTAGGGACTTTGCTTAAGCAACCGTTTCGGTACCAGAACACTGCGTAGAGACAGTAAGCTCTGGTCCTGCGTGTATGCTGCGTGTCAACCTAGAAATTGGAGACTGATGGCATAAGGCTTCTTTTCCCATTATGAAAGCTCCGTTCATGCGGCCTCGAAGCTACCTGAAAAGCATGGTTGTTGCCGGGGTTTTCCTCACTGCCGGCATGGTTCTGAGAAGAAAATGAGTTTTCTCCTAAGAAACCTGGGATTTCCAGTTCCTTGTTGGAAGCTCACCCTGCTCTGCGCTATACCTAAAATGAAAGTCAACGTGAGGCCAAGCTTCGAAGTAAGGCCCTGATTATCCTTGCAAAACGAGAGGCGTGCAGCAGCTCCATGAGGCCTTCATCGTTGTTCTGCTTTAGTTTCAAGGTAGTAAGCTTTTCAACACTCCTAGGGGCCTTGCTTCAGCACCCGTTTCAGTAACAGAACACTGCGTAGAACCAGGAAGCTCTGCTCCTGCGTGTATGCTGCGTGTCAACCTAGAAATTAGAGACCGATGGCACAAGGCTAGTTTTCCCATTATGAAAGCTCCGTTGATGCGGCCCCGAAGCTACCTGAAAAGCACTGTTGTTACCGTGCTTTTACTTACAGCCGGCATGGTTCATAGAAGAAAATGAGTTTTCTCGAAAGAAACCTTGTGCTTCCAGTTCCTAGTTGGAAGCTAACCCTGCTCTGCTCTATACCAAACGTGAAAGTCAATGTGAACACTAGCCTCGAAGTAAGGCCCTGATTATCCTGGCAAAACGGGAGGCGTGCAGCAGCTCCATGAGGCCTTCATCGCTGTTCTGCTTTAGTTTCACGGTAGTAAGCTTTCCAAGACTCCTAGGGACTTTGCTTAAGCAACTCTTTCGGTACCAGAACACTGCGTAGAGACAGTAAGCTCTGGTCCTGCGTGTATGCTGCGAGTCAACCTAGAAATTGGAGACATATGGCATAAGGCTTCTTTTCCCATTATGAAAGCTCCGTTCATGCGGCCTCGAAGCTACCTGAAAAGCATTGTTGTTGCCGGGGTTTTCCTCACTGCCGGCATGGTTCTGAGAAGAAAATGAGTTTTCTGGAAAGAAACCTTGTGCTTCCAGTTCCTAGTTGGAAGCTCACCCTGCTCTGCTCTATACCTAAAGTGAAAGTCAACGTGAGCCCAAGCTTCGAAGTAAGGCCCTGATTATCCTTGCAAAACGAGAGGCGTGCAGCAGCTCCATGAGGCCTTCATCGTTGTTCTGCTTTAGTTTCAAGGTAGTAAGCTTTTCAACACTCCTAGGGGCCTTGCTTCAGCACCCGTTTCAGTCAGAACACTGCGTAGAACCAGGAAGCTCTGCTCCTGCGTGTATGCTGCGTGTCAACCTAGAAATTAGAGACTGATGGCACAAGGCTTCTTTTCCCATTTTGAAAGCTCCATTCATGCGGCCCCGAAGCTACCTGAAAAGCACTGTTGTTACCGTGCTTTTACTTACAGCCGGCATGGTTCATAGAAGAAAATGAGATTTCTCGAAAGAAACCTTGTGCTTCCAGTTCCTAGTTGGAAGCTCACCCTGCTCTGCTCTATACCAAACGTGAAAGTCAATGTGAGCACTAGCCTCGAAGTAAGGCCCTGATTATCCTGGCAAAACGGGAGGCCTGCAGCAGCTCCATGAGGCCTTCATCGCTGTTCTGCTTTAGTTTCACGGTAGTAAGCTTTCCAAGACTCCTAGGGACTTTGCTTATGCAACCGTTTCGGTACCAGAACACTGCGTAGAGACAGTAAGCTCTGGTCCTGCGTGTATGCTGCGTGTCAACCTAGAAATTGGAGACTGATGGCATAAGGCTTCTTTTCCCATTATGAAAGCTCCGTTCATGCGGCCTCGAAGCTACCTGAAAAGCATTGTTGTTGCCGGGGTTTTCCTCACTGCTGGCATGGTTCTGAGAAGAAAATGAGTTTTCTCCTAAGAAACCTTGGGTTTCCAGTTCCTTGTTGGAAGCTCACCCTGCTCTGCTCTATACCTAATGTGAAAGTCAACGTGAGCCCAAGCTTCGAAGTAAGGCCCTGATTATCCTTGCAAAACGAGAGGCGTGCAGCAGCTCCATGAGGCCTTCATCGTTGTTCTGCTTTAGTTTCAAGGTAGTAAGCTTTTCAACACTCCTAGGGGCCTTGCTTCAGCACCCGTTTCAGTACCAGAACACTGCGTAGAACCAGGAAGCTCTGCTCCTGCGTGTATGCTGCGTGTCAACCTAGAAATTAGAGACCGATGGCACAAGGCTACTTTTCCCATTATGAAAGCTCCGTTGATGCGGCCCCGAAGCTACCTGAAAAGCACTGTTGTTACCGTGCTTTTACTTACAGCCGGCATGGTTCATAGAAGAAAATGAGTTTTCTCGAAAGAAACCTTGTGCTTCCAGTTCCTAGTTGGAAGCTCACCCTGCTCTGCTCTATACCAAACGTGAAAGTCAATGTGAGCACTAGCCTCGAAGTAAGGCCCTGATTATCCTGGCAAAACGGGAGGCGTGCAGCAGCTCCATGAGGCCTTCATCGCTGTTCTGCTTTAGTTTCACGGTAGTAAGCTTTCCAAGACTCCTAGGGACTTTGCTTAAGCAACCGTTTCGGTACCAGAACACTGCGTACAGACAGTAAGCTCTGGTCCTGCGTGTATGCTGCGTGTCAACCTAGAAATTGGAGACTGATGGCATAAGGCTTCTTTTCCCATTATGAAAGCTCCGTTCATGCGGCCTCGAAGCTACCTGAAAAGCATTGTTGTTGCCGGGGTTTTCCTCACTGCCGGCATGGTTCTGAGAAGAAAATGAGTTTTCTCCTAAGAAACCTTGGGTTTCCAGTTCCTTGTTGGAAGCTCACCCTGCTCTGCGCTATACCTAAAATGAAAGTCAACGTGAGCCCAAGCTTCGAAGTAAGGCCCTGATTATCCTTGCAAAACGAGAGGCGTGCAGCAGCTCCATGAGGCCTTCATCGTTGTTCTGCTTTAGTTTCAAGGTAGTAAGCTTTTCAACACTCCTAGGGGCCTTGCTTCAGCACCCGTTTCAGTACCAGAACACTGCGTAGAACCAGGAAGCTCTGTTCCTGCGTGTATGCTGCGTGTCAACCTAGAAATTAGAGACTGATGGCACAAGGCTTCTTTTCCCATTTTGAAAGCTCCATTCATGCGGCCCCGAAGCTACCTGAAAAGCACTGTTGTTACCGTGCTTTTACTTACAGCCGGCATGGCACATAGAAGAAAATGAGTTTTCTCCAAAGAAACCTTGTGCTTCCAGTTCCTAGTTGGAAGCTCACCCTGCTCTGCTCTATACCAAACGTGAAAGTCAATGTGAGCACTAGCCTCCAAGTAAGGCCCTGATTATCCTGGCAAAACAGGTGGCGTGCAGCAGCTCCATGAGGCCTTCATCGCTGTTCTGCTTTAGTTTCACGGTAGTAAGCTTTCCAAGACTCCTAGGGACTTTGCTTAAGCAACCGTTTCGGTACCAGAACACTGCGTAGAGACAGTAAGCTCTGGTCCTGCGTGTATGCTGCGTGTCAACCTAGAAATTGGAGACTGATGGCATAAGGCTTCTTTTCCCATTATGAAAGCTCCGTTCATGCGGCCTCGAAGCTACCTGAAAAGCATGGTTGTTGCCGGGGTTTTCCTCACTGCCGGCATGGTTCTGAGAAGAAAATGAGTTTTCTCCTAAGAAACCTGTGATTTCCAGTTCCTTGTTGGAAGCTCACCCTGCTCTGCGCTATACCTAAAATGAAAGTCAACGTGAGGCCAAGCTTCGAAGTAAGGCCCTGATTATCCTTGCAAAACGAGAGGCGTGCAGCAGCTCCATGAGGCCTTCATCGTTGTTCTGCTTTAGTTTCAAGGTAGTAAGCTTTGCAACACTCCTAGGGGACTTGCTTCAGCACCCGTTTCAGTACCAGAACACTGCGTAGAACCAGAAAGCTCTGCTCCTGCGTGTATGCTGCGTGTCAACCTAGAAATTAGAGACCGATGGCACAAGGCTAGTTTTCCCATTATGAAAGCTCCGTTGATGCGGCCCCGAAGCTACCTGAAAAGCACTGTTGTTACCGTGCTTTTACTTATAGCCGGCATGGTTCATAGAAGAAAAAGAGTTTTCTCGAAAGAAACCTTGTGCTTCCAGTTCCTAGTTGGAAGCTCACCCTGCTCTGCTCTATACCAAACGTGAAAGTCAATGTGAGCACTAGCCTCGAAGTAAGGCCCTGAATTTGCTGGCAAAACGGGAGGCGTGCAGCAGCTCCATGAGGCCTTCATCGCTGTTCTGCTTTAGTTTCACGGTAGTAAGCTTTCCAAGACTCCTAGGGACTTTGCTTAAGCAACCGTTTCGGTACCAGAACACTGCGTAGAGACAGTAAGCTCTGCTCCTGCGTGTATGCTGCGTGTCAACCTAGAAATTGGAGACTGATGGCATAAGGCTTCTTTTCCCATTATGAAAGCTCCGTTCATGCGGCCTCGAAGCTACCTGAAAAGCATTGTTGTTGCCGGGGTTTTCCTCACTGCTGGCATGGTTCTGAGAAGAAAATGAGTTTTCTCCTAAGAAACCTTGGGTTTCCAGTTCCTTGTTGGAAGCTCACCCTGCTCTGCTCTATACCTAATGTGAAAGTCAACGTGAGCCCAATCTTCGAAGTAAGGCCCTGATTATCCTTGCAAAACGAGAGGCGTGCAGCAGCTCCATGAGGCCTTCATCGTTGTTCTGCTTTAGTTTCAAGGTAGTAAGCTTTTGAACACTCCTAGGGGCCTTGCTTCAGCACCCGTTTCAGTACCAGAACACTGCGTAGAACCAGGAAGCTCTGCTCCTGCGTGTATGCTGCGTGTCAACCTAGAAATTAGAGACCGATGGCACAAGGCTACTTTTCCCATTATGAAAGCTCCGTTGATGCGGCCCCGAAGCTACCTGAAAACCACTGTTGTTACCGTGCTTTTACTTACAGCCGGCATGGTTCATAGAAGAAAATGAGTTTTCTCGAAAGAAACCTTGTGCTTCCAGTTCCTAGTTGGAAGCTAACCCTGCTCTGCTCTATACCAAACGTGAAAGTCAATGTGAGCACTAGCCTCGAAGTAAGGCCCTGATTATCCTGGCAAAACGGGAGGCGTGCAGCAGCTCCATGAGGCCTTCATCGCTGTTCTGCTTTAGTTTCACGGTAGTAAGCTTTCCAAGACTCCTAGGGACTTTGCTTAAGCAACCGTTTCGGTACCAGAACACTGCGTAGAGACAGTAAGCTCTGGTCCTGCGTGTATGCTGCGTGTCAACCTAGAAATTGGAGACTGATGGCATAAGGCTTCTTTTCCCATTATGAAAGCTCCGTTTATGCGGCCTCGAAGCTACCTGAAAAGCATTGTTGTTGCCGGGGTTTTCCTCACTGCCGGCATGGTTCTGAGAAGAAAATGAGTTTTCTCCTAAGAAACCTTGGGTTTCCAGTTCCTTGTTGGAAGCTCACCCTGCTCTGCGCTATACCTAAAATGAAAGTCAACGTGAGCCCAAGCTTCGAAGTAAGGCCCTGATTATCCTTGCAAAACGAGAGGCGTGCAGCAGCTCCATGAGGCCTTCATCGTTGTTCTGCTTTAGTTTCAAGGTAGTAAGCTTTTCAACACTCCTAGGGGCCTTGCTTCAGCACCCGTTTCAGTACCAGAACACTGCGTAGAACCAGGAAGCTCTGGTCCTTCGTGTATGCTGCGTGTCAACCTAGAAATTAGAGACTGATGGCACAAGGCTTGTTTTCCCATTTTGAAAGCTCCATTCATGCGGCCCCGAAGCTACCTGAAAAGCACTGTTGTTACCGTGCTTTTACTTACAGCCGGCATGGCACATAGAAGAAAATGAGTTTTCTCCAAAGAAACCTTGTGCTTCCAGTTCCTAGTTGGAAGCTCACCCTGCTCTGCTCTATACCAAACGTGAAAGTCAATGTGAGCACTAGCCTCCAAGTAAGGCCCTGATTATCCTGGCAAAACAGGTGGCGTGCAGCAGCTCCATGAGGCCTTCATCGCTGTTCTGCTTTAGTTTCACGGTAGTAAGCTTTCCAAGACTCCTAGGGACTTTGCTTAAGCAACCGTTTCGGTACCAGAACACTGCGTAGAGACAGTAAGCTCTGGTCCTGCGTGTATGCTGCGTGTCAACCTAGAAATTGGAGACTGATGGCATAAGGCTTCTTTTCCCATTATGAAAGCTCCGTTCATGCGGCCTCGAAGCTACCTGAAAAGCATGGTTGTTGCCGGGGTTTTCCTCACTGCCGGCATGGTTCTGAGAAGAAAATGAGTTTTCTCCTAAGAAACCTTGGGTTTCCAGTTCCTTGTTGGAAGCTCACCCTGCTCTGCGCTATACCTAAAATGAAAGTCAACGTGAGCCCAAGCTTCGAAGTAAGGCCCTGATTATCCTTGCAAAACGAGAGGCGTGCAGCAGCTCCATGAGGCCTTCATCGTTGTTCTGCTTTAGTTTCAAGGTAGTAAGCTTTTCAACACTCCTAGGGGCCTTGCTTCAGCACCCGTTTCAGTACCAGAACACTGCGTAGAACCAGGAAGCTCTGCTCCTGCGTGTATGCTGCGTGTCAACCTAGAAATTAGAGACTGATGGCACAAGGCTTCTTTTCCCATTTTGAAAGCTCCATTCATGCGGCCCCGAAGCTACCTGAAAAACACTGTTGTTACCGTGCTTTTACTTACAGCCGGCATGGCACATAGAAGAAAATGAGTTTTCTCCAAAGAAACCTTGTGCTTCCAGTTCCTAGTTGGAAGCTCACCCTGCTCTGCTCTATACCAAACGTGAAAGTCAATGTGAGCACTAGCCTCCAAGTAAGGCCCTGATTATCCTGGCAAAACAGGTGGCGTGCAGCAGCTCCATGAGGCCTTCATCGCTGTTCTGCTTTAGTTTCACGGTAGTAAGCTTTCCAAGACTCCTAGGGACTTTGCTTAAGCAACCGTTTCGGTACCAGAACACTGCGTAGAGACAGTAAGCTCTGGTCCTGCGTGTATGCTGCGTGTCAACCTAGAAATTGGAGACTGATGGCATAAGGCTTCTTTTCCCATTATGAAAGCTCCGTTCATGCGGCCTCGAAGCTACCTGAAAAGCATGGTTGTTGCCGGGGTTTTCCTCACTGCCGGCATGGTTCTGAGAAGAAAATGAGTTTTCTCCTAAGAAACCTGGGATTTCCAGTTCCTTGTTGGAAGCTCACCCTGCTCTGCGCTATACCTAAAATGAAAGTCAACGTGAGGCCAAGCTTCGAAGTAAGGCCCTGATTATCCTTGCAAAACGAGAGGCGTGCAGCAGCTCCATGAGGCCTTCATCGTTGTTCTGCTTTAGTTTCAAGGTAGTAAGCTTTGCAACACTCCTAGGGGACTTGCTTCAGCACCCGTTTCAGTACCAGAACACTGCGTAGAACCAGAAAGCTCTGCTCCTGCGTGTATGCTGCGTGTCAACCTAGAAATTAGAGACCGATGGCACAAGGCTAGTTTTCCCATTATGAAAGCTCCGTTGATGCGGCCCCGAAGCTACCTGAAAAGCACTGTTGTTACCGTGCTTTTACTTATAGCCGGCATGGTTCATAGAAGAAAAAGAGTTTTCTCGAAAGAAACCTTGTGCTTCCAGTTCCTAGTTGGAAGCTCACCCTGCTCTGCTCTATACCAAACGTGAAAGTCAATGTGAGCACTAGCCTCGAAGTAAGGCCCTGAATTTGCTGGCAAAACGGGAGGCGTGCAGCAGCTCCATGAGGCCTTCATCGCTGTTCTGCTTTAGTTTCACGGTAGTAAGCTTTCCAAGACTCCTAGGGACTTTGCTTAAGCAACCGTTTCGGTACCAGAACACTGCGTAGAGACAGTAAGCTCTGCTCCTGCGTGTATGCTGCGTGTCAACCTAGAAATTGGAGACTGATGGCATAAGGCTTCTTTTCCCATTATGAAAGCTCCGTTCATGCGGCCTCGAAGCTACCTGAAAAGCATTGTTGTTGCCGGGGTTTTCCTCACTGCTGGCATGGTTCTGAGAAGAAAATGAGTTTTCTCCTAAGAAACCTTGGGTTTCCAGTTCCTTGTTGGAAGCTCACCCTGCTCTGCTCTATACCTAATGTGAAAGTCAACGTGAGCCCAATCTTCGAAGTAAGGCCCTGATTATCCTTGCAAAACGAGAGGCGTGCAGCAGCTCCATGAGGCCTTCATCGTTGTTCTGCTTTAGTTTCAAGGTAGTAAGCTTTTGAACACTCCTAGGGGCCTTGCTTCAGCACCCGTTTCAGTACCAGAACACTGCGTAGAACCAGGAAGCTCTGCTCCTGCGTGTATGCTGCGTGTCAACCTAGAAATTAGAGACCGATGGCACAAGGCTACTTTTCCCATTATGAAAGCTCCGTTGATGCGGCCCCGAAGCTACCTGAAAAGCACTGTTGTTACCGTGCTTTTACTTACAGCCGGCATGGTTCATAGAAGAAAATGAGTTTTCTCGAAAGAAACCTTGTGCTTCCAGTTCCTAGTTGGAAGCTAACCCTGCTCTGCTCTATACCAACCGTGAAAGTCAATGTGAGCACTAGCCTCGAAGAAGGCCCTGATTATCCTGGCAAAACGGGAGGCGTGCAGCAGCTCCATGAGGCCTTCATCGCTGTTCTGCTTTAGTTTCACCGGTAGTAAGCTTTCCAAGACTCCTAGGGACTTTGCTTAAGCAACCGTTTCGGTACCAGAACACTGCGTAGAGACAGTAAGCTCTGGTCCTGCGTGTATGCTGCGTGTCAACCTAGAAATTGGAGACTGATGCATAAGGCTTCTTTTCCCATTATGAAAGCTCCGTTTATGCGGCCTCGAAGCTTACCTGAAAAGCATTGTTGTTGCCGGGGTTTTCCTCACTGCCGGCATGGTTCTGAGAAGAAAATGAGTTTTCTCCTAAGAAACCTTGGGTTTCCAGTTCCTTGTTGGAAGCTCACCCTGCTCTGCGCTATACCTAAATGAAAGTCAACGTGAGCCAAGCTTCGAAGTAAGGCCTGATTATCCTTGCAAAACGAGAGGCGTGCAGCAGCTCCATGAGGCCTTCATCGTTGTTCTGCTTTAGTTTCAAGGTAGTAAGCTTTTCAACACTCCTAGGGGCCTTGCTTCAGCACCCGTTTCAGTACAGAACACTGCGTAGAACCAGGAAGCTCTGGTCCTTCGTGTATGCTGCGTGTCAACCTAGAAATTAGAGACTGATGGCACAAGGCTTGTTTTCCCATTTTGAAAGCTCCATTCATGCGGCCCCGAAGCTACCTGAAAAGCACTGTTGTTACCGTGCTTTTACTTACAGCCGGCATGGCACATAGAAGAAAATGAGTTTTCTCCAAAGAAACCTTGTGCTTCCAGTTCCTAGTTGGAAGCTCACCCTGCTCTGCTCATACCAAACGTGAAAGTCAATGTGAGCACTAGCCTCCAAGTAAGGCCCTGATTATCTGCAAAACAGGTGGCGTGCAGCAGCTCCATGAGGCCTTCATCGCTGTTCTGCTTTAGTTTCACGGTAGTAAGCTTTCCAGACTCCTAGGGACTTTGCTTAAGCACCGTTTCGGTACCAGAACACTGCGTAGAGACAGTAAGCTCTGGTCCTGCGTGTATGCTGCGTGTCAACCTAGAAATTGGAGACTGATGGCATAAGGCTTCTTTTCCCATTATGAAAGCTCCGTTCATGCGGCCTCGAAGCTACCTGAAAAGCATGGTTGTTGCCGGGGTTTTCCTCACTGCCGGCATGGTTCTGAGAAGAAAATGAGTTTTCTCCTAAGAAACCTGGGATTTCAGTTCCTTGTTGGAGCTCACCCTGCTCTGCGCTATACCTAAAATGAAAGTCAACGTGAGGCCAAGCTTCGAAGTAAGGCCCTGATTATCCTTGCAAAACGAGAGGCGTGCAGCAGCTCCATGAGGCCTTCATCGTTGTTCTGCTTTAGTTTCAAGGTAGTAAGCTTTTCAACACTCCTAGGGGCCTTGCTTCAGCACCCGTTTCAGTACCAGAACACTGCGTAGAACCAGGAAGCTCTGCTCCTGCGTGTATGCTGCGTGTCAACCTAGAAATTAGAGACCGATGGCACAAGGCTACTTTTCCCATTATGAAAGCTCGTTGATGCGGCCCCGAAGCTACCTGAAAAGCACTGTTGTTACCGTGCTTTTACTTACAGCCGGCATGGTTCATAGAAGAAAATGAGTTTTCTCGAAAGAAAACCTTGTGCTTCCAGTTCCTAGTTGGAAGCTCACCCTGCTCTGCTCTATACCAAACGTGAAAGTCAATGTGAGCACTAGCCTCGAAGTAAGGCCCTGATTATCCTGGCAAAACGGGAGGCGTGCAGCAGCTCCATGAGGCCTTCATCGCTGTTCTGCTTTAGTTTCACGGTAGTAAGCTTTCCAAGGACTCCTAGGGACTTTGCTTAAGCAACCGTTTCGGTACCAGAACACTGCGTACAGACAGTAAGCTCTGGTCCTGCGTGTATGCTGCGTGTCACCTAGAAATTGGAGACTGATGGCATAAGGCTTCTTTTCCCATTATGAAGCTCCGTTCATGCGGCCTCGAAGCTACCTGAAAAGCATTGTTGTTGCCGGGGTTTTCCTCACTGCCGGCATGGTTCTGAGAAGAAAATGAGTTTTCTCCTAAGAAACCTTGGGTTTCAGTTCCTTGTTGGAAGCTCACCCTGCTCTGCGCTATACCTAAAATGAAAGTCAACGTGAGCCCAAGCTTCGAAGTAAGGCCCTGATATCCTTGCAAAACGAAGGAGGCGTGCAGCAGCTCCATGAGGCCTCATCGTTGTTCTGCTTTAGTTTCAAGGTAGTAAGCTTTTCAACACTCCTAGGGGCCTTGCTTCAGCACCCGTTTCAGTACCAGAACACTGCGTAGAACCAGGAAGCTCTGCTCCTGCGTGTATGCTGCGTGTCAACCTAGAAATTAGAGACTGATGGCACAAGGCTTCTTTTCCCATTTTGAAAGCTCCATTCATGCGGCCCGAAGCTACCTGAAAAGCACTGTTGTTACCGTGCTTTTACTTACAGCCGCATGGCACATAGAAGAAAATGAGTTTTCTCGAAAGAAACCTTGTGCTTCCAGTTCCTAGTTGGAAGCTCACCCTGCTCTGCTCTATACCAACGTGAAAGTCAATGTGAGCACTAGCCTCCAAGTAAGGCCCTGATTATCCTGGCAAACAGGTGGCGTGCAGCAGCTCCATGAGGCCTTCATCGCTGTTCTGCTTTAGTTTCACGGTAGTAAGCTTTCAAGACTCCTAGGGACTTTGCTTAAGCAACCTTTTCGGTACCCAGAAACACTG